>NC_090923.1:1388653174-1388953691 GCF_040938575.1 Ambystoma mexicanum | reverse complement strand
GCTTGCAAGACAGGGCCTGAATCTCCCCGACCCTCCTGGCCGAGGCGATAGCCACGAGGAAAGGTGTCTCCCGCAAGAGAATCTTGAGCGGGACGTGATGCATAGGTTCGAAAGGCGCACCCATGAGCTTAGTTAGATTTACATTGAGCTCCCAAGCCGGGGGAGGAGCCTTCACCAGCGGGAAAGTCCCTTGAGGAACTAGTATGAGACCGCAGCGAAGGTCTGCCTCGAGACCTGGTGTACCTGGATTTGGCTGTGAGATGCACCTTGATAGAGGCATGAGCCAGTCCCGCTTTGGCCAAGGAAAGCAAGTATGGCAGAAGCCGAGGGGCTGTGATCTGTAGTGGGATAATCTTCTGAGTCCTGCACCACACAGAAGCGCTTCCATTTATGCCCTTAGCACTTCAATTATGACAAAGCCCTGGCCAGGATGTCCTTACATTCGTCTGGAAGAGCGTGTTAGGAAAGATTTCATAATTGTATGCAATTGTCCCTCCATGTGTCAACCCCCAAACTTTTTGCTGCTGTTCAGACACCATTGACAGACTTTGCCAGAGAAGCACAGCCTTCAGCTGCACTCCTCTGGGCGTTCGCTCACTTTTCATGGGGAAACGGACATGCCCTTAAGACAGTCAGTACTGGGAGACTTAGTTTCCCTTAGCCCTTTCCTCATGTTGCAACTTTTGTGCCACATGTAACAAGTGTGCAATGTATCTTACCATACCACACCCTTGGGTCTATAGTCATTTCCAAAGGCCCTAGATACTCTTGCTGGACTTTTTATGAACTGTGCAGCTGTGTCATAGACAGGACTGGTGGCAGCTATCTTTTCGCATTATTTTTAACCCTTTCCTGCCAGGTTAACCACGTTAAACACGTTTGGCACGAATAGGTGGCCGGCTCCAAAATGGCCATGCCACAAGGTTCTTTGTCCTGTCCTTTGGCCATCTTGCCCCTTCGCCTTCCCCAGGTCGAGTTGACCCGGGTCAGTCCTTATTTGGTCATGCACTTTCCCGCGTTGCACACATGCCTTGTGTGTGCGCATCCAGGATGTGGGCTGGAATGTCTGATTCCAATACACATCCTGGCTACCAGAGAGTCTGAAGTGCCATGAATGCCTGGGACCACCATGGTCTGTGATTGGTCCACGTATGAGGGTGTGTTTGTGAGCAGATCTCCCATTGGGTCCTCTCCATTTTGGCGCGAGGTGAACTTTGGATAAGAGGAGGCTGAAAACACCACTACCAGGGCAATCTCCCGAGTTCTCACTGAACAAAGGATAGGATCAAGTATCCTGCAACTACAAAGCTGAGTCGAGGAACCAAGGTTTGGCACCCTGAGCCCGCTGTCATCCCGTGGGACCCCTCTGCATCTGGTCATCCTAGAAGGTCTGCGAAGACTCTTCGACCCATTGGAATAGTGGGACCAACTATTCTCGGCACCTTCATCAAACCCTGCAAGTAAGCTTTCTCGGAAGTGTCCCTGGGCCAACCAGTGGACTGACCAGCTTACCCAGTTGCTTTGCTCCGTCACCGCCGCCGTTTCGAGGAGGCCCTCGAAACTTGCTATACTGCTAGCTCTGTGTCCTCGGCACCCTCACATCGAATTTCGTACACTTGGCGTTCCCAAGTCTGAAGTGAGACTGCGCCAGGACCGGAGTAAACGCGGTTACCGTGTTGCCTTCCCGCGGCAACGACCTGTGCAAGTTCGCTGCATTTTTGACCCTCTTGCCCCTGAAGCCTGCTGCAGTGACACTGAGCCGATTCCTTCAACCGGAGCAGAGAAATCGCCACTGTCCCATTTGGGAATCATCGCTGTATCTTAGGAACTGAAAGGTGCCGAGGCGCCCTTTTTGCCGCATTCGAACCTGCCAGCGAAGTGGACTGAACTGGTGAAGTTTGGGTTTGCTTGCATCGGGGACCGGTGAGTACTCCTCACCCCAACTGGTGGCCCCTAGCACAAGAGCCCATTTTTACACACGAATGGCCCGTGGGGGGGGCCCCTCTCCTTTCCACAGCTATTGCAAAATAGTGACTCCATCCCGCACTCTCAAACTGCCTCTGCCCTCAAGTGGAGGTCCTTCTTGAATAGTGGGGACTTGTTCTGCATCGCCTCATCCACCTTTCTGCGCTGCTAGAGATCCCTGAAGAGACCCTATTCTGTCCATTGGCTCAAGCGCGTGCATGTACTATTGAGCACAAGGCTCCTCTCGTCGTAGGGCTTGGACTGCCTCTTAGTTAGGTGTATTATTGATGTTGCACTGGGCCTAAAGATTACCTGCAATGCCGGTTTCCTTCCCCTCTAGGTTGTCGACATTTTGTGCAGTCACCCCTTTAGACCCCCATGGTCTTGTATATATATTGTATTGAGTGCAATGTATTGGTTTACTTAGTGTTACTGTGATTTTGTTGCTATGGTCTATGTTACAAAGGCCTTGTAATAAATGTGTATATATTTTTGATATAACACCTGTCTGGAGTAATTTGTAAGTGTCCTTGCTCTGTGTGCTCATTGAGGTCCTTCAGTCACCCTCACCCCTCCTGAGACTTAGTCTTGACCGCCTGCCATAGCTACCCTGATTGGTCTGGATTGTCCAGAAGTTACCCTGTTCCAAGAAACTAGGTTGGCCTTCTGAGCCTCTGCCCCTCCAGGTCAGAGTTCAGAAATCCTTAACAGAGTGTAACCCCCAAACTCTAGGGCTGCAGAAGCCATGCCCTCAGGTTCAGGGACTCTGGGTCGTGATGCAGAATCACCCCCACCCCCCTTATCTGGCGAGAAGGTCTGGGGACAGTGCTAGCCTGATGGAATGTATAACTGACAGACGCAGCAGGTCCAGATACCAGATTTATCTCTGCCATGTTTGAGGGGGAGGGGAAAAGGATCATCCTGCAGTGGAACGGTCCGTGTGTGTTGATCACACGTAGAAGCAGAGGAAACACGTACATGAACCATCCCTCCCACAGGAACGAGAACGTGTCCCCCATGCTCTTGGGCTGCGGGAACTGACTGGGGAAGCTCTATTTGGGGTTGCCCCCATTTGACAAACAGCAGATCCACCTGGTTCCCACACTCCTAGCAAGAACGCAGTTCTCTGCTGAGCAAGTCCGCAATGGTGTTCTTGAAACGGAACGCGGAACATCCCTTGATGAATGGCCCACTGTCACAAGTGCTGGCCCTCTTTGGAGAGTGCCGGAGACCAGGCTCCCCGTTTCAGATGTGGAACATGGTTGTGGTGTCGTCTGTGAAGATCCTGACCACCTTGTCCTTCAATGACGGCAGAAAAGACGTTAGGGTGCAGAATACGGTCCGAAGTTCCAGGACGTTGATGTGCAGGCCCTTCTCCTCTGGTTGCCAGAGGTCTCTGGCGTGCAACTGTCCGTGTGGGCTCCCCATCCCTCTAGAGAGGCATCCGTGGTGACAGTCTCCTGGTAAGGAGAAACCGGAAATGGAGCTCCCTGGACCAGATGCTGCTGAACACCCCACCACCTTATCGCCAGAGCGGAACTCTTTGCTGAGAGAGATCTTGTCCGTAAAATCCATCCATCTCACATCCAGGAACTCCTGGAGAGGTCTTGTGCGCAGTCTGCAGAGGTGGACGAGGTTAATGCATGAGGACAACATGCCCAGAAGCGACTTGATGGAGCACACCATCGCTGCCTGGGCCGACGACAAGCGCTGCACTTTGCCTTGTATGGTTTTCACCCTCTCCTCCGTGGGGGAAGCCAAACACATCACTGTGCCGAGATGTGCGTCCAGGAATAGAGTGTCCCAAGATGGCTTCAAGCAAGAATTCAGATAATTTATGGAGGACCCCAACTCTGTCAGCAGACGTATGGTTCTCGCTGTGTGCTTGCTTGCCAGGGACTGTGCGTGGGCCTGCACCAGCCAGTCGTCCAGGTAGGGGTATACGTGGATGCCTTGCAGACAAAGATGTGCCACCACCGGGGCCAGATACTTCGTAAACACCCTCAGGCCGAAAGGCTGAGCCGTGAACTAGTAGTGCTGACGCTGAACTATGAATCACAGGAACTTGCAATGCTTTTTGTGAATGGGGATGTGGAAGTAGGCATCCTCCAAGTCCAATGACGTCAGAAAATCTCCCTGCTCCAGCTGGCCGAGCACGTGCTGCAACGTGAACATCCAGAATTTTTGGGGACTAAGTACTTGTTGAGACGATGTAGATCCAAAAATAAATAAATACATTTTTAAAAAAAAAGAAAATCGGGCTCCAACCTCCTGTCATTTTCCGAACTAGAAAGTATCTTGAATATAGTGCAGAGTTGCTGGGGAACGGGCTCTATTGCCCCTTTCAGTATCAGAAGCTGCAGCCCATGTAGATCGTAGTTCTTGCCGCTGAACCCCCCCAACCCCAATTTGTCCTAGCTCATACTACTGGTAAAGAAAGGATCACTCCTAGCGACATTCAACCAGAACTTAACACAGTCTCTCCTAGCCCTTCACTACTCCTAGCCATCATCAGTACCCCAATTTTGAACCCACATACAACACGCAGGCCCATTCACTAAGAACACCCAGGCGCTCCTAGGAGGCACCTGCACACCACTCCTCGCAGTTCTGACAACACTACAAATGCTAAAGCCTGCGTAGGACTCGCACAATCCTCACAACTTAGAGCCAGAACCCTTCATGTCAATTACCACTTACCCCCACCAATGTCCCCTCTCTAGGCACCCACAGACTAGGTACTCGCACCTCCTTGTGGATCCTCCCAGCTTTCCAGGATCGGCATCTCTCACAGCACCCGAACAATCCTGAACCCACCCTACTACTAAATTCTTATGTACATCAGGCACTGCCGATTTCGTCGAGCACAGCCACACAACCACAACCCTCCTGCTCCATCACTACCTCTCCCCCGTGCCAATCAGAGAGCTCCCCACCACTCCCTGAACTACATAAAACCGTAAAATGTGCCCTTATTTATGCCTGGTACCAAGGGGCATATGCTATAGACATCCACAACCTACTACTAGAACACCAATTGGATATACTAGCTATTACGGAATCATGGTTGCACCCAGCCGCAAGCCCCACCCTTGCACTGGCACCCTTTCTGAATACACCATCCTCAGAGCTGACCGTTCCGACGCTGTAGGTGGGGAGTTTCACTTATCACAAAAAGCTCCCTACAAATCAGATCCTCATCCATACCAACCATCATAGGCTACGAACTGCTGCTCCTGAAGCTACCCACTGACCCCAAAACTACCTTTAACGTCCTACTGTTATACAGGCAACCTAACAACCCAAGTCATCCCGTCATAGAATCACCCCATTCCTGAAGCCCTCAACTAAAATCATCATATTAGGCGACATTAACCTTGGATTTAATGACCCAGAGGACCCAAAAGCCTGTGCCTTTGCTGCAGCCATGGATGACCAATTAGTCAGCACGCCCCCCCATAACAAAGGACGAATCCTAGACTGGATACTCACCTCCAACACCAGCATCAATATCTGTGCTATCACAGAGATGCCCTGGTCAGATCACTTCCTTATCAACTTTGAGTTATGTATCACCAACCTGCTCATTACACGGCTGCCCACTCCCAAGCCCATCATGGTCAGAAATACACGCAAACTCACAATGGATTGCTTCACCCCTACACCACTTGCCTCACTCTCCAAGCACAACCACATCAACGCCATTGCACACAACACTTCCAGTCTCTACCACACCTGCCTGCAACTTGCGCTATACTCCCATGCTCCACTAATTGGTAAAACCTTGAAACCTCACAAACCAGCTAACATTTGGTTTGATGAAGAACTCATTAACTTACGTCGTGCCAAAAAGCTCTCGAACAAAAAGAACCCCACCTCTCCCAACGGCAAAGCCTTAGCCTAAAAAATGTATGAAACAGCAGTCGTGGAACACAAAATAAATTCCTACAATATACATATCTCCAATGCTAGCTCAAACACCAAAGAGCTCTTTTCTATACTCCGAGAACTGGAATCGGCCACCTCGAACTCCCAAACGGACCAAACATGGTGCACGTTCATTCAAAATGCACTAGCTAACAAAATGGACTCTAGCCTAACCAAAATCAATACCAAAAGAGACTCCCTCGCAACCAAACTGCCGCCAGCTAGTGCAATTGACCACAGCAAACTGGTCCAACCTCCTGACACTCCACCAATCAAGTTCACCAAAGTATTGCAAGAACAGGTGCCATCAACCATCCCCGCCCTGAAACCTACTAATTGTAAAGGTGACCTGTCCCGCGCACTTAAACTATGTGCCCCCACTCTCACCCCCATTATTACAGACTTCATTAACGCATCCTTCACCACCAACCTTTCTCCAGCAAATATCAAAGCTTTGTGGATCACCCCCCACAGCAAGAAACCCACACTTGACCCACTCACTCCTACCAACTATCGACCTATTACTACAGTCCCTTTCCTTTTGAAGATAATAGATTGTGTAGCATACTCACAAAACCAATCCTTCCTTGAGCACAACCACCTCCTTGGCTCCAGACAATCGGGTTTCCGCCCCAAACAGCACTGAAACCGCTGTTCTGGACCCAAACATACAGATGGACAGCATACGCGACTCAGGAAATCTAAACATTCTACTGCTTCTAGGTTCGTCTGTGGCATTCAACCTAGTTGACCACGAAAAACTGTGCCAAAACCTCTGCCACAATTTCTCACCTGAGGCAACCTCCTGGATCCAGTCCTTCCTATTCGATCGTACCAGAGTCTTCATCAGCAAAGAGGCAGCCGACCAATCCCTGTACAACTCGGTATCCCCCAAGACTCCTGCCTCTCACCCACACTATACAATACCTATACTAAACCCCTCTTGGACTCAATGGGTATCGCATACACAAACTTTAATTATGACACCAAAGTACTCATCCCCATCACTGGCCATTACACCCAGGACACCACCCTAATCAACAATGTCTTCAGCACCATTTAAAACTGGGTGGCTATACACAGACTCAGTCTAAATGATAAAACAGAGCTCCTCATTGTGGGCGCCCCCTCTCGACTAAAAGCACTTGACAGCAGTTACTCTTCCATCTGCATTGATGGCATAGCAATCCCAGTCCTCAAACATGTGAAAACACTGGGAGTTTACCAGGATACCGAGCAGTCCATATCCAAACATTAACGCGCTATCTTCCTCCATGGCTTACACCACCAGAGTAATCTTTGACTAGTGTAAGAAAGGCATGATCAACAGTAAGACGGACACGTCACACAGTTCAATGGTGTTTATTGAACTTTAACAAGGGTGTGATAAACGCCCTAAAGAATGAAGCAAGCTACGACCATCAAATAATAATGCAGTCCTAGTGGAGTCTCGTCAAAATAAAAGCCTATACTAAAATAAAAAACATTGGCAATCCTTACCGCTAAACATATATAGTGAGGGGTTAGTGTTCATGAAAAAGAAAGCAGTGTTCACATGTCAGGATGTTCAAGCCGTTGGCCTCCCTTTCCCTCTTTTCAGCACAGGACAAGGCGGTTCACTCGAGCAAAGCACACACTTTGGCTTCTTCGGCATCAGGACACAAGTCTCTTTGGTTTTCCAAAAGTCTCTTGATTCATAGTACCTGATGTATAAGAACAAAATAAAACAAAGTTCCTCTCCTCTTTCTTGTGTTCAATTTGGGTGTCTCACCTTGGATCCCCCCGCAAGCCGGGCTTAGATCCCTTTTTATATCACAGTCAGAATCGTGGATCCCCTCTTCCGGGCTCAGATCCCTCTTTTCCAATGTTGAGAGAATACTGTTGCTTGGGTTACTCATGGGTCATACTGGATCCCCCTCAGACAGGCTCAGATCCTTTCTCAGTCACAATTAGTCTCCCTCAGCCGGGCCGGACCAATTGTAGCACGCATTCAACTAGCAGACTTCTGAACGTGCACAGGATTTAGCTTGACCCGTTGCAGGACCACTTTGATCTCAAATTTCCCTTTTCAATAGTTGCCAATTAATTGGATACCTGACAAGAGACCTTTGAGTGAGCACCCACGTGGCGCAGGACTACTGTCTTATTTGGCCTCCTAAAGTTCAATCACTCTTCTGGTTTTTAATTATATTTGCGTTGTTCGTCACATACATTTCACCCGCTATTCACTTTAGATTTCTTCATACAATGTTGCCACTTGCAACCTTGGTTCTAACATTCTAACACAGGCTGGTTTGCTATCAGTCTTTCTGACTCACCAGCTGTGCTGTCTTTACTGGTGCTGCTTTGTTGTAGGAGCCAAGTACAGTACCACGGCGGCAGCCGCTCTTGCTCCCAACCCGCTTTGTTATCGACACAGGAGAGCCCCGGGTACCGCTGACACACAATGCAGGTTTGTTCAGCTTTAGTTCCCTGTCTTGGGTTTCCTACTTTCAAAGGTTTGTGAAAGTAACAGCCTGGAAGGGTCAAGGGCACTTCCCGCCTTGCAACCCACTCTGGTCTTGCCGTCTTTGTCCTCGTATTAAAATGTCATCTTGGAACCGCTGTTTCCTTGTGTGCTCCTCCTCGGAGTGTGCTTTCATGCTCTGCCTTTTATTTGCGTGGGGAAGTGTGATTGAGTCAGGCGTGTGAAATGATCAGTAATTGCCTGACCATTGTATTGGGACATGTCAGATATATGGTTCTGGTGTTGGACCATTTTTGCTCGCGGTGAGCTGTCCGTGATAAAGTGTTAGTGTCAGGAAAGGGCGGGGGTTGAGTTCAGAGGTATACTACGTGGTAGGATGGGGAAAGGGTGTCACAGGGAAAGGGATACCGCGTCTTACCTTCTGGTGCCCCCACTTCGATATCCCGAAGACCCCTCATCCAGGTGATCCTCCTGCACTGGTCCACCCCCAGGAACTGGATCCAAAAGCGATGGCTGTGTCCTGGCCACCTAGATGACAGATCCCCCAGGGACAAGCGGGTGAGATACCTTCAGGTTTCTCACAGTAGACAATTCCTATCACCTGATAACTGCCTGACACTTGCAAGTGCGCTAATCCTTTCCAAACTGGACTATTGCAAAGCGCTCCTTCTGGGCACATCAGCCTCTAACCTATCCAAACTACATCTTCTACAAAACAAAGCACTACTAGCCGCCCTTGTACTAAAACGCAGCGACCACATCACTGCCACAAGATGCGATGCCCACTGGTAGCCCATCAAAGCTCAGATTGTCTTCAAAGCACAGCCTGGTCCACAAATGCATCTACGAAGAAGTTCCGCCCTACCTCAATTACCATCACCCGGAAAATACTTAGTCGCACCTTATTATCCAGTGCCAGCCTCTATCTTGTCATTCTCTGTTACAAAAGTAAAAGGGCAGGAGGCTCCAGCTTTGCGGTTTCTGCTCCCACTCTCTGGAACGGTCTACCCTCTTCCATGAGAAATTAACAATACTACAACCAATAAAAATAATTAGCCAAAACCTGGCTGTTTGATAAACTGAACTAACCTCAGTTTTTGCCATTACTGCATCACTGTAGGACTACTCACCAATTCACTTATTGCCTGTAACAAATGCTGAGATATCCTTGGGTTTGGGCGTTACACAAATGCCATAAAAAATAACGTTCCGTGTTGGTCTTTATCGCCTGCAAAGACTCGTCAATCGCCTTTCCAAAGAGGTTCCCCGTCGAACGGCATATCCAACACCTTCGTCTGAACCTCCTAACGGGAGTTTGTAGCTTTCAACCAGCCTTGACAGCGCAGAGACACCCCGTTCGCCATCTGGCAAAAACCTGTGTCCGTCCGCTATGTCTACCGCCACCGTGATGACGTGATCCGAGGCCACTTCCCCCTCCTGAAAGATTTCCAGTGCCTCGACCTTCTCGTCTTCGGGCAGGAAGTCCAGACTAGGGCCCAGCTTGTACCATAGTTCCTGGTCATAACGGGAAAAAAAAGCCAGGACGTTCGCTGCTTTGATGGTAGAGGCTGCTGTGTAAATTATCCTCACACCCATCGCATTCCAGCTTCTTCCCCTCCTGGTCCGGAGGTATCATGGCTGCCGGTGACTAGTTCGCCGAGCGTATCCTAGTTGTGGCCGAGACCACCGAATCCAGCAAAGGCTGAGACCTTAGGCACCTGGGAGTCGAATCAGGCACTTCTTCTCCAATCTGCCCCACTTGGTCGGGCCGTACTTGTGTTTTTCAACAGGGCTAGGCCCTCCTCCCAGATGTCGCCCAAGAAGGGAATGGACATGATAGTTTTTTTCCTAGACTTGCGTTGTTGGTTCAGGAAACTCTCCTTCTCTGGGAACCAGCTGATACAGCTCAGAGGCCCTCGATATGACTGAATGAAATGATCCAACTTCGCCCAGAAGGGGGGACCCTATGTGGCTCATCTGCGTGCATAGTCTCCCCGTCCGCCGCAATGAAATCGTCCTCATTGGTACCAGTAGCCGCAGTAGCCGTACCTGTGTCTGTGTGCGGATCCAGGGCTCCAGTAGGAGTCTTCTCCTGACAGTGGTGGAGGGGTCAGATGATGCCGAGCTCCAAGCCCCCCCATGGACTTCCTCTTCCTCGGGGGAGACTGTACCCTCTGAGGCTCTGGCACCTCTCATGGAGGTGCAGGCCACGCTGGAGGCATCCTTTGCTGGATTTCAGTGACCAGTGTGTGTAGGATTGATTGAATGTCCACAGACAGGTCCCTAGGCCTAGGGGTAAACAGAGCGGAGTGGGATCTGGGCTGATGCATCTCCGCTTCCGCACAGGGGACTGAGGACCACCCAGATATCCTGCCCCTTCGTGGTCGGAGCAGCACCCATCGTGCGTATCATTGTCCAAGTCGGTATGCGAGTAGATCTGTTCCGGTCTATCCTCAGTAGCCTGCCGGTCCACATACCTGGGAGGCTCCACGGGTGGGACAGTTTCCCTCCGGAGGATGCTGGGTCGGGGCAGCTGCCTGGTCCTTCACCGGCCCCGGCTCCTTTGCCGCTGCTTCCGCTGGTGTATTTTGCCTTGTTGGCAAGGATACCCGTGGAGCAGCCGCCACCTCTTTCCTAGACCCACTCCAGAGCAGCAGTGGATGATGACGAGGTCTCAGGATGCCTTCGTCGACAGTGCCTTCTTGGACTCCATTGGCTTAGCCTCGAGTGAAGCCTTAGCTGGCTTCGACGAGTCCTCCCCAGACCTTTCTCTCGTAGGAGTATCCACAGATACTCAGTTTGGCCGGGTTTAGCGACTTCCACTTTGAAGACACCCCTTTCGCAGGCAAACTCACCGTGGTGATGGCGAACGCTTTTTGTCCGAATGGGGACCCGCATCAACGACCAACCCAGCAGAGCTAGCAGAGCGGAGCTTAGCCTTGTCTTGGACCCCCGCAAGCGGAGAGTCTTCAAAGGATCTAGACCTCCTCCCAGAGGGAGAACGCTACTCGGACCAGCCGGTCCTGGATGAGGATTGACCCTGCTCTGAGGCTATGCCCGAGGCCTTGCTCGACTTGAGCCACACCGACAGTTTGCTGTACCAGTCTTTTTTTTGTTTTCTTCAAAAAACCACAGCACACCTCACATCCCTCCTCATCGTGATCTAGATGCAGGCAGTATAAACATTTATGGTGTCGATCTTCGACGAGGACGTTTCTTAAACCACATTTCACGTGGAGCTCGAAGAGGCTGCGGCCTTCCTTCTCCTCAGCCATGCTGAAAGGGCGTAGTAGGCCCAAGGCCGGCCTTCCGAAACTTCGACGATGGATGAAGATCTTCGCCGATAGCAGAGCCCCGCTGACGGTCTTTATTCTTTGTCAAAGACTATGAAGCAAAATTTGGTAAAAGTCACTATTTTGCTAAAAGAATTATGAAAAAAACATGGAAATATCTCAGAGAGCAACTTGAGGACTCCCAACACTGAAGGAGAAATGCAGTTTTGAAGTGAACGTAAAACTTTTCACCGAGGATTCCCAGCCTGACGACTGGGAATATTCATGAATATGTGAATCCATGCCAGGCCCCATGCTGGAGAAACTTCCCCTCCCAGCTCAATTTTGTAAAGGTGATATATTATATAACTTGATTCCATTTGACAATGAATCTTAGTTGCTGCATTATAGATTGGCTTGTGTGCCTTGTGTATATATATATAAATATATTTTAAGACAACTAAGTGAGTAAGTGTTTACTTGGATCCCTGTGTTTACTGATTTCAGTGTACTGCTCTACAACTCACATAACTCCCTCCTAAAATAAGCCTGGCTGCTCAGCCTCTCTATCGACTTGTGTAGTACAGGCCTATATTAAGTGTTGGGTACCCAATACCAAGAGATAAGTCTTATGAAGTCCCACACCAGTTGGACTTTAGAAAAAAACATACCTAACCGTTAGGCCTGGGTGAACGGTATAGGTGAACTCCCAAACACAAAAATCGACACAAAACTAGGTGACTACTACTAGGTAATGCACAGAAGGGAAATAATCTAAAATGGTGGCTTCTTTTTTTTCCCCCATTTTTAGTGTGCTTGTCCTTTCCTGGTCCTTCTGCCATCCTGGGAAAGGGAAGTACTGGTATGATTTTTCTCTTTAGCGGGAACCTTTTGTGTAGCCTGCCGAGGCTCCACAGTGTTTGTGAAGACAGGAAACGGGTATGAGTCCAAAACTCCACAGCCCTTTGCCTTCTGGCATGCCTGCCTGAAACCAGTTCTAGCTGGGAGGCTGGCTTTCCTGAAAGGACAGCCACACCCCAACCCCCACCCTCCACCCCCCTAAAGTTTGAATGCAGCATGTGTGCTGATTGGCTGGGTTCCTGGATAAATGGTCTGGATCTGGAAGCTGAAGATAAGTCGACCACTGGAGCTGAATCTGATGAGGAAGAAGAGAAGACGGCTGTAGCCGATTCCAGTGACCGGAGCTGCCAGCTGTGTAACTGCTGCCTGTGCTGACCCCTTCTTCCATGCAACAGAGGAGTCCTGAAGATGACGACTCTGACCCTTAGACTGTTGGGACCAATCAGTCTTAAGCATTTCGAGCCATCCCACTACGAGCTGTGACTTTCCTGGGCTGTAAACCGCCAATACCCTTGGACCTTGAGGCAGAGTAGTGTGCAACATCTTGCCATGAACGAATCGTACTGAAACTGCAGTCGACTCCTGCTGGATCTCCAGTGGACTCCTTGAAGTCCCCTCACCAGACTGCTGGACCGAGAGAGGCAAATCGATCAGACAATGACCATTCCACATCTTCTACCCTGAAAAGGGCGCCAAATCCACAGAGCGGCGACAAGCACCAAAAAATCCTTTGTTGGGAGTCTTTTCTGTCGCCTGCTGCAAATTCCCATCCAGTGTCCTTGATTTCGTCACCACGACCAAGAATTCAGAGACCAGGTCCTGTGCTGCTGCATTGCGAAGGCATCTGTCTGCAACCTCTTCTTCACTGCTGAGATACTGTGTGGCTGAGAGTAATACTTACCTAAGGTCTTGTGTCACACCTCTGTGGCTAGGGTGGCAATTTGTGTAGTTGGAAGTTAACCCATATCATTCGCCTAGGCCTAATGCTGCAATGCGTTCAGGTAGCCTTCTACAAAGTCCCTGAACACTTACTACTAACTCTAAAGTCTATACTTACTTGTTGGACAAGATATCCTCTGTATCTCTGACTTTCCTGCATTTCTTCCTTATGACCTGCCTACTGGACCACCCGAGTTCCCCTTATGCCTCTGAGAGCACACATACCCTAGAATAAGGAAGGACTTTTAAAGTAGAAGGGTGCTACCTACAAAACAGAACAAGTGTTGCAAAGTACTTTCTTGCTATGTATTAGGGCTGTATCTGGTCATCTCTGAAATAGAATAAGTTACAAAGTGTTAGAACGTTCTTACTTACCTGTGAATTGCTTACTGCCTTTCTGACAAGCATACATAGTTATTTACTTACCGTTGAATTGTGTTCCACTATTCTAGAAATAACAGTTGGTGATATTGTATTATTCCTGAAACTAATTATGTGTAACAGTGCATTACCAATAGGGGTTTACTCACCTTTAATAGCATAATGCCATTCTAAATGTGTAATTCTGAGTTCTTACTTATCTTTGAAGTGCATACGGCCTTTATGAAAAGGAATTCATATGTTATTGCCTACCTTAGAACTGTGTTGCACTATATAAACAAGTAATATCGATGTAAATATCATTCCTGAAAGAAGAATAAGATACACATGTTGCAAAGTACTTACTTACAAGTATGGTAGGGTAACTGGATTATTCCTGAAACCAAATAAGTTACTTAATATTGTAATTTACGTATCTGTAACAGGGTTGGTAAACCTATATTCTTGAAACTGAATAACAGTTTACTACCAATAGGGTCCGCTTACCTTGAATTACATACTGTCATTCTAAAAGTCTACTAATGTGGTTTTACTCCCCTTGAATCGCATGCTGCCATTCTAAATGTGTAAAACAAGGTTTTACACACCTTGAACTGCATATTGCTATTCTAAATGTGCTTTATGCTTTGGTTTACTTACATAAGTATTGTGCTGGTTTTTGTAATTGTGTTTATACTTTCTAACAGTACTTACCTCTCTAACGAATTCTCTTTACCTACCTTTATATAAAATAAACCATGATTCAGTGTATATGTTTTTCTTTGGGCCATATGTGCGCTAGAAGTTCTTTGTTCCTCTACAACAGCCCTCTCTCCTCCTAAAATGAGCCTGGCTGCATTGCTACCCACATACCAGGTGGCACAGCCTTATACTAAGAGTTGGAGTTTCTGTATTGCCCAAGATACAGTTTTATAAAGTCCCTTTGGCTGGACTTTAGAAAAGCTGTCCCAACTGTCGAGGATGTGAATTGAAACTAGTACCCTTCTAGGTTTGCTAATGGAATTGGGGTTGTTTTACAGCGGCAGAAAGAAGTGACCGAATGAGAAATGTACGTAATGCAAAATTGCTTGTACATTTCCCATTCGGTCATTCAATGTAAAACTACTCCAAAACTACTCCAAATCTAAAGAACCCCTAACCACCCTCCGACCCCCCATCCCCGCTAAGAGGCTATGCAACGATGACAGAACTTATACTGACAGTGGCATTTGTGGGGTCACTAAAGGTTGAGCCGGAACTAGCAGAGGCGGTGCTGTCCCCACTGGTATTAGCTGTAGATCTGGTCTCTGCAGTGCTTGGGGCTGCATTGTTGGCTGCTTGCCGACCTTTGCTCTATTGGGTATGCCTTCCTCAAGAATGACAAAATCTTCAAAGTCTGAGAAGGTTGGAGAGCAGCCCTGCTGTGCCTCAAAATCAGTCGATATGGTGTATCTCCTATGCCATAATTTGTGAATACGTTATCAGTGATACAGCTGGTTTAGTAGGTTGCATTTCCTCTCAGGTTTGCTCTTCTTACTCTATAGTTTAAGGGAGGTCCACTGGAGTAGGTTGGGCTGTGGTGTTTTTTTGTAGCCTGGGTGAGTTTATGTCCTCCGTTCCTGCTGTCCTTGTGACAGTCTGGGTATGCCGTGGACTGTGCTTTTTCTTTAACCTCCATGGATGGGACCTTTGTGGCGGTCGATGACTGGTGTAGTGATTTTGTCACTGACGAGCCGTTGTCTGATGGGGAATGATGCGACTCAGTCATCAAGGAACTGTGGGATTTTTTTCGACAAGCAAGTCATGAACCATGCCTTTGTAACAAAGCGTTTGGCGATTTTTTGT
Organism: Ambystoma mexicanum; assembly: GCF_040938575.1. Lineage (NCBI taxonomy): Eukaryota > Metazoa > Chordata > Amphibia > Caudata > Ambystomatidae > Ambystoma > Ambystoma mexicanum. The sequence goes on along the minus strand of NC_090923.1, from coordinate 1,388,938,055 downwards.
CGTCGGGGATGAGGTCTTTGTCGACAATGAGTGCGTTGATTTCGTCGACATGGTCTTCGACAACTGCGTTGATGAGGCTTTGAATGTTGACGGCATCGACGACTGCTTCGTCGACTGTGGTGGCCGCCATTGCCCAGTGCTCTCATCGACGAGCCCGCCGATGTTGAAGGCCTTTGAGTGGTCATGGGCGACCGACAATCGTCAAGGCCTGGACGTTGCTCGCTGACAGCGTGTGAGGTGCCTCAGGGGAGACTATCGCGTGGAGAATGTTTTGTTCTTTATGCCTCTTACATGGCCTCTCCTCTGCCTTGGCCCTTTTCTGTGAGGGAATTATTTTCACAGAGTTGTCACAATGCCACACTCTTGGAGGATTCAGCTTCTGAGGGTGGGTACTTTCCCTCATTTAGCAAGCACACTAGCCTTATATGCCGGTATTTTAGTGTTTTGGCACTGAAGCCCTGACAGGTGTCACATTCTTCAATGGAGTGATTAGGATAGAGGAGGTACATGCAGTCCTCAAGTTTGTCCCCTTCCAACACATTCTTTAGCCCACAAGTAGAGGAATCCCTAAAGAGAGAATTCTTTGATTTGCTCTCAATATGCTCTTTCAAGTTAAAATCAAAGAATAAGACTGATCTGATCAAATTTGTAGAAATATAGTTATTCTCCTGGGAGAAAGCTGTGAGGACTCCTCTCAGCACGACGTACGGTTAGAATGTGAGCATGGCCTACAGGGGAGGGGCTTACTACTCAACGCCCCATTGGCTGGGACCGAAGCACCCATAAAGAGTGGGATAGACTACAAAAAACACCTGTTTTTCCTTTAAGTAAATGTAAAAAGTGTGTAACCGAGGAATCCCAACCGACAACAGGGAATATTCAAAGCAAGTAAATATATGAAAGATGCTGGGGAATATATAAACTTCATTAATAGAAAGGAAATGTATGGTCTGTGTGTGATTAACTCCATGGATTGCCCAATTGAAAGGAATTTTGAACTGAATGTTTTATCAGCGTCAAATATTGTAGACCTTGGGCGTGACTCGTATTTTGATCTTTGTACACAGTGAGACTTAGCTTGATATTTTAAATGTGTTATGCCACTTTTTTACCATGTTGTTGGGCAGTTAAAAAAAACTATAACATTTGTTCTACAACTGTAACTTATCTAATATTCGAAGTAGTACAAATGAGTAAGCCTAACAAAATTGATGCTGCTTTAATAAAAATCCCTTTCCACCATACTAACCCATTTGGCCTTTTCTAAAATCCTTCAACAATACAACAATTCTGCCATTTCTAACATCCAAGTTCAGGTTTGCTTGTAAAAGCTTACAATTTACCAACGTCTATTCAATTGTATTCCAATTTCTTTGGGGCTGTTTGCATCAGTGACATCTGATTCAATGATATTGGTTATCTCCTTTGTTAAGCTTTGTCTAAAATCTTTTTATATTTAATTTGCACTATCATCCATGCCCGGTGGTAATCAATTTAATTTAAAAGTGCAGTTTATATTTGAATTATATGTATGAGACCGAGGCCACTCAAAATGACCAGATTACGAATCAACACACACTACAGGCATAGGGGACACTGCCATGGATAGCAATTTGTGTGATAAATATTGTTTTGTTTGGTTGCTTAAGAATAAGAACGGATATTGAACCGCCACACTAAAAAAAAAAAAAGAAAAAAGAAAAAGAAGAACAGTACTTTACTTAAATCCTTCACAGTTTAAATGTTACCTTCTAACACATTAGGTGCTTAAAGCTTTCTGTGATGATACATTTATTTTGTTTCTCAAAAAAACATCAGATTTAGGTGGGACACTTGCCATCTTTTAAAACACTCCCTGGTAAGCAGACAATATCCTTAAAGTTGCTCAACTCAACCAAAAGTTGCCAAGCCCTCAGGTTGAGCGATCTTGGGTCCTGGTAAAGGATAGCATGCCATTCTCTGGTGTGAAGATCCGGGACCACTGGCAGCTTGACCGGAGGCGACGCAGATAGGTGGGTACCAAATCTGCCACGCCAGGGCGATGAGTATCATCGTGCATTGGCACTGAGTGTGTTGATGAGACGTAGCATTAGAGACAATGGAGGAAATGCATACAGAAACAGGCCTTCCCACGGGAAAACAAACTTGTCCCCCAGGATCCTCAGCTGGTGGAATCTGCTGGCAAACCTCTGGCATTTGGAGTTTGCTGCTGTCGCAAACAGATCTATCTGGTGACTGCCCCACTTGACAAAGATGCAGTCTACCTGGTCCTGCCGAAGTTCCCACGTGTGGCAGGAGCGCAATTCCCTGCTGAGAGTCTGAAATGGTGTTCTTGACTCCTGCTAGGTGAAGAGGAACAAGGAACATCACTTGTCCGACGCCCAGCGCCACAAGTCTTCCTTGGAGAGCACTTGGGATCGAGTGCCCCCATTTCCTGATGTAGAACATTGTGTAGATCCTCACCACCTTGCCCTTCAGAGATGGAAGGAATGACTTTAGGGCCCAGAACACTGCATGTAGCTCCAGGATGTTGATATGAAGATCCTTCTCCGCTGGCAGCCATAGGCCTCTGGCGTGTAGATGCCCGGTGTGGGCTCCCCAGCCTTCTAGGGAAGCGTCTGTGGTGACAGTCTTCTGATAGAAGAGTTTTGAAACCCCTGTGCCCTGGGCGATGTTGGAGTGGACGCCCCACCACTTAATACCCCGACGGAACTCCTCGTCAGGCGGGATCATGTCCGCAAACTTCCACACACCTGCCCAGGAACTCCTGAAGAGGTTGCATCTGTAACATGCAGAGCCGGATAAGGTAGATGCAGGACAACATCATGCCGAGCAACGACTTGATGATACGCACCATGACGGTCTTAATCTACAACAGCCGCCGCACCTTCCCTTGAATGGCCACTACCCTCTATTCCGAGGGTGAGGCCAGGCAGGACACCATATTGAGTCTGGCTCCTAGGAACATCGCGTTAGACGATGGTGTCAAGCATGACTTTGGATAGTTAATGGAGAATCCCAGATCCGTCAGCAGCTGGACGGTCGCCTCTGGGTGTCCGACAGGCAACTCTCGTGAGCAGGCCCGGATAAGCCAGTCGTCGAGGGACAGGTATACATGTATACCACAGATGCAGATGGGCCGCCATCGGTGCCAGGCACTTCGTGAACACTCTGGGTGCAGACTTCAATCCGAAAGGTATGGCCATGAACTGGTAGTGCTGCCCCTGCACTATGAAGCATAGAAACTTTTGGTGTTTCCTATGAATGGGGCCGTGGAAGTAGGCATCCTCCAGGTCCAGCAACATCAAGAAGTCTCCTTTTTCCAGTAAGCCGAACATGTGTTACAACATGACCATCCTGAATTTTTGGGACTCGAGGCATTTGTTCAGACGTCGCAGGTCTAGAATGGACCTCCAGCCACCGGTCTCCTTTCTGACCAAGAAATATCTGGAATAGACTCAGGAGCCCTGGATTCGCTGGGGAACTAGCTCCATTGCCAATTTTGGCCGCGTGGCCCGTACCTCCTCCAAGAGCTGAGGGATGTGCTGCTCCCGAAGGGCTATCGGAGGAATCCGCGGACACCTGCGCTGAAACTCCAGGTTATGTCCTTGAGCGAGAGCATCCAGCACCCATATATCAGTGGTGATCTTTTTCCACTCACTGACGAACCTAGTCAGTCGGCCTCCTACCGGGTTGCATGGGTGGGGGCCAGACGACTGGGTCGGTTCAGGCATGCTTCAGCACCAGTGTCCTGCAGGCAACGCTCCACCATAGGCTTGGGATTGGCCTCTGTAGGCCTCCTGAGTTGTGGATATGCAAGGCTGACTGTATGATGAGGAGAAACCTTTTGAAGACCTGCTCGACTTTCCTCTGGAGGAGCGAAAAGAGGGGTGCTGCTGGAGGGTGCCCAGGGAACGGGGCGTCTCCATATCCGCCTTGATGCCCTGTAGGGACTCAGACGACCTTCACAAAAATGTTATCTCCGTCGAAAGGCATGTCCAGTACCTTCGCTTGGACCTCCGGGCGGGAATTCGTGCCTTCATCCAGCCTTGGCGACAAAGGCAGACACTGTTCCACATCTGCCGGAACACTGTCGGCAATGTCCAGCACCACTGTGATGGCGTGATCCGACGCTACCTCGCCTTCCTGGAAGAGAGCGATTGCCTCCATCTTCTTGTCTGGGAGCAACTCCAAAATCAGACACAGCTTGTACCACAGCTCCCTGTTAAAGCTGGCTACGTGGGGTAAAAAACCTTCCTTCTCATAGCGTCCATCTTCTTCCCCTCGCTGTCAGGAGGTACTGAAGACTTAGAAGGACTTCAACAAACACATTACGTAGCCCGCACTTGGTGCAGGACTTGAGAGGGTTCTTCCTGCCTTCTTCTCCATCATGGTTGGAGGGCACGAAGTAGGCCCGATGGCCTTCTGGAAACTTCGACGATCTTCGCCCTTGAGGGGCGCTGAAATTCACAGACAATGGATCCCCTCTGTCAGCAGATGGAGAAGAGAGCACACAGGCTCTTTCTCGAACAAAAATAGAACCTGTTTCTGAAAAAAAAAAAAAAACGTAGAAGTAGTTCGCAGAGCAAACTTGAGGTCTCCCACACTGAAGCGTGCGGTAAAAATCTGAAGATGGCTGCCAGAGGAGGGGTTTAGGGAGAGGACCATCATTGGATGGGGGTAGTATGACCCAGAGGACAGTGATTGGTTTGAAGGAGAAATACAGTTTGTAAGTTTAAGTGAAACTGTTTTTTCTTTTACGGAGGATTCCCAGCCTGACGACAGGGAATATTCATGAGCATGTGAATCCATGCCAGTACCCATTCTGGAGAAACAAATTACCAGATTAAAAATCATAAGAATAAGAACGGATATTGAACCGCCACACAAAAAGAACAGTACCTTAGTTAAATCCTTTATAGTTTAAAATTTACTTTTTTAACAAATTAGGTGTTTAAAGCTTACGGTGAAACCTTTATTTAGTTTCTCAAAAAACACCAGATTTAAGTGGGACACTTGCCATCCTTTTAAACACTCCCTGGTAAGCAAACAATAAGCAATGATTAAAGTTGCTAAACTCCTTGTTAGGTAGGGTTTGTCTTTTAAAACGGTCTACAAATTCTTTCTTTTTATACATGCAGTGAGTCGTTTTATCAATTGTGACCATTATTTTTCGAATAGAAGGAAAGCGTTTGCCATTCTATTTAAATGACTGCCTAAACATCTTTATTCAGGAATGCAACTTATTTGTTAATTGCCCATCTTTTTAATTTTTTTAGAGCCACAATCACAACACAAATTGTTGGGTGAAACTCATGTAGGCCAACACATATTTAAATACTGACCTTCAAATATCAGATTTTCAAGACTTGTGACAATTGGGAATTTTTTTAAAATAAATAACTATTTTGAAACTAAAGTATAATGTGCCTTTATAAGAAGACATGCTCAACTTGAGATGCAAACATTTTGCCACAGTGCAATCTTTTATGTGTGAAACGGGTTAGCCTATGTTAGAGGATGATAAATACAAGTAACGTAAATGAAGATGTAGCACTTATGTGCTTTTACAATAATAGAACTCAAATGGGTAGGTAGAAAAACCCAGGGTCTGATCCAAGATGATTACATAACACCCCACTTACGAGACGTAGCACTCCTTTCAGTTAATCTAGTCACTTACATCCACAATCAAGAAGCCAGCAGCTTGCAGGTGCCTTCGAGATAAAGCATAGCGCCCAAGGAGGTCTTTGCTTTTTGCACTGAAGCTTGAGAAGTCCCAGCAAAGAAAAGCTATCCTATAAGAGGTGCAGAGAGGGATAGAAAAAGGAAAGCATGTCAACATCATGGTACATTCTTACAAAAAAAGAAAGCAATCAAATGGAGGATCCAATGGGTTAAATCCAATAATCACGCAACAATTAGAGCCTCAGAGCAAATACTGCTGATATCTAGTGGGGTATTCCAACAAATAGTGAATATATAAACATACATACTAATGACAAGGAATCTGCAATTAACATTCAAATGGATCAGTAAAATCTCATTCAGTGTGTGTGGATCAACAGTGTATCCACTTTTGTTCTATTTTGCAAAGCAGACTAATGCAACGCTAGATCATTACAAATGAGAGTAGTTGTCAAGACTCGCTTCTCTCGAGATAAGCAAAGTCTGAATATTAATGATTCTTTGCAGTCAAAAATAAATTTGTCTTGCATAAATGTATGTGTAGTTTTGGTGACTGGTATTTCCATGGGGATTTGTGTTAGTTTGACACTAGAAGTGATGAGAGCAGGAGATCCATGTCAATTATCTGATTATATATGACAAACATTACATACCTGCAATCGTCTTTCTGATACTTCAATCTGCTTAGATTCACATGTTTGGCACAAGCCAACATCTAGTGCTTGGTGAGGAGTATTACAAGATTTGTTTTCGATTTCGAAAACGGAGGTCGCCAAGCCGTGTTTGTAATACTGTCCCAATCGGGATGTGTAGTGCACCTAAAATCCAGCACGCGTCGAGGTCCTCAGATTGTTCTTTTTTCTGACCTCAGGTCACATGAAGTGTATAGTGAAAATAGGATATGAGTTGTACATAATTATGATAAAGAGATTATTTGTCTATGATCCTTATGCTTCCAACAAGAGGAAGAAGAGTGGGCACATATTAATCTAAGCAGATGGAAGCATCAGAAAGACGATTACAGGTATGCAATGTGTGTCTGCTGAGGGTTGTGGCACTGCTTTGAATCACATGCTTTGCATAGACTACCAAATGACAGAGCTGGGCTTGGAGCAGGGACAGACAACTAGGTGCTGCAATACCGCTTGGCCCACTTGTGAGTCATTTCTGGCTTGTGCATCTACACAATGTGTGAAAGTGTGTACTGAACTCCATGTTGCTGCGCTGCAGATAGCTTTGAGAGGTACATTTGCAATAAATGTGACTGTAACCCATGAGGAATGTGCTCTTGGAGCAAATAGTAGAGGTTTGTCTGCTAATGTGGAATATGGAATACATTACTCACGGTAATCGTATTTCTGGTGCTTGCATCTGCTTTGATTCACATGGTATGCATAGGCCGACATCTAGTGGAAGCTGCAGAGTATTAGTTGTTGTTTTCGAAACTCGAAAATGGACGTCAAAATAGGGCTTGCCAGTAATACTATCCCTAGTGTGACGTCCCCTGTACCCATGATCCCTCACGCACGTAGGTTTCTCAGATTGTATTTTTCTGACATGAGGTAGCATGAGTAGTAGCGCGAGTACAGAGTTCCCAAGCAGATAAAGCTCATATAACATCTATGCACCTTCGCTCAGGTGAGGAAGGGTGGGCGCATGTGAATCTAAGCAGATACAAGCACCAGAAATACGATTACGGTGAGTAATGTATTCCTTCTAATGCTTGTGTAATCTGCTTAGATCACATGCTATGCATAGATTAGCGAGCAGTGTTATGAGAAGGTGGTGGGTTGTGAGAAGGAGTAGCAGCAAATAGATGTCTTAGCATCGCTTGTCCCACCTGTGTATCTGTCTTGGAGTGTGTGCCAATGCAGTAGTGCTGAGTGAAGGTGTGAACTGAGCTCCATGTAGCTGCTTTGCAAATGCTGTCTAAGGGGACATTTGCAATAAAGGCTAGAGTAGCCGCAGCACCCCGTGTGGAGTGGGCTCTGGGTGTATAAGGCAGTATTTTGTCTGATAATGAATAGCATAATTGTATACATTTGACTATCCATTTGGAGATTGCCCTTTGGAAACACGTTCTCCTTGTCTGCTTGTAGCCATGGAGACGAACAGTTGATCAGTCTTCCTACACGGTTCGGTCTTGTCTATATAGTAGAGGACCACCCTCCTAACATCTAGTGTGTGGAGTTTGACCTCAGCTGAGCTAGTTGGTTTTTGAAAGAAAGCCGGAAGCTCAATTGATTGGTTAATGTGAAATTTGGAAACAAAATTTGCGGAGCACCCAGGGCGAGTCCGTAAAACCAAAGAACAAGTTACTCTCTTACCTGGTAACGTTCTTTCGATGGGATGGATGGTCTGACGACGTATTCCATGTCTATGACAATAATCACCACAGCTGTGCTGCTTTGGAAAATCTTTCGGCGTCTGCGTCCTGCGTCGATGACGTCGATACACCGCCCTTGAGGACCTCCTCTGACGGCTGACGTCACTGGATGTTATAAGTAGGACGCACGACACCCGTAGCCTCAGTTGTAGTTTTTTCCCAGAACGTGTGGCACCAGTCTTCTGCCAGTCTGACCACACAAAGCCTTGCGGAAACGTAAGCTGCAATCGCATAAGAAATTCTGTAGCGGGGAAGGCAGGGAGGGAGCGATATGGAATAAGTCGTCGGACCATCCCATCTAAAGAACGTTACCAGGTAAGAGAGTAACTTGTTCTTCGAGGGGATTGGGTCCTCCGACGTATTCCATATCTATGACAGACTCCCAAAGCAGTACCAATGCAAGGAGGTGGGAAAAGAATTTAGAATACAGAAATTTAGAATGCCCAATCAAAAAGCGGAGCAAAGGACCGCCTTGCCAAAGGCAAGATCCTGCCCACAGATGGAATCGAGGGAGTAGTGACGTACAAAAGTATGGACCGAAGCCCAGGTGGCTGCATCACAGGTGTTACGAATAGGAACACCCCTCTCTAGGGCAGTAGAGGCAGCCATACCCCTGGTAGAATGGGCCCGCAAGCGGACCAGTGGGTCCTTAACCGCCAAGCGGTAACATTCAGAAATTGCCAGAATAATCCAGCGAGACAAAGTCTGCATAGTCACAGCTTGCCCCAAACGCTTTCCAGCGTAACCAATGAAGAGTTGATTGTCCACTCTGACCCGGGACATGTGTGAAATATAAAAGCTTACAGCTCTCCTAGGATCAAGCCTATGGAGCCTCTCCTCTTCCTTACCAGGATGCGGAGGAGGATAAAATGACGGAAGAATAACCTTCTGGCCTAAATGAAATTCCGACACCACCTTCGGAAGAAAGGAAGGACAAACTCTAAGGACAACCCTGTCCTTATGAAATACAGTGAAGGGTGGCTTAACTGAAAGTGCCTGTAACTCACTCAGCGAGCGGAAGTGACCACAACCAAAAATACAGTTTTAAGAGTTAACAGTCTCAAAGGGCACGAATGCAAAGGCTCAAACGGAGCACCCATTAGAAACTTGAGGACAAGGTTCAAATCCCAACCGGGCACCTGGAAAGGTGACAGAGGGAACACTTTAGTGAGCGTTTTTAGAAACTGAGAAATTAAAGGGATTTTAAAATAAGAACACTCTTCAGACGAGCGCTTAAATATGGACAGCGCCGCCAGGTAACCTCTAACGGTACCCACTTGCAAGCCCATGTGGGCTAAAGAAAGCAAAAAAGACAGAACCACATTCTTAACCCTGCACCAGTCGCAGAACTTTCTCCAACGGCAACGGTACAGGGATTTTGTTGCGGGCCTTCTGGCCGAAAGCAATACCTCCATCACGTCTTCAGGGAGGTCCCAATCCTTATACCTCAACCTTTCAGAAAAAAAGCGTGAAGGTTGAGGGATCTGACCTATGGATGGAGAACCTGACCCCTCTCCCGTGAGAGCAGATCGTCTCGGTAGGGAAGACGACGTGGAGGGCAGATGGACAAGTCGAGAAGGAACAAGTTACTTACCTGTAACTGTTGTTCTCCAGCATGGGTCTGGCATGGATTCACATGCTCATGAATATTCCCCGTCGTCAGGCTGGGAATCCTCGGTAAAGAAAAAACCAGTATCAGTTTCTCTGATCTGTCTTTCGTAGTAATAACCAATCACTGGTCTCTGCGTCATACTGACCACAGCCAATGACTGCCCTCTACCTAAGCCTCGCCTCTGGCAGCCATCTTCAGATTTGGAAGCACGTGAAGTGGCAGTATGACCAAGTGAAGAGCCGCAGAGGGGTAGGCGGGAGGGTTCGCATGTGAATCCATGCCAGACCCATGCTGGAGAACAACAGTTACAGGTAAGTAACTTGTTCCTTCTCCAGCATGGTGTCTGGCATGGATTCACATGCTCATGAATAAAGAATACATAGCAGTACACACATGCACAACCACGGGAGGTGGCAAAGGCTCAACATTAAGCATTACATCAAACTCAACATTAAGCATCTTACCTCCTCACCAGGCTCACCTCAGGCGAACAGGTTGCGCAGCACTGCTTGGCCGACCCTGGACTCCTCCCTGGAGTCCCGATCGACGCAGTAGAATTTCGTGAAGGTGTGCGTCGACCTCCACGTAGCAGCCCTGCATATGTCCAGCAGGGGCACACCAGAAAGGAACGCCGTGGTAGCTGCGATCGCTCTGGTGGAATGGGCTCTCGGACGGCCAGGCAGCGGTCGGTTTGCCAACCGATGACAGTACATGATACAGCCGGAGAGCCATCTGGAAATGGAAGCCTTCGAGAGTGCCTTCCCCTGATTGACAGGTCCAAAATTCACAAAGAGTTGTGACGTCTTCCGAAAACACTTCGTGCGGTCCACGTAGAACTTTAGCGCTCTAGCCACATCCAGCGAGTGCAAAGTCCTCTCAGCCGGCGACGAAGGCGACGGGAAGAACACAGGCAACACCAAGGGTTCGTTGAGGTCGAAGTCCGACAGCACCTTGGGTATGAAGGAGGGGTGCGTCCCGAGCACTACCCTCGTGTCGTGAAAAGTCAAGTACGGGGCCTTGCAGGAAAGGGCCTGGATCTCTCCCACTCGTCGTGCGGAGGTGATGGCCACAAGAAACGCTGTTTTCCACGACAGAAACTTCAACGGGGCCGAGTGCAGAGGCTCAAACAGAGGTCCCATGAGCTTGGTCAGCACCACGTTGAGCTCCCACGCCGGGGCCGGAGCCTTCACCGGCGGGAACGATCTGAACAGTCCCTTCATGAACTCTTTCACCAGACGATGAGACCACAAGGACGTCCGCCCCGTGGTTCTGGTGTATCGGGAGATCGCAGCAAGATGAATCTTGATGGACGCGTGTGCCAGTCCAGCTTTGGCCAGCGTCAGCAGGTACGGCAGTACTTGGGGAGCCGTAATCCGTAGAGGGTTAATCTTCTGTGCGTGGCACCAGAGAGAGAACCTCTTCCATTTGTGTCCGTAGCATTTCAGAGTCGAGGACGCCCTGGCCTTTGCAAGAACCTCTCTGCAGTCGGCCGGTATGTCGTATCCTCCAAACTCTAGCGCTGCAGGAGCCAGGCCTGCAAGTTCAGCGACTTCGGGTCGTGGTGGAGGATGGCGCCTCCTTCCCTGGAGAGTAGGTCCGCGTCCCCCGGCAGCTTGATTGACGGGGACGCTGACAAGTCCAGAAGGACCGGGAACCATATCTGCCTCGGCCACGCAGGTGCGACGAGGATCATCCTGCACCGTGACCTCTTGAGCTGGTTGATGAGCCGAATCAGCAGTGGCAGTGGAGGGAACGCGTAAAGGAACAGGCCCTCCCAGGGGAACGAGAAAGCATCGCCCATGCTCCTCGCCTGGGGAAACCTGCTGGCGAACCTCCGGCACTTGGAGTTCGTCGCCGTCGCAAACAGGTCGATCTGGGGTGTGCCCCACCGTCGGAAGAGGCGATCCACTAGATCCTGCCGTAGTTCCCACTCGTGGCACAAGCGCAGCTCCCTGCTGAGTGAGTCGGCGATGGTGTTTTTTATCCCTGCCAGATGAAACGGCACCAGAAATATCCTTTGGGCGACGGCCCAATGCCACAGGTCCTGCGCCTCCTTGGACAGTGCTGGGGACCTGGTTCCGCCCTGTTTCCTGATGTAAAACATGGTGGTGGTGTTGGCGGTGAAGATCCTCACCACCTTGCCCTTGAGGGACGGAAGGAAGGACCTGAGGGCCCAGAACACTGCACAGAGCTCCAGGACGTTGATATGTAGTGATTTCTCCGTCGGGAGCCAAAGGCCTCTTGCGTGCAGATTTTCGGTGTGCGCTCCCCACCCTTCCAGGGAGGCATCCGTGGTCACTGTCTCCTGGTGGGCTGGGGTCTGGAAGTCCATGCCCGCCGTCAGATGCGCGCGGGTGCCCCAGCACCGGATCGCTCGTCGGAAACTCTCGTCGAGTGTGATCCTTTCCTCGAAGCTGCCCGTCGTTTGGATCCAGCGCGCGTCCAGGAACTCCTGCAACGGGCGCATCCGGAGCCTGCACAGGGGAATGAGGTAAATGCAGGAAGACATCATTCCGAGGAGGGACTTGATGGACCTCACCTTGGCCGCGTCGGCCACCAACATCCGTTGTACCTTGCCCAGGATGGCTCTGGTCCTCTCCTCCGACGGGGAGGCCAGAAGGGACACTGTGTCGAGCCTCGCTCCCAGAAACAGTGCGTCTTGCGTGGGTACCAGGTGGGATTTGGCATAGTTCACGGAGAATCCCAGGTCCGTGAGAAGCTGGACGGTCCTTGCCGTGTGGTCCACGGCGAGCTCCCTCGTCTTGGCTCGGATGAGCCAGTCGTCCAGGTAGGGGTAGACGTGGATCCCCTCTCGGCGCAGCTGCGCCGCCACCGGTGCAAGGCACTTGGTGAAAACCCTGGGTGCCGACCGTAGTCCGAAGGGGAGGGCTTTGAACTGGTAGTGACGTCCTTGGACCACGAACCTGAGAAATTTTCGGTGCCCCCTTAGAATGGGAATATGGAAGTAGGCAACCTCCAAATCCAACGACGACAGGAAGTCCCCTTCCTCCAGCTGACCCAGGACGTGCTGGAGGGTGACCATCCGGAACTTCTGAGCCTTGATGAACTTGTTCAGACGTCGCAGGTCTAGGATGGGGCGCCATCCTCCCGTCTTCTTCTTCACGAGGAAGTATCTCGAGTAAACTCCGGAGCCCCGAAGCCTCTTTGGGACGAGTTCGATGGCGCCCTTCCTGAGCATCGCCTTTACCTCCAGGAGAAGCTGCGGGACGTGAAGCTCTTTCCTGGCCACGGGGGGGACGCGCGGGCACCTTCTTTGAAACTCGAGCGCGTGGCCCCGGGCTAAGGCGTCCAGCACCCAACGGTCGGTGGAGATGGACTCCCACACGCTGACGAAGCTCGCCAGCCGGCCTCCCACCGGGGTGCTTCAGTGGGGGCCCGACCCCACGGCCGGTTCAATCCTGTTTCGACGAGGCTTTGCCGCCTTGACCTCCTTGGCGACGACGGCGGGGTCCGCCCGACTTGCCTCGTCCCCTATAGGCCTCCTGAGACGACGAGCGGGCCGCTTGACGGTAGGTGGAGAACCCGCCGCCGGAACCTTTGGAGGCGCCCTTGCCTCCGCTGCTCCGAAAGGGCGGCCGTCGTTGTTGCAGAACCCCAAGGGCCCGGGCCGTCTCCGTGTCCGCTTTAATGGCCTGAAGGGAATCGTCCACTGTTTTCCCAAACAGGTTGTTCCCATCGAACGGCATGTCCAGGACTCTGGTCTGTACGTCTTGACGGAGGTCCGTAGCCTTGAGCCATCCACGCCGCCTAAGGCACACGCCGTTGCCCAACTGGCGGAATCCCGTATCGGCGATGTCCGTCGCAATAGTGATGGCGTGGTCCGACGCCACCTCACCTTCCTGCAGGATCTCTAGGACATCCGCCCTCTTGTCGTCCGGTAGGAAGTCCAGCAGGGGAGCCAGTTTGTACCATAGCTCCCTGTCGTAGCGGGCCACGATAGCCAAGGCGTTAGCCGCCTTAATAGTCGTTGCTGCAGACGAGATGACCCTGCGTCCCATAGAGTCCAATTTCTTTCCCTCGCCGTCCGGCGGGGAAGTCGATGTGGAGGCCGCACCCCCCCAACCCCCCCGCTTTCTTCCTGGCCGCCGCGGAGACGACGGAGTCCGGGGTAGGCTGCGCCCGGAGGCACAGGGGGGCCGCGTCCCGGACCCGGCACTTCTTTTCGTACCGGTCTTTTCTAGCTGGCGTCGTGGAAGGGTTCTTGAGGAGGGCGAGGCCCTCATCCCAAATGTCGTCCAGTAGAGGCACCGCAAGGACCGTCTTCCTCTTGGCCTCGCGCCGTTGATAAAGGAATCCTTCCTTTTTCTTCTCCTCAGGGCAGAGTTGGAAAAGTTCGGATGCCCTGGCGATCATGGAGTGGAACGATCCAATCTCGTCGGGCGGAGAAGCCCTGGTGGGAGGTGACGACGGAAGATCCTCGTCGTAGACCTCGTCGTCCGTACCCGTCGCGGCCGTGTCAGTCCCCGTATCATCCCCTCGAGTCGTGGACGGGGAGGAGGGCTGGACGGGGCGCGACGGCTGAAAAGGAGGTGGAGGGTGAATCCTTCTTTTCTTGGGAGGAGGAACGCCAGAAGGTCCCGGTTCTGGGTCCCCCGACGGGAGTGGTTCCTCCGTTGGCAACGGTAGTCTCGTCCTTATCTCCGAGCACAAGGACTGTATAGCCAACAAAATGGCCGCCGAGTTGTCTTGCGGCGCTGGCAGAGGGGAATCCGACGGGCGAACAGGGGCCCCGTCGGCGCCCTCGACGATGTCGTCGTCACCTGCGTCGGGATCCATCCCGACGGGTCGGTCTTTTTCCACGCCGAGGCCGTGGCTTAAGACCTCGATCAGCTCTTCCTCCGAGGTTGAAGCCGAGTCTACGACGACATCCTGCCCCCCCCTTTTTCTTCTCCGCCGGAGGTTTCACGGGGGTCCTATCGATGGGCATAAAGGAGGACTCCCTCCGAGGTGGCAGGGAGACTCTGGGCCCCGAGGTCGCCACCACTGGCGCAGCCTCCACAGTCTGAGCCAGGGCCGCCGCGACAGTCTCGATACAGGCCTTGGCCGGATGGATTAAGGCCTTCACCACCCTAGGTGCGCTCACCACCTTATCCTTGAGGGGGGGACACTGCCTCGCTCCCCCTCCGATGGGCCCTTCAAGCTCGACCGGGGCCTCTCCAGGAGCTTCGCCGGGTGCTCGGCCTTCCTCTTACCCGACCCAGAGCGTTGGCTCGTGGTTGATGGTACCGGGGAGGGTGCGCCCTGCCTGGCGCCCGTAGAGCCCGACCATTCGGCGCTCCCGGTGCCAGCGGACTCGCGATGCTTGGCCTTGTGTTGGACCCCCGTCGCCGGGGCGTCCTCAAAGGTCTTAGAAGACCGCTCGGATTTCTTCCTCTTCTTCTCGCCGGACGGGCTCTTCCCTTCCAGCCAGTTGGCGAGACGTTGATGGCGGTCCTTCATGGTCCGCTCCGACATGTTGCCGCAAAACGCACAGTCCTTCTCCACGTGCGTCTTGTCCTCATGTAAGCAGTAAAGACAAAAGGAGTGTTCGTCCTCCTTAAAGACATTCTGCAGCTGGCATCCAGGGCAGACCCTGAACAGCTTTCCGGGCGTCGAGCTTCCCTTCTCCTGGGCCATCTCCGGGACGGGCCTGAGAAACTTCTGGAGTCCTCCAAAAGCGTAGCTCGACGGAATCTTCACCCTTGAGGGGCGCAGACGAATCCGACACGGGTCCCCGTTGATCGGATGGAGAGTCGGTGGAGCTTGAGGCTCTTTTGACCGAAAAAAACAAAGTTTTTGAGAAAAAACGTGAAAAAATAGCACTAACGCTCGAGAGCAATAGCACGAGGATCCCAACACATGAACATGCGGTAAAAATCTGAAGATGGCTGCCAGAGGCGGGGCTTAGGTAGAGGGCAGTCATTGGCTGTGGTCAGTATGACGCAGAGACCAGTGATTGGTTATTACTACGAAAGACAGATCAGAGAAACTGATACTGGTTTTTTCTTTACCGAGGATTCCCAGCCTGACGACGGGGAATATTCATGAGCATGTGAATCCATGCCAGACCCCATGCTGGAGAAGGTCCGGGTACCACGTCCTCCGGGCCCATGCCGGAGCAATGAGGATCATCCGGGAACCGAACCTTCGTAACCTCGCAGCACTTGTGGGATGACGGGGACTGGAGGAAACGCGTACAGCAGTGGGAATGACCACTCCACCACGAACGCGTCTCCTAAGGCTCCTCTTGGATGTAATTCCTGCAAGCAGAACCTTTCGCACTTCCGGTTGACACTGGAGGCGAAGAGATCCAATTGAGGGGTCCCCCAAAGGGCGAAGATCTCCAGGAGAATCTCCTGAGCCAACTCCCACTCGTGAGAGATCGCGCTCTGCCTGCTCGGAGCGTCCGCCGTCTCGTTTTCGTCTCCCGTCAGATGAACTGCCGAGATCGAAACTTCCTGCTGGATTGCCCAGAACCAGAGCTGCATCGCCTCCATGCACAGAGGAAGTGATCCTGCCCCCCCCCTTTTTGTTGAGATAGTGCATGGCCACTGTGTTGTCCGTCAGGATCAGGACATTCTTTCCTTGCACAGTCAGCAGAAAAGCCTTCAGGGCAAGCCTGACGGCCCTCAGCTCCAACAGATTGATATGGAGTCTGGACTCCGACGGAGACCAACGACTGCTGACTGTCAACTGGTTGGCATGAGCTCCCCATCCCGTGAGGGATGCGTTCGTCACGATCGTCACCTCCGGACAGGGTAGCCAAAATGAAGCCCCCTTCATCAGACTGCCTTCGACGGTCCACCACAGAAGGTCCTGGGCGACCGAGGACGGCACCTGAACAGGGTCCGACATCCTGCCGGAGAACAGAGACCACTGGAGCTTGAGTGCCCATTGCAAAGATCTCATCCGGGATGTGTCTAGCACTGCTCCGATGTACTGGAGCCTCTGAGTTGGCATCAAGTGGGACTTCTTTAAGTTGAGGGAGAAGCCCAGCTTGTGGAGGGAGTGGCAGGTGACTGACAGATGATCCAGGACTTGCTCGGGAGAGCGCACCCTGATCAACCAATCATCCAGGTAGGGGTAGACGTGAATCCCCCTTTCCTGAGATGCGCTGCCATCACTACCATGAGCTTGATGAAGACCCTCGGAGCGGAGGTCAATCCGAACGGCAGGACCCGAAACTGAAAGTGCGAGTCGCCAACCGCGAACCTCAGGTATTTCTTGTGCTTTGGATGGATCGGCACACGAAAATAAGCGTCCTCGAGGTCGAGAGACACCAACCAGTCCTGAATTTGAAGGGCCTGGAGGACTTGAGAAAGAGTAATCATCTTGAACTTGTCCTTCCTGAGGAGTTTGTTCAAACCGCGCAAGTCCATGATGGGTCTTAATCCCCCAGTCTTTCTTGGAAATCAAAAAATAAGGGGAATACCATCCATTGTTCCTCTCCGCTACAGGCACCAGTTCTATGGTGCCTTTCTCCAGCAGGGCTTGAACCTCCTGCACAAGGAGCGGATCCGGACTCTGCAACAAGAGATTACCGGTGGATTGTCGTGAGGCCTCTGCCGAAAGGGAAGACAGTAGCCGTGGGCGATGATATCCAGAACCCACACATCTGAAGTAATGGCACGCCATTTGACAAGATGCTGCGCCAGCCTTCCCCTAACCGGCGAACCATGGGACATGGCCTCATGACTCAGCTGAAGCGGCGTTGCCTGAGGGCAAAGAGGCAACTGCCCGAGCGGCTTTGGCACCTCGAGTACCCTGCATTCCACCTCTGGCACTCCTACGGTGGCCCCTTTGACTGGCAGCTCCTCTCGCTTTACCAAAGGATGAGTAATAATGTAAGGAACCTCCCCTCCATTGCTGTCCCCTAGGAAAAGGCGGAGGTTGGTGAATTGCAGCGCCCAACGACTTTGCTGCAGCTTTGGAGGTCTGCAACCTTTCAAGGCTCTCGTCAGCCTTGCTGCCAAAAAGATGTTCACCATCAAAGGGCATGTTGAGGAGCCAGGCCTGCACATCAGGAGCAAACCCCGACTTCCGCAACCACGCAAACCTGCGTATTACGGTGCTCGCCGCCATGAACCGGCTGACGCAATCTGCCATCTCCAAACCTGACTGAACGGCCTCACACATGGCATCCTTGCCATCCTGGACCATAGCAAGAAAACCATCCTGTTCGTCCCCTTCGGGAAAATGTTCAGCCGCTAAGGAAACAGTTCCACAGAGTGTGCGTGAAACATGACAAGGCACATACGGAGTCGGCCGCCTGAAGAGCCATACCCCCCTGAATAAAACACTTTCTTCGCCCAACCATCAAAACGCTTGTCGTCCCTATCAGGAGGGATAGTAGGATGCGACGCCTGCTTTGCTGGGGCCGTAGCCGCCTGCACCACCAAACTCTCCAGAGTGGGGTGCTTGGTCAAGTAGCAGGGGTCGCTACTGGCTGGGCGGTATTTGCGCAGCAAAGACTTGCCCACTGCCGGGAGATTCTCCGGAGCAGTCCAAGCCGCCGCCACCCTGCCCTGTAGAGCCATATGGAACGGCAGTACCGGGTCAGTTGGTGGACCTTGGTCGAGAATATCCGTGAGGTCATCCTGAAGAAAATCCCCTGGGGGAGCAGACCACCCCAAGTACTCGGTGACCCTAGACATAAGGCGCCGGTACGAGGAGTCGGCATGGATGCCAGGCTCAGGCCTACAAAACTCCACCTCCGGAGAGGTGTCCAGACCACTGGCATCGTGCAGGGACTGACGCAGGTCCTCAATCTGGCTATGGCCCGAGAGAATCACATCTGGCACCGTATCAGGAACCATGCCATCATCAGAGCCCTCATCCACCTCCGAAATGTACTCAAGATGGCGGAAAGTGGGCACAGAATGGGGAACAAAGCCATGCTTGACCTTGGCCAGAGCCTTTCTAGGGGGTTCCACCGTGCCCCGGGGTACCCCCATCGAAAAAGCCTTGAAAGGCGTAGAGTGAATCGGCGTCGACAGCATCGACGCGTCGACACAGGCCTCGAGAGCAGAGCCACGAGCGTGTCCCTCGACATCCTGGGTGCCGATGGCGTTGACGACGTCCTCGGAGGCAGAGCCTCGAGAGAGTCCCTCGACGACCTTGGCGCCACAGGCATCGACGTCTTCCTCGAAGACATCACAGGCTCACACGGTCTTGAGCGGGTCGAGGACCGGGACCTGGAACGGGCATGACTAGAACGATTCCCCTTGTCCGAGCAGGACCGCTCCCGCGAATCGTGCCGACCACCCGAGCCCGAAGGCATACGAGCGGTGTCTCTAGTCCGATCACGACCAGTCTCACTCGGAGGGGCGGACAGACCAGTGCCCTGCGATTCGAGAATCGCTAGCATTTTCTTACGGAAGGAAGCCCATTCCTCCGGCGTCGCATGCTTGGTGCGATAAGCGACCCGCCAACGGGCGGAGTCCTTTGATGAGGACGGGGAAGGCGACCGATGCCAGCGCTTCCGGGAGTGCCTCGAAGAGGCAGAGGAGTGGCGGGACCCACTCCTGGACCGAGACCCACTGGACTTCCGACGACGATGCGGAGTCTCGCCCCTCGAATCATCCGTCGAAAGCCCCGTGGACCTCGACTTCTGGGGCTTGGACACCTTACCGACGGACAGTTTCTTCTTGCACTCCCGCAAGGCTTTGGACGTAAGCGAGTGGCAGTCGACACAATCATCCGTGTCATGGGCCTCCCCGAGGCACCAGAGGCAGGCGTCGTGCTAGTCCGTCACTGACATCTTGGACCCGCAGTCGCCGCACTTCTTGAAGCCCGGACGCGGGGTGGAAGAAGAGGTAGACATCACAAAGGACTTTTACTTTACAAACTAACAGGTTCGTGGAACCGAAAGAACAAACTCCAAAGAGTCGAGGCGCGCCAAGATCTCCGAAGCAAACACGTTCGCGGAAAAAACGGAACTGAGGCTACGGGCGTCGTGCGTCCTACTTATAACATCCAGTGACGCACAGCTGTGGTGATTATTGTCATAGATATGCAAAACGGCAGAGGACCCAATCCCCTCGAATTGTCTTTATGGAGGACAAAGAAAGGGTCCTGCACTGACAAGGCTTGGAGTTCGCCGACTTCTTATGGAAGTAATAGCCACTATGAAGGCAGTCTTGTAGGTAATGTGTCTAAGGGTAGCTTGATGCAAAGGCTCGAAGGGGGGTCCCATAAGTTTTGCTAGTATCACATTTAGGTCCCACCGAGGTGGGGGATTGGAGAATGTATTCTCTTCACTCTTTCCATGAACGCCTTAATGACTGGCACTTTCCACCATGAGACTTTACTTTGAGAGGTGGTATAGGCTGATAAAGCTCCTAGGTGGACTTTCAGAGAATTAAAGACTAAACCTGAATCTAGTAAGTGGAGCAAGTAGGTTAGAATGTGGGATGGAGTACATTCTATGGCATTGATTTGCTTAGATTTCACCAAATGACGAATCTCTTCCAATAGCAGTATCTGGTGTTAGGTTTACATGCTTCTTTCAGGATATCCATACACTATTGTGGAAGATTAAGGTGACCGAACTCTATGACTTCAGGAGCCATGCTGCTAGGTTCAAAGAGTGAGGGTGTGGGTGTATGGTTGTCCCCCCGTGCTTAGTTAAAAGGTTGACCTTGTACGGGAGCTTGATGGGATTGCACATCGCCAGTTTGCGCAGATGTGGCAACCACGCTTGTCTCGCCCACATAGGAGCAACTAGGATGAGTGTCATCTGATCTTGTGTAGCTTGTTCACTATTCTGCTGATTAATGGAGTCACAGGGGGCGGGAGGGAAGCGTAAGCAAGTTTCCCTGCCCAGTTCATCCATAGGGTGTTCCCCTTGGAGTCTGGTAGGGGGAACCTGGATGCGATGTCTGGGCATACTTTGTTTTTTTCTTGTAGCGAAAAAGTCTAGAGAAGGGTAGCCCCAGAGAGAAAAGATGTGGTCTACCATGTCCGTGTGTAGCTGCCACTCGTGTTCTTCTGGCAAAGGATCTCTGCTGAGAGAGTCCGCTAGAGTGTCGAGTACCCCTGGAACATGTTGGGAGGACAGGGACAACCCTCGTCTGTTCCCCGAGGTTCCCAGTCGCCCTTGCCATCTGAGCGGACGGCGTCGCTGGATGACCCTTCTACGTCCATGGAGGCCTCGGCCTGCATGGCGTGATGGGCCCAACGTTATGTCCGTCTATCCTTGAGGGTCTTGGGTCGGAGCAACTTACAGGCCCGACAATGAGCCTCATCGTGGTCTCGATGCAAGCAAAGGTTACACACCTTGTGCTTGTCGACCCACGTGTATGTTTCATTGCAGGACGGGCAGAATTTAAAGGGAGTATGCTCCATAGCGGGGGCAGGCAGCCGGGCGACTCAGGGAAAGGGTTGGAAAATACATGGTGTTATGACCATCCCCCTACTATAAGGCCGAGGCCCGATGGGCCTTCTGCAGCCGGGTGGTACGTCGAGGTCTCCGTTCGACGGCCAGTCTTGTCCTTTCTTCGCAATGGCAGATTTAGAAAAAGGGTCTCCTCAACGTCCAGCTGCAAGCGACACAAAAAAAATGGCTGTTTTTCCAAAGAGGTTTTTCTTGTTGAGGTAGCACATAACTGCTCTGCGCACATCTAGCACGTGAAGAGCTCTTTCCACAGCACTTTGTGGGTTTTGAAAGAAAGCTGATAGTTCAATGGATTTGTTAACATGTAACTCGGAGATGGGTGACAAACAAGTCTGTTCTCTTAAATCCACCTTGTTCTTGTGTATTGCGACAAAAGGCTCTGCCACAGACAAGTCTTGAAGTTCACTCACCCGCCAAATAGATGTAACGGTTATGAAGAAAGCAGTCTTGTAAGTGAGCTGTTTTAGGCTTGCTTTATGCATTGGCTCATAAGGTAGACCGTAGTGCTTGCTTTGGACACCATTTAAATCCCAGCCTGGAGGTGGGTTTGCAATTGTGGGATACCGTTATTTAACATACTCCATAAATGCTTTAACGGCAGGAACTCTCCACCATGAAACTTGTTTTGTTGTATATGCTAATAATGCTGCCAGATGGACTTTTACTGAATTAAAAACGAACAAGTATAACAGGTAATGCACTATCTGCGAAGGTGTGCGTCCGAGTGGGTTGAAGTTTGATCTTCTACACCATAGCACAAACCTCTTCCACTTGTTGAAGTAAGAGTGTCTTGTGTTTGGTTTCCCTGCCTCCTTTAGTATTTGCATGCATCCTTCAGGCAAATTAAGGTGACCACATTCTATGACTTCAGGAGCCAAGTATCTACGTTGGTTGTTTGAGGTTGAGGGTGTAGAGTCTTCCCCTGGTTCTGTGATAACATGTTGTGAGTGCATGTGAGTTTCATTGGTGGGCAAACAGACATCTTGAGGATGTGGGTGTACCACATTTGAAATGCCCACATTGGAACTATTTGGGTCATTGTCAGTGTTCCTGGTGTAGTTTGTGGATGAGACTGTTCAACAGTGTTGTTGGAGGAAACACGAATGCAAAATGTCCCTGACCAACTGATCCACAGTGCGTTCCCCTTGGACTCTTTCGAAGGGAAACCTGGAAGGTGTAATTTAGGCATCTTGTGTTCTCTGGTGACAAACAGATCTATCCCTGGATGCTCCAGCATGTAATATTGTTTAAAATGTCTGAATGTGATGATTCCAAGAGGGCGGCCGGACGAGGACGTCGTGTGTGATCGTCTCTCCCCACCAGGCCACAAAAATAAAGGTGTACAAAAAGAATGTGACAGTAGGGAAATGCTTCTCCTACCGACGGGCCCTTGAGGAAAAACAGAGAGCCTTCCCAAGGAAAAAGGAACGACAGGCGGAGTGTGCCTCAAGATAATCCCTCTCACGTGCATCACAGGCTGCGACACTGGCAGCCGGGACAAGGGAAAGGAAGAGAGAGGAAGCTCCGGAACAGAGGCGATATTGGGAACGCTCAGAGTGAAACCGGAGAGGCACAAGGGGAAGGCACCGAGAGTGAGGGGGGACCGGTGAGATGGAATACGCGGCATCCAGAATCAAGTCTCCCTGGTACCGTACATCAGAGGCTAGTGGAAGGAGTAGGAGAGGCCCAGCCCCACCCACCCCCTGCACGTCCCCTATCTGGACAGCAGAAATAAACCGCAGGTGATAGAGGCAAGCGCAAGTGGATGATATGCGCCGGGCAGGGCAAGAGAGAGAGGAACTACACTGCATAACTGTGGACAAGTGAGGAGACACCGCAGAAGGCCTGACCCCAAGGAGCATTGGTGGGGGAGATAGAGGGGACACAATTCAGGAACGGCAAAGGGGCACCCCCCCCAGATACCACCAGGCTCCCCTACCACAGAAGGGGGATTCTACTGGCGAACCTCCAGCACTTGGTGTTAATCGATGTTGCAAACAGATCGATCTGGGGACTACTCGTGGCCAGAGCGCAGCTCCCTGCGGTGAGAGTCGATGAGTGTTCTTTACTCCTGCCAGGTGAAACCGAATGAGGAACATCCCCTGGGCGATGGCCCAGTGCCATAAATCCGGCGCCTCTTTGGAAAGCGCTGGGGATCTGGTGCCCCCGTTTCTGGATGTAAAACATTGTGGTGGTATTGTCCGTGAAGACCCTCACCACTTTGCCCGTGAGGGATGGCAGAAACGACTTGATGGTCCAAAACATAGCTTGTAGTTCCAGAACGTTGATATGTAGCGTCTTCTCCAGCAGCTAGAGGCCTCTGGCGTGAAGACGTCTGGTGTGGGCTCCCCATCCTTCCAGGGAAGCGTCCGTCATGAACTTCGCCTGGTACAGGGGCTCTGGAAATCTGTGCCTCTGCCAATATTGGAGCGCACGCCCCACCACCTTATCGCTCGAAGGAACTCCTCGTCGAGCGCGATCCTGTCCTGGAAGCCTCGACACCTGGACCCAATGGGAGTCGAGGAAGTCCTGTAGAGGGCGCATCCGCAACCTGCAGAGCCGAACAACAACATGCCGAATAGAAACTTGATAGTCCTCACCGTGGCGACCCTCAGTGCTAACAGCTGTTGCACCTTGCCTAAGATAGCAGATATACTCTCCTCCGACGGTGATGCCAGGCAGGACACTGTCGAGCCTGGATCCCGGGAACAGAGCGTCCTGCGATGGAGTCACGCAGGACTTCGGATAAATCACCGAAAACCCCAGTTCCATCAGCAGGCGGACGGTTTTAGCCATGTGGTCGACGGCGATGTCCTTTGACCTGACCTGGATGAGCCAGTCATCCAGGTAAGGGTACACGTGAATCCCTTGCAGTCGTAGATGTGCTGCCACCGGAGCCAGGCACTTGGTGAAAACTCTGGGCGCAGACTTAAGTCCGAAGGGAAGAAGCCGATGATGTGGTCCTTTTGGATCGCAACCAGATAGGCCTACAACGTCTGATTACGGTCTTTGAAAATTATGCTAGCTCAAACGACCTTGCCATAAATCCTAGAAAAACATTGGTCATGACATATAAACATACAGCAAAGAAGGAAACAGGATGTTGCAAATGGTGGCTGGCAGGTGAAAATGTGCCTGTGGTAAAGGAAACAAAATATTAAGGCTTTAGGATTCGATCAACCCCCACTATGACAGCATTGGAAGCCGATCTTGGGGGAAAAAGGTGACCCAGCTCATACGCCAAATAAGACATGCATTACTTACTGTTAAAGCATTTCTGATGATTGTATCTGCTTAGATTCACATGCTGTGCATAAAGTCCAACATCCAGTGGTAACCACCGAATATTGCATCTTTTCTTTCGAGAATCGAAAGGGGACTTCGAATGGGCGTGCCTGTAACACTATCCTTATGCGACGTGTAGTGTACTCAAAATCCCTCGCGCGTCAAGGTCCCTCCCATTGTATTGTTTTTTTCTGCCATGAGGGAGCCTATGACTATCGTGAGTGAGTACAGAAAAGACAGAAAGTAGTAAGATGTCTATGTTCCTTCCATCCGAGCGGGGAGGAAGGGTGGGCACATGTGAATCTAAGCAGATACAATCATCATAAATGCTTTTACGGTAAGTAATGCATGTCTTCTGATGCTTGTTAATCTGCTTAGAATCACATGCTGTGCATAGACTAGCAAGCAGTACCCGGAGCTGGGGGTAGGTTGTGAGAAGGAACAGTAGTGAAAATATGTCTTAGTACTGCTTGTCCCACCTAAGAATCAGACCTAGAATGAGTGTCTATGCAATAGTGTTTTGTAAAGGTGTTTATAGAACTCCAGGTTGCCGCTTTGCAAACAGACTCTAGGGGAACATTTGCAATGAATGCTATGGAAACCCCAGTGCCTCGAGTAGAATGCGCTCTAGGCTTGAAGGGCAGTTCTCTCTTAGCAAGAGTGTAATATAGTGTGATGCATTTGACAATCCACCTTGAGATTGCTGATTCAGAGACAGGATCCCTTTCTTTATCAGCTGCTGTTAGGGAGAATTCTCTCTTTAGGCTGAATTTCCTAACCTAGTGAGTCCCCCAGCAGCTTTGCTGGATTTCTGGAGTTTGTTTTTTTCTCCTGCCAAGAGTGAGACTCTTTTTCTCCCACTCTTGGACATGATTTATGGTGTTCCTTTGACGGTTAATGTGTTTTCTGGGCTATGGGGTCCTTTACTCCATACGGTCTCATGTGTTTTTACTGTGTGTGTTACACAGCACCCTCCGTGCAGTAACACAGGGGTGTCATAGTGACACCACACCATAGACTCCATACCCTGGGACTGACTTCTGTCTCCCAGGGCATGTAAAGTCACCATTGGCTTTACTAGTCCCAAATTATTAACAGAAACCAGTACAAACCATCATATTGTGGACGTACTGGTCGGGGCAATTCGATTGGCCCGGGGTCTGTTAGTCGAGGGGGCACGTCTCCGTCCCCCCTGATCGAGTTTTGGCTTGTGACCGTGGATACTACTTTTTATATTCGACCGCAAATATTTCCCTATGGGATTTTCAGATTGTTCGAGGCTACCAACTTTAATTATTTAATTCTCATAGCCTCGAACATACTGCCGGTTTATTTAATTATTAATTCGCCGGTTGGTATTTTTTGCCAGGACTCGATTCTAAAATGGCGTTTGTGTTCTCTTCTGTGACCCCAACCCAAGCCGAGCCCTTTGTTCCACTTTTTGCCGGGCTTCTCCACAGAAGCCTCCAAAAGTGGTGCCACTCTGTCTGGGTACCACAGGGGGTGTAGGAGGGGGTTTAGGCACCCTGGCCTGAGTTACCTTGGTAACTCAAGTCGCACTCTTGTGTGATTGGCCCAAGTGGTGAGCCGGCTGGCTCACCACTTAGCATATTTGATTGACAGCTAGGCTGAGTGAATGGGGGTATGCTGCATAAAAGCAGGGCTTTGGGGACTGGAAATTCAGAAGTCGCCACAGGACCTGAGAATCCGACGAGGGAGAAGCTGAGCCGACCTACCACGACGACACCACCGGTGGAGCACTGCAGAACCGACTCACCACTTCCCGACGACAGAGAAGATCTCCCGGCTGGAGAGGCTTCTTCCCCTGACTGGTGGGCACAACTAGTATACCTTCTTTTCTTCGCACCCCAGACCGGTTTGTGGTCGAACTGCCCGTGCCAAGCACCCCGGCGGCCAGATAGCCACTTACCACTGAACCGCGAATCAACGGACCGCTCCTTGTACCCGAGAAACTCTGCGGCTGGTTTCTTCCCTGGCAGTGCAACGGACTCCTGTCTTCCTCCCCGACGAGATCCTCTCTTCCCCGGACGAAGCACCGACTTGCATCCGCTGCCAGGAACAACTGCCCCCGCTGAAGTGTTCTCACCACTTTAAGGTGCCGTGTCTGCCAGGCCTCCCTTTCTAAAGATTGCTACAAGGTAATAATAACCCCTTAACCTTCTGGACTGGGCTGGCTACCTTGACCCTCTAACTGGTCCCTTTCTTTGGTCCAACTCCTTTTTGAACCGTTACAAGACTTTTGTGCACTGCAACCGTGTGACCTTGGACACATTTCGTTTTGATCCTCTTAAAGCGGATCCGGCCTACTGACTCTGAATTCACGGTCTTACTTTGCCTTCCTCTCTTGTTGTGTTCGTGAAAAAGTGTTGGGATCTGTTTCAATGTATTCTCTGCTTTTCTCTCCCTTTTTAAAACGAATTATTAGAGTGCCATCTACGTTAAGCACTCACCGCTGTCTGAAAAAAAGTGGGGCTTTACTTAAGACTCGTCTAATATTCTTTTAAGGGGGTGTATATCTTTTAGTGACCGTGTTTTTGAATTGCTTACTATTAGTGCCTGTGTGTTTTTCTAGATGTGGTTTTAAATAAATAATTATATCTCTTTTACACCCAGCCCTGGTCAGTGTTTACTTGTTCTATTGTGTTCTCTTGACCTATTGTGAATACTCTGTATACTGCCTAACTCTTCTTGAGGGAAGTCTGACTGCTCAGCCACAGCTACCAAGTGAATCTGTGTGGTACAGACTGCTACCAAGTGGGTTTACTGCCAAACACCTGCAGTCCTAAATCTTTTGCAGTGGACCCAGAAGGAACTGCACAGGTTTCTGCCTAACAGCTTCCACCGAAACGAAAAATTGGTTTGTCTTTCTCAGTGGTTTAGTTCTGTCCAAATAAAACGTGACTGCACTAAGCACATCTAACGTGTGTAGGCTTCTTTCACCCATGCTAGTAAGGTTCTGGAAGAAAGTAGGCAGTTCTATTGATTGGTTCACATGAAATGAAATTAAATTTAGGTGCAGCTGAACTGTAACGAAAGGGTCTAGAACTGAAAGGGCCTGAAGTTCACTAACCCTTCTAATAGAAGTGATAGCCACTAGGAAGGCTGTCTTATAGGCAAGATCTTTGAGACTTGCCTTATGCATAGGTTCAAATGGAGACCCCATAAGTCTGGTTAATACCACATTCAGGTCTCATCCAGGAGCTGGATTAGAAATGGGGGATGAATCCTCTTGGCCCCTTCCATGAAAGCCTTAATAACTGGTATCTTCCACCACAACACATTCTGTTGTGACATAGTGTAGGCTGAGAGAGCAGCTAAGTGAACCTTAAGGGAACTAAAAACCAGCATCGAGTCAAGTGAGTGAGTCAGGTATAATGCAATGTGCGTGGGAGAGCAGTCAATGGGATTGACGCCCTTGGTATTGCACCATTTAAAGTGTTTCCATTTACTGGAATAACAATATTGGGTGTTCGGTTTTCTCGCTCCCCTAAGTATGTCCATGCATCTATGAGGGAGTTGCAGGTGTCCGAACTCTATGACCTCAGGAGCCAGGCCGCTAAGTTCAATGTTTGCGGGCATGGGTGGAGCGTTTCCCCTTTGTCCCGAAACAACATGTTGTACGGGCAAGGTAGTTTCACTGGGGGAGAGACATCTCTATCAGATGAGCGAACCAGAGTTGGCGGGCCCACATGGGGGCTACCAATATCAGGTTGACTAGTTCCTGGTGCATCTTGTGCACTATCTCGTTGAGTAGGGGAGTCGGGGGGAGGAGGAAAAGTGTAAACAAATTTCTGTGACCATGTGATCCAGAATCCATTCCCCTTGGAACAGTTCTGTGGGTACCTGGAGGCGTAGTCTTGGCTATTGAGCGTTCTCTAGTGTTGCGAACAGTTTGATCTCTGGGAAGGCCCATTCTGCGAAAACGTGGGAGACGATGTCTTCGTGTAATCGCCATTCGTACTCCAAGGGTAGTGTAAAATCTCTGCTGAGTAAGTCTGCCAGAAGATTGAGTTCCCCTTGAACATGTTGTGACAACAGGAACTTTCGTTTGAGAGATCTGTTCTGGGACAGTTTGGATAGCCCTGGAGAGCGAGTGTCCCCCTGTTTGTTCAGATAATACATGGCCGTGGTGCTGTCTGTGAGGATCAGGACCGTCTTCCCTTGCAGTTGTGTCTGAAAGGCTTTCAGTGCTTTGAATACTGCTAACAGTTCCAACTGATTTATGTGGTTGGATGCCATGTCTGACGACCAACCTCTGCGCGCTGTTTGTTGAAGCAGGTGAGCTCCCCACCCTGTGAGAGATGCGTCTGTAGTGCGAGTGGCCTCCACTGCTGGGCTGGTGAAGGATTTTCCCTTCAAGAGATTCTCCCTTGACCACCAAACCAAGCGAGAGAACAAGGGCTGGCGAGACAACCACTAGATCGTCCCAATGTCCACTGGCCCGACACCACCGGCTGTTGAGTCACTCCTGCATTGGACGCAAGTGCGCGTGAGGATCCAAATAAATGCAGGACGCCATCATTCCTAGCAGACGCATAGCCTTGCATACCGTCACCTCTCGACTGGCTACACAGTGAGGGATTTGAAACATGGTTTGGACCCTCTCGTTGGAGGGGAAGACGAGGCCGTCCTTTGTTCAAATTAGAGCCCATGGGAATGGCTTGACTTGACTGGGGTCCAAGCTGGATTTCTTCTTGTTGGAGAATCCCAGGCTGAATAAAAGGTCTATTGTCGAGTCCTCTGTTATGAGCCAGTCAAGGTAAGGATAAACCAGGATGGATAGCCTGCGCAGGTGTGTTGCTGCCATGGCCACTGCCAGTACCTTTGTAAATACCCTCAGAGCTGAGGCTATGCCGAAGGGTAGTACCTTGAAATGATAGTGCTTGTCCTGTATCACGAATCTGAGGTATTTTCTGTGCGCCGGCAATATTGAAATATGAAAGTATGCATCTTTCATGTCCAATGTTGCAATGTAATCCCCGTGTGAGCAGGGGATGACCTCCTGCAGAGTGACCATACAAAAATGTTGTGGTTTGGCAAATGTGTTCGCTGGGCGCAAATCTAGTACAGGGCGCATGGTGAGATCCTTTGTGGGTACTAGGAAGTACACTGAATAAATACCCTTGTTTACCTGTTGGAGAGGTACGACGTCTATGGCACCCTTTTTCTGCAGGGTCTCGACTTCTTGTAGCAGGAGGCACAGATGTTCTGGCGTCAGCCATCTTAAACGTGGAGGTCTGACTTGGGGAGACTGGCAGAATTCTATACAGTACCTGTGGGCGACGGTCTTGAGTAACCACTGGTCTGTAATTATCCCCTCCCATGCATGAAGAAATTATGTTAGCCGGCACCCGACCAGGGAGGCATGGGAAGGGACCCGGATCTGCGGGTGATTTTTATCCTGAGGCCGGGGAGCCTCGAGGGGTAGCATTCCAGCTCCTTCCTTTTCCACGTCGTTGACCTCTTGGAGGATACAGGGCGGTGTAACTGCTGGTTCCTTGGGGAGATGACCAATTATTTCCTGAGCCGTATTGGTTCTGAGGGAAACATTGGCCATGAAAGGTACGTCTAGACCCGCCCCCCACCTGGGGAAAGCCTCTGGGTGATCTGATCCAGGGTTTTGAGGGTGTCATGCTCTTTCTTAGCAGTTTTGAGCGCTTCGTCAACTGCCTTCCCAAATAAATTAGTTTCCTCCATCGGCTTATTTATTAGTGATTCTTGAGTCTCTGGTTTGAAACCAGAGTTTCATAACCATGCATGCCTCTTCAGGAGGGGACCCTGAGCCAAGGACCTGCTAGCTGTCTCTGCCGCATCCAGAGTATTCTTTAGGATACTCGGATTAACCTGTCTGCCTTCTTTTACCGTGGAGAGCAGGCGAGCCCGCAGCGGTTCTGGGACTTTTTGAAGGCCCTCCTGTAGCATGGCCCATTGTGCATCGGCACAGCTACCCAACAAAGTCGTGTCATTTGCGATGCGAGTCGAAAAAGCCACAGCAGCCGTAACCCTTTTCCCTAGAGCGTATAGTCTCTTGCACTCCTTGTCAGGGGGTGCCTCCCCAGTTGATAGGGGAACCCCCGCTCTCTTCCTGGTTGTAGCTACCACCAGTGAGTCTGCAGTGGCATGGCCCCTGATGTAAAGAGGGTCATAGGGGGAAGGTCGAAACAATTTTTCTACCCTAGGATTTACTGCTCTAGTTAGGGCAGGTGTCAATAATGAAGGGGCCAACCCTTGATCGAGTTTAAAAGAGGAATAGCTTGGCTGGCCAGTGGTTTCTCTTTTAAGATGTCCTCGACAAAATCGGCCTCTGGTACAGCTTCCTGGGTAGCAATCTGGAAATGTTTTGTTGCCTTTCTTAATATGCGTTGAACGCCATTTGGTCGTCAACCGGGGAGGCCTGACCAGTGGATGCGGTCTGAGGGAAATCCATGCACAAGGCATCAGGTTCCGGTGTTGGATTAGGTGACTGCCAAGGCTGAGGATCAACCAGGTTGGGGTTGTCCCCCCAACCATCTGTGGGGTCTATTTGAACATCCTCAGTGTCAGCAAAGGGATCTTCAACCTGATTGTATTGGTCCACAGGAACTTCATCCTCAGTCAGATCATAAGTATATTCTTCTTCTTGAGAAGGATCAAAGACACTTTGAAGTTTAGCCACAGGGGGGAAGGGACTATCCTCTCGAGGCCTCTTGGGCGTGGACTTCTCCGAGAGTTGCACAAACCTCTCTAACATATCCATACATACAAACTTCTCCCTGGTCCAAAAGGATGAACCAGAGGAGAATAGGGGTGGAAAAGGCTCTTGTAATGGATCTTCCATCGCAGAACGTCAAGATTTCTCATTTAACGAAGAAATCCCTCCAGTGCCTTCCGAAAACTCCTTTCGGGGGACCGACGGTTGATGTGTGTCCTTGCGTTGGTCCTTAGGCCTCTCCGTGGGTTCCGATGAATCCTTCGCCCTATCCCTGGATTTAGACAAATCACTGGACCGTTGCTTCGATTATCCGCCGAAATAATCCTAGCGATGCTTTCGGGAACCTCTTGAGAGGCGGAAAGGTGTTTAGTTGGGGCCTGCGGTTGCACGGTTGTTTTCGGCGTAACCGGGATCTTCGAGCATGGACGCCTTCTTCCGATGCATCTCGACGGTCTCCTGAATATTGGTGGCAGCGCCCTCCGATTTAGAATGCCCGGTCGCAAGGTGCACATGCGGTTGCGGGGAGGGCTGCCAATCCAGACGGTCGACGGGCACTGCCGAAATATGCAGTGCGCCCGTTGGCGCTATGGGTCCCTTTGACTGTTTTGTCGAAGACGTCCCGGGGTTGTGTCCTTAGTGTGTAAAGAGTGTGCGTCCATGTCGCCGGGGTGTACAGTTCCCATAGCAGGACCAGAGTCTTGCCTGACAGGGCCAAATACAGGCAACGCGGAGCAGGAATGCTCTACCAAGAGGTCAATGGCCTCCGAATCGGAGGCCTGTTCATCACTTAGCCCCTCGTCACAATCGGCAGTTGTGGCAGCAGGAGAACTAGACTCGTCCTGCAACATTTCGTAGGCCGCCCAGCGCTTAACGCGGCGCTCCTTTAGTCTCTTTGGACGCAGGAGCTTGCAAGCCGCACAAGCCGCCTCGTTGTGATTCAGGGGCAGACACCTATTACACTTGCAGTGTTTATCCATCCAAGGATTTTTGGCCTTACAAGAAGGACAAAACTTAAACTGAGTCCTCTGCATAGCCAAGGAAAAATAAAGTGACAAAAAGACCCAGGGAACAAAGAGAGAGTAAAGGGAAAGGCACTCAGAAAAGGAAATGTCCACCCAACTCCACTCTCCCTACTGTGTAGGCCGGCCAGAAGGCCCGGGCACGTGGTCGGCAGCGCCGACCGGAACACTGTCCGTCGTAGGTCCATGAAACCGCCTTCAGCATAGATCAGGAAACAGCTGTCGAAGGAATGTATGGTAGGGGAATATTCAATAACTTTATAATATACGACCAAGGGTCGAAAGGATAACAATAGCAATGTCTCTGGACGAGCTCCGCATAAGGCGACCAGTATGCTGGGCAGAAAAAAAACAATTGAAGGTCCTCGGCGCATGAGGGATTACGGGTATACTACATGTCACGTAGGGATAGTGTTACAGGCACGCCCATATCAACGTCCCCTTTCGATTCTCGAAAGACAAGATGCAATACTCTGTGGTTACCACTGGATGTCAGACTATATGCACAGTATGTGATTCTAGGCAGATTAACAAACATCAGAACAATTTTCTTCTGTATATTGTAGATTTACCCTACTGCCCCCAATTACATTCTACAACGGCAAAGTTATCCCTGTCATCATTTATGGCATTCATATTGGGATAATGGCCAGAAAATCAAATGGGTGCGAAATGAGGGTAGTATATGGAAAAAAGTACTCAATCTAACACTATAATTATCAATGGCTAGGATACGCTATGAACTGGATCTCCAATCGTTGCAATCCCATGCTGGCTGGAGAAGGATCTTGTTATATAGATCAATCATGAATCCTCAAGATGATACCCTTTACGCTGACATTAGCATTTTAATGGCAAACACCAATGCATTTCTGCTTAATCTGAAGGAAGAAGCTTCAGCCTTGCTGCTGAAATGGCAGTTATCAAAAAAAGATCTTGTGGATAACCCAATGAAAGTAAAAAAAAGCGATATGCCTGAATGAAAGGATTGAAACAAGGGAAACATCCGTGAATATGAAATGCTTCGAGAATTTTAAAGTCACTGAGAAACCACAAGGATATTTACCCCGCTACCTTACAAGGTTTCCCAATCCTTTATGGAGGGCGAACTTTCTAAGATTTCATATGAATTTATACATCACTCGTAACCTACTGAGAATCAGGAACAAGGGGCCATTGATCGACAGTAGATGCAATCTGTGTGACAGTAATGTGAAACAAAACGTGAAACATCTCTTAATGTCATGCGCTGGCAGAAGTCAACAAAGGGCCGTCCATTTCTCTTGTTTTGTCCACAACATCGACTGGCTAAACTGAGGAATTTTGGAACCACCTGTCAGAGGGGCATGAGACATTCCTGTCGCTGGAAGTGCTGAAATGCCTGAAGATAATTGAACCTCTCAAAGAAAAGAGGGGGGGGGGGGCTAAAATATTTGGTATGTTTGTTCTATGAACTGAGGGATGCAAGTTTATTGTGAAATTTTAGCTTTGACTCATTTTTCTTGTCTTTTAATGTTAAATTGGTTTGATTTCTTTTCCCCTGTATCTGGCAGCTCTTTCTTCGTACTACTTTTGATTATTACTTTTAATTATTACTGGTTACCTATGTCTGTTTTCTCCCCTCTTTCTCAACTGTAAAGGAAATATTTTCTTAGTTGCGTATGAAGTTTGCCTTTTTTGTATCTATGTGAAGATTCAAATTTTAACTAACAAAGAAAACAAAAACAAACAAAAAATAAGTAAAATACAGCTTAGCTCAGGAACTCTGACTTTTCTGACACCTGTGCCTATCCTGACCGGTCTGTTGGCCACTAGAGACCTAGTGACCCCCTCCTACCACTGAGAACACTCATGCTCCAAGAATAGGAAAGGACTTCTAATTATAAGGTTTGGGTCTTTTTGCCTAGTAAATGCATTAAGTGCTTAAAAGTTACTTACTTGGTGAGGAAGGATAGCTCAGAGGCAACGCGTTTGTCTTGGAAGTAAGACAACACAGCGCAACACAGGTTTGAATCCCAATCCCGTGCTGAGAAACTACTGGCTGGTATTAAGCGCGTTATAAAAGAACAATTCGAATTCTAATTACTTGTAATAGATGGTTTGGTAACTGCCCCTCGGAAATATGAGCGGTTACAAATGTTCTTACTATCCTTTGAATGTGTTTTGCCATTCTTCAAAGTATTAAGTTATTTTACTCAACTGTGAATTGGTTCCCCCACTTCCCAAAAGTAATGGTGATGGTTTCACCCAACTATTACTTTCAGAATATTCACCCAACTATTACTTTCAGAATGTAAGTGTATACATTTACCTACTGGGTCTTGCTTCCACTGACCTGCTGTATAGCCTGTCTAGAATAAGTCTGCCTTGGGTTTTACTTACCTTGAATAGCTGTGTGCAATTCATAAGTGTATTGTGGGTTTTACTAACCTTGGTCTGCCCTGTGCCATCCTAAAATAAGTTACAGAGTTATTGCTTTCCTCAATCTGTGTTCCACTGATCCGCAACTGTAATAGTTTATTACAACATGAGCTCTTACTCACCTAGTACAACAGAGGGTCATACTAAATGTGGTTATACGTTTGTACTGTTCCATGAATTTGTGTACCACTGTTCAAAAAAGTATCATGGCAACAGGGTTGGTTTACTAAGTGATTTCTTAGCCGAGTGTCACTGCATGACTGACGGGGTCTACTACCCATAAATTACTGTAAGTAATCTAAAAGTAACTTTAATAGGTGTGTTCCATTCTAAATGTGTATGATTAGGTTGGAATTGCCTAGAAATACTGTTAGTTATTCTAAACAACGTATATGCTTTGGTCTGTGTACCTCAAGAATTGTGTTGTGTTTTTGTATTGTGTTTATGCCTCTATGACAAAGTACTTACCCACCGAGATTACCTTGGCCTATTTGTATTTATAATAGACCTTTATTTAAAAAAAAAAATACTTCTGGGTGTTAGGGTTTCTTGTGAACCATTTGTATGCTCTCTCCCTCCTAAGATAAGGAACAAGTTACTTACCAGTAACTATTGTTCTCGAGCATGGGTCTGCCATGGATTCACATGCTCTGGAATATTCCCGGTCTGGCCCGGAATCCTCGGTAAAAGAAGAAAACAGTTTCACTTTCACTTACAAACTGTATTTTCCCTCTAAACCAATCACTGTCCTCTGGGTCATACTGCCCCCAGCCAATGACAGTCCTCTCCCTAAGCCCATCCTATGGCAGCCATCTTCAGATTTGGAAAGCACATAAAGTGGCAGTAGGACCAAGAAGAGCCGCAGAGGGGTAGGAGTGAGGGTTTGTATGTGATCCATGCCAGACCCATGCTGGAGATCTATAGTTACAGGTAAGTAACTTGTTCCTTCTCCAGCATGGGGTCTGGCATGGATTCACATGCTCATGAATAACAAATACATAGCAGTACAACATTACACAACTACGGGAGCTGGCAAGGCTACACAGAAGCAATTACTCTCATCTCTGGAACAGACTCGCCTCAAGCAATAGTTTGCGTAGCATTGCTTGCCTGACTCCTCTCTGGAATCCACGTTGACGCAGTAGAACTTCGTGAAGGTGTGCGTGGACCTCCACATAGCAGTCCTGCAGATGTCCAGCAGGGTCACACCAGACAGGAACGCTGTCGTTGCAGCGATCACTCTGGTGAAGCGGGCTCTCGGACGGCCGAACATAGGTCGGTTCGCCAACCGATGTCAGTGCCTGACGCAGCCGGAGAGCCACCTGGAGATCGAAGCCTTGGACAAGGCCTTCCCATGGTTCACAGGACCAAAGTTCACAAACAGTTCAGAAGTAGTCTTCCGAAAACTCGTGCGGGTCACGTAGAACTTCAGGGCACGAGCAACGTCCAGCGAGTGCAAGGCCCTTTCAGCCGATGACGAAGGCTTTGGGAAAAACACAGTTAACGGGCAAAAGGCTTGTTGCGGTGGAAATCTGACAGTACCTTCGGCATGAAAGAGGGGTGCATCCGCAGCACCACCCTCGACTTGTGGAAAGTCAGATATGGCCGTTTGCAGGTTGGGGCCTGGATCACACCCACCCTACTGGCAGAGGTGATGACCACACAAAGAGTTTTCCACGAGAGGAACTTGAGCAGGGCCTGATGCATAGGCTCGATGCCCACCCCTCCATGAGCCTCATCAGCACCACGTTTAATTCCCACACCAGGGCAGAAGCCTTCACCGGCGGGAAAGATCGAAACAGTCCTTTGAGGAACTCCTTGACGAGACAGTGAGACCAAAGACAAGATCTTCCTGGAGACTGGTGTAGTGGGAGATGCTGTCCAGTCATTTGGTCGACAGACGAATGGTCGACAGACAAATGGTCGACAGACAAACGGTCGACGCAATTTGGTCGAAAGACAAATGGTCACATTTTTTTTTTAAATTTATATATATATATTTTTCAGGTTTTCGTTTAGGGAAAAAAAGGGTTTTTTTTAGCAAAAAATGGGGCTTGGGGGGACCCCCCCCCAAAAAAACAAAAAAAAATGTGAAAATACAAAAATAAAAATTCGACCATTTGTCTTTCGACCAAATTGCGTCGACCATTTGTCCTGTCGACCATTTATTTTCGACCAAATGACCTGTAACCGTGGGAGATAGCCGCCATATGCACCTTGATAGAGGCGTGTGCCAGTTTCGCCTTGGCCAAGGACAACGTATGGAAGAATCTGCGGGGCTGTGACCCTCAGAGGGGGTGATCATATGCGACCGGCACTACGTAGCAAAATGCTTTCACTTGTGACCGTAGCACTTGTGAGAAACCTGAAGGTGTCTCCCTGACTAGTCCAAGGGATCTGTCATGCAGGTGGCCAGGACATGGCCATCGCTATTGGATACAGTTCCTAGTAGTGGACCAGTGAGTATCACCTGGATGGGGGGTCCTCGGGGAGTGGAAGTGGGACAATGACAGGTGGGACGCGGTATCCCTCTTCTTATAACACTTTTTTCCCCTCCTACCACGTAGGATACTCAGACACTCTTCCCCCACCCCCTTTTTCCAACAACACAAAAGACAACGGACTAACACCAGAACCGTTTACCTAACTGTCCGAATACAAGGTTTAGACAAAGTCAGGCAATTGACCACAATCACACACGCCCGAATGTCCTTTCCCTTCCCCACAGGGATAAAAGGTGGAGCAAGAGAGCACACTACGAGCAAGGCAAACCGCACGACGAGACAGCTATCCCAGTACAGCAATTCATGAGGAGGAGAAAGGCGGCAAGAACCGAAGGGGAAACAAGGAAAGAAGCGACTTTGCCCTTTCCAACCCAGACCCACAAAGCCTCTGTGAAAGGAATCATAAGACCACGAACAATAGCCAGCATGTGTTACAGCAGATGTCAACTGTACACAGAGCTCTCCTACACTGATCATCAGGACAGGTAAAGACACTTGCTGCCGTGGTACCAGCCTTGACTCCAGAGACAAGAAAAGCTAAGCGCTTCATCACAGCTGGTGAGTCGACATTTGTTGGCTGTTTAATAGGTAGAGGTTTAGCGCTCGTTTTGAACATTCCAAACCTTCCACAAAGTCCTCCTGGGTAACTGCAAATATACCTTTATCCTCCACCCCCGCTACAAGGTCGAGCTGGACCAATTTCCCTAAACCGTTTGTGCATAAAGGATACGGGGCAATAGAATGTGGGCATTCTCTTGTCTCTCATAAATCGGAATAATCAACACCTGGTGCCAACCATCTGGAATCCAGTTGGAAAACCAGATACAATTTTAAAAAATGTAGTGTGGACCGGGACCCACATTTAATCTTTAACATACTGCATTTCCATTTTCGAAAGCCCACAAAGAGTATATTTTTACACATGTACTGTGCGTACATTTTCTTCTTGTACTTACCTAGTCTCTTTTCCACACTCTTTACCGCTTTGTAGATTGCAGCAGTGCCATGTATATCTTTAAAGAATGAGGCAAGATTTTCGAATTGTTTTGAAACAACATTTTTATGTTACTTTAACACCTTAACCGCCATGGGTATTTCCCCCCAGTGCCAATGCCTTTTTTTGGCGATTTTGGTATGTCGCCATTCAATCCCTTGTAACATTTTTGTTACATGCGATAAATTGGCCCCTTTTTTCCGACGGGAATCCTAGTTTGCTGTAGGGGGTGAGAGAAATGAACCAAAAAAGGGAGATTTTTTTTTTTTATATGTAAATACAATGTTGTACAAAGAAGCCTGTGCTTTTTTCCTTGTAAGTGCTAGGAACAAATGGTTTGCTGTGCTGAATTCCCCATTTTCCAGGCTTTCATGAAAAGGTTGAGTGGAAACCAAAAAAACATTTTGATATGGTTAACCGTTTTGTAAGAGGTAGGCGATTTTGGCTTTTTTTTCTCCAATAGGACATGCGTGGACGGAATGAAAGAAAAGGGTAGGAAAGCTGAATGGGAGAACAGAAAGGCAAACATTTCTGAAAAGTGGACAAAATTCCAAGTTTAGGAAGGGGTGATTTACACATGTCAGGCAACAACTATGAAGGGAAAAATTACATAGTTTGGGGAAGAAAACGGGAAAAAACTGAAAAAAAAGTGCCTGAGTTCAGATGTCCCTTCCTAGAAGTAGATAGCGGCCCCCAGGAAGGGCTGCAAAAAGTGCCTAAAAGGATGAGCTATCTCGTCCTTGGCAACAGGGAGGGAATGCCAAGGACGGGATACCTAGTCTTTGGCACATAAGGGGTTAAATCTATAGATGTGCTTAATCTGGTGGTTTCCTGGCCATTCCCAAAAACTTTCCTAGTTACCCCATTATATATTTTGAAAAAAAAATATGTTAGCTGAAAACCTTTATGATCCATTTTTCCTTCAAACTGAAAACTTTAAAATATTATACCAACATTTAAAACCTACTCAAAAGCACATCACACTTTGCACAGTCCATGGATTAGGACAACTTCATAATTAGGCAAAACAGTTATTAACAAACAAATAAGGCTCTGATTAAACTGCCCATCACTTTGAAGTTTTCCCAAGAACAAGGATTAGATATAACGAAAGTGGTTGACAAGTGAGAGTACAGTCGGCAGTCCGTGTCGACCGGTGAACCCTTTCACGACCATTCAACAACAAGGTAGGCGATTTCAGCCGCAACTGATACTTTAACATCATTTGCCCCATTCAACCGCGCGTTGAATTATTATTGTTAACATTTCATTAATGAAGGGCTCCAGGAAATGCTACAATCTACAGAGTGTTGGGGTCGACAACTTGCCTCCCAAAACCCCATCCCCATCTGCAACATTGTCGGGTACCACGCCAAGGGCTCTCGACAAGAGTAAATATCTAGTTTCTTCCATTCCAAAAAACAGTAAGCTATACAGCGAAGCGGCTCAAGCTCTTTGCTCCATTACGGATTTGGCCACGCCAGAAGACTTCCCCCATGGAGTGGAAGTCGTACGAAATCTATGGGCCTGTTCCAACTGACATGGAACGTCCACTGAGTATTCCCCATTCTGTTGCAGGGATTAGCCCTGAGACAGAGCTGAGTGCCTGTGACACGCTGGAAGAAAGACCAAGTACGTCACCTGGCTTGTTCAACAAGTTGGATCCAAGCATGAGCCAAGTCTTGATAACCTAAGATCATGAAGAGGAGCTTGAAGTCTCCAGCAGGGTGGATCACAGCTCCCTTCCATTTCAGGGAGTTGATTCAAGACCTGCTGAATCCCCCGACATGAGTTTTACATCTTTAGCTGCCTTAAATATTGTACTCAATAATTTATTTGCTTGTTTGATACTGTGGTGCACAAGGTCAGGGCCAACTCGGCCTCTCTGAACAAAATGTGTACGCTGCACTAGAATCAAGAGCACAATCCTCCAGACCCCTGAGCAACTCGTTTTTCAGGCTGTGGTGCCAAGGAGATTGCCCGGGCACAAATACCAATGCCCAATTCCACTCTTTAGAGCCCTAAATCGCCTTACTCTGGTGAGGAACCATCAATTATCATGGATCATGAATTAATTCCTGCCATAAAATCAGACCTCAGTTTCCCAAAAAAAAAAAAAATTAAAAAATTAAAAAAAAATCTAAATAAAAATAAAAAAAATAAATCAAGGGTTTTACCCGTCCAAGGATTAACGGATCCAGGAAATTCTTGCAAACCTAATTGCGGGCTGAGAGTACCCAACCTAGACGTGGCAATTCTAAGAAACAGAAGAGGAGCGACGGTCTTCCTACTAGTAAGACCTACTAGTACCTACTGATCCGGTCAACCATACCATCCTGCTCAACCGCCTCCGTAATAACCTGGGTAGCACCAATCAGGCTCTGGTATGGCTGACCTCCTTTCTCACTGATCGTCCCTCCCAGGTCAAGCTTGGGTTCTTCCTCTCTTCGATATCTCTCTACCTGTGGTGTACTCCAGGGATCTAACCTTTCTCCCTGGCTATTCAACCAATATCTGGCACCTCTTGCCCACCGCATCGCTACACTCTGCTCCATCATTCAGTGTTATGCTGATGACACCCAGCTCTCTTTCAGGCTCCCATCAGCTGCCTCTACTACTTCTCTCATTCCTGACTATCTTTCCACAATCCAGGAGTGGTGTGCTGCCAATGATCTCTGCCTAAATGCCAGTAAAACGGAGATACTCCTCATCGGAAAACAAGCTCCTCCTGTCCTCTCTCTCCCTCGCTAGCCACCCACTCTGGGGCCTCTTTCTTGTCCCACCAGTGAGGCTAAAAACGTTTGTGTCATCCTCGACTCTACCCCATCCTTCTCACCTCACATCTCTTGACGTCTCTAAGAAGTCAA
The DNA here is from genome assembly GCF_040938575.1 of Ambystoma mexicanum. Lineage (NCBI taxonomy): Eukaryota > Metazoa > Chordata > Amphibia > Caudata > Ambystomatidae > Ambystoma > Ambystoma mexicanum. The sequence continues at coordinate 1,388,897,172 of NC_090923.1, read as the reverse complement.
ACTACCAACTGCACCTCCTCAGAGGTATTCTTCCTTTACTCACTTTCCCCCAGAAGCTCACCATCTCCAGGGCTCTGGTCCTCTCTAGGCTAGACTACTGCAACAGCCTCTTTCTAAATCTTCCTGCCTCTACTCTATGTCCTCTACAACATATTCAGAACAGGTCTGCGAGACTTGTCCTTGGCCTCAAGCCCAGGGATCATATCTCTCCAGCACTGAAATCTCTTCACTGGCTCGCAGTGGCGGCAAGGATCAAGTTCAAGAACCTTTGCATTGTCCACAAGGCTTTCTGGGGCCTGGGACCACACAACCTCCAACTCCCTCTTCCGAAACACCTTCCTTCTCAAGCTCTTTGCTCATCCACCTCCAACTCTAAGGGTCAGTCACTTTTCCAAGCAGAATGTTGGGGGAAGTTCTTTCTTCGGCTGGGGCCTCCCTCTAGAACAGCCTCCCTGCCCCTCTCAAACTTGAGCCAACCACTCCTGGTTCCGGAAGCAACTCAAGACCTTCCTCTCCACCTCCGCTTTCCCTCTTCCTCTCCCATACTGATGACCCGTCTGATCCACGCACTGGTCACCTGGCCACCCTCTGAACTCTGGCCCAGGTCCTCGCTTGTCCAGCTGCACCTACCTTGCACTGCCGCCTGGCTCCCACAGCACTTGTGGTCTGTATCTGAAACCCTACAGTCCCCTCTCTCTGCACTTAAGAGCCACCCGTTGGCTGCACTTTCCTATACCTGCACTGAGCCACCCTTTGGCTGCACTTTTTGATTACCTGCGCTTATGACCCACCGCCCCACTTGGCACTTCTACCCATCCTCTCCCTGCACTTGCGCGATCTGAATGACAGGGCCTAGGAGGATTGTTGCTTTCTCCTCCCTCTGTTCCCCCGCACCCCTGTCTTGTGGCACCTAGAAACACTTGTGTACAGACGAGTTATAAAAGCCATACATCATGCTCGCCTACACCTCAAAGGCAGAGGGTGCTATGCGTCGATGCAGTCGTCTCGATGGCCCTCAAGGGCCTCTGTCTCAAGGATGAGGTCATCGAAGGTATATATAGCATGCGCAACGCCCGTTGGATTCAGTTCTGTTTTTTCTTTCAGTAGAACTACCTGCATAAACACGTGTTTGACCGTGCTAAGCTTTGAAGGAGCAAACGCTGTGTGGTAGGCTGGGAGGGCGATGAGGAATACGTGGGAGGGACATCCAGTCGAAAAAAACATTACCAGGGGTAAGTAACTTGTTCTTCGAATGGATTGTGCCCTCCCACGTATTCCTCATCTTTGATACACTCCCAAAGCAGTGTTTGTTTTGGTGGAGGGAGTACGAATTTTATCGATGGTTGTAATGCTCACCTGGTATCCACGGGGACGTCACTCAGCCTGTACTGACCTCTTACGACCTCAAACCCTTCCCTGGAGTCTACTTGACTGGAGACTCTGCCTTGTTTTCTTGGAAAGTGTGCTCTCCGCCCTGCTTTCAGTGCAGGGGCGCGTTGATTGATGCAGGCTCGCTGCTGTCTAGTTACTTCACTGGCAAGAGTCCGACAGGTAAGTATAATGAGTCTTTTGAACAGTTCTCTAACTTCGTTCCTTTCCTTCCTTAGATGATGGTGGCGTGCTGCTGAGATGAGTAGCGCTGACGGTGAGTGAGAGCGCGATGCGCCCATTTCGTATTTGTATTGAACGGAGTTCTTTTCCTGTGTCTTTTAGGTGCTGCAACGTTTTCAGCGTGGATGCCGGTAATGAAGAAGAAATGCGGTGAGTAAGCGCGGTATGCGGCACCTCTAGATGTTTCGACGCTAACCTGGAGTGTCTTTTCCCTCTTGCAGATGGATGAGAAGTTCCGGAGACAGAGTTCCCCCAGAGCGGCTCGGATTCAGGTAAGCGTTTGAAGCTCGTACAGTCTTTAAAAATAAGCGAAGATTTGCTGAATGCTTACTAATGCCTTTTTTCTGTTCTTTTCCCTTTTCCTTAGGAAGCAGCGTGCCGGGATGGGAATGACACCGCCGAAGATGCCCTCAGAACAGAAGGAGCGATGAATGATGGGCAGAAGCGCCGCAAGGTAAGGCTGTTCCTAACGGTGTTCTTGCAGGAGCTGAGCGCAGAAGAAAAGATGCAGGCCTATTGGAGACCGATCCGAACACGGTGAGTGTCACGCTGCAGGTGCAGAAAACACAAAGCATGTTTCTCAGCCTGGGCGTGGCTTAAATAGTCTCTGGGTATCCCAGGTATCTTTGGGCTGAACCACACCCAAAAGACTAGACTGCCCATGCAGTTCTGGGAACCGAAATATGTGGGGGCATCAATGCACTACAAGTCCAATCCCCAATGTTATCCTATGGGAGTGAGTGAGTCTGGTGCCACAAGCGCCAAGTCTGACTCCAAGTGGGTCTTTGGAGGGATGGAGAGGCGCTTGAGGGCCATGTAGGTGATCGTGGCCTGGCTCCAGCCCGACATCTTGGAGGGCTGGGGACATGAGGGGCAGGAATCATGACAGCGGTTTCCATGAACCAAATGTAGGATAGCTTTTCCAAAATTTCCATCCAGACCGAGGGAAGAATCAAGGCAGGAATGATTTGTGAATGTGTGTATTGAAGACCACGTAGCTGCCTCTCAAATATTTTAACAGGAACACCTCTTTGCAGGGCCGAAGAGGTTGCCATGCACCTGGTGGAATGGGTCCTCAAGCCTTCTGAAAGATTTTTGCCTGCCAGCCTGCAGCATTCTGAAATAGGCAGAATCATCCATCTTGATAAGGTCTGCTTTGTTACAGCCTGACGCAGTATGTGACCTGTATAACCAATAAAAAGTTGATCATCCAGACAGTTTGGACAATGTAGAAGCTTAGAGCTCTATGTGGATCTAATCTGTGCAACCTCTCTTCCTCCTTGCCACCATGAAGAGGATAGAAAGTGGGCAACACAATCTTTTGTCCTACATGAAAACATGAAATGATCTTTGCAAAAATGAAGGTTTAACCATAGGGACGACTTTGTCCTTGTGGAATACCGTAAAGGGTGGTTTAGATGATAGTGCCTGCAACTCACTCACTCTACGGGCTGAAGTTAGTGCTACCAACAAAATGGTTTTGAACGTTAGTAACCTTAATGCACATGAATGTAAAGGTTCAAATGGTACACACATCAGACAATTTAACACCAAATTTAGGTTCCAAACAGGAACCTGAAAAGGAGATGGAGGGAACAGATTGCCGGGTCCCTTCAGAAATTGGATCACCAGTGGTATTTTAAAATATGAAATAACTTTAAATGAGCGCTTAAAGATGGATAGCGCGGCCAAATAACCTGTAATTGTTCCAACCTGGGGTCCCAGATTGGCTAGGTACAGTAGAAGAGAGAACACCTCTGGTGTCTTGAATAGTAAAGGGTCTACATTCTTGTCCCTGCACCAGCTGCAGAATTTGTTCCAAAGGCAGCAGTGCAAGGATTACGTTGCTGGCCTTCTGGCCAAAAGCTAAATCTCCATTAAGTCATCCGGGAGGTCCCAATTCTTGTATCTCAGCCTCTAAGAAACCATGTGTGAAGGCTGAATGTCTTGACCTCTGGATGGAGAGCCTGACCCCCCCTCTTTAGAGAGAAGGTCCTCTCTTTGTGGAAGACATACTGGAGGGCAGATAAACATGTCCAGAAGGTCTGGGTACCACATCATCCTGGCCCAATCTGGGGCAATTAGGATCATGCGTTTCCCAAACTTTCTCAACCTCCTGATCACGTGAGGAATGATGGGGACTAGAGGAAACGCGTACAGGAATGGAAACTCCCAGTTCACTACGGACACGTCTACTAGAGCTCCTCTTGGGTACAATTCCCTGGAGCAGTACAGTTCACACTCACTTCCGGTTGACATTGCTTGTGCAGAGATCCACTTAAGGGGGTTCCCCAAAGGGTGGAGAGTTCTTGAAGGACTTCCTTAGCTAGTTCCCACTTGTGGGAGCCTGTGCTCTGCCTGCTCAGAGCGTCGATTGCCGTGTTCTTCTCCCCGGCTAGGTGAACTGCCGACAGGGAGATTCTCTCTTGTATTACCAAGAACCAAAGCAGCATTGCATCTATACACAGTGGTAGAGACCCTACACCACCTCTTGTTGAGGTAGTACATAGCCACTATTTTGTCATTATCATCAGGACCTTCTTTCCCCGCACAGAGGGCAGAAAGGCCTTCAGCAACAGTCAGATTGCCCTCAGCTCCAAAAGATCGATGTGTAGTTTAGACTCCGATGGAGACCAACGACTGCTGATTGTCAGATCATTGGTGTGGGCTCCCCACCCCGTGCGTGAGGCGTTCGTCACTACCATTATCTCAGGCAATGGTTGCCAAAAAGGTTCTCCCTTCAGAATGTTGTCCTTGCAGGCCCACCACATGAGAGCCTGTGCGACCCTGCTTGGAAACTGAAGTAGGTCTGACATATTGCCCGAGAACAGACCATTGAGTCCTGAGAGCCCATTGAAGGGATCTCATTCTCAGGTGAGCCTCTGGCACCAGAGAAATGCAGGATGCCATGAGGCTGAGCAACCTCAAAAAGTAAAAGGCCGGGAGACGCTGGGCACTCAGCAACTTGGAGACCATCTACAGAATTTCTTGAGCCCTCCCCTCGGGTGGCGAGCTCTTTCCCAAGGATGTATCCAGTACGGCCCGATGAATTGGAGCTTTTGGGATGGTGGCATATGGGACGACTTAATTGAGGGAGAAGCCCCGTCTGTGAAGAGAGTGGCAGGCGACGTTAAGATGCTCCAGGACTTGTTCAGGAGAACGTGCCCTGATCAGTCAATCGTCCAGGTAGGGGTAGACTTGAATACCCCCTCCTGAGACTCGCTGCCACCACCGCCATCAGTTTGGTGAAAATCCTTGGGCGGAGGTCAGCCCGAAAGGCCGAACTCGAAACTGATAATGAGAACAGCCAATGGCGAACCTCCGGTATTTCCTTTGCTTGAGATGGATTAGCACATAAAAATAAGGATCCTGGAGTTCCGACGACACCATTCAATCCTGGAGTTGTAGGGCCTGAAGGATCTGAGAAAGTGTGACCATCTTGAACTTGTCCTTTATGAGGAACTTGGTCAAGTATCTCAAGTCCAAGATGGGTTTGAGTGCTCTGTCCTTTTTGGCTATTAGGAACAATGGAGAGTACCATCCTTTGTTCCTCTCTGCTACAGGTACCGGCTCTATAGCACCTTTCTTTAGTAGGGTCAACATTTCCTGCACAAGGAGCAGATCTGGAACCCTCAAAGATGGATGGCTCTGAGGTCTCTGAATGAAAGGAAGGCAGTAACCTTGGGCTATGGTTTCTAATGCCCAAGCATCTGAAGTAATTCTTGCCATTGTTTGAGATGCGGAGACAGTCTGCCTCCCACTGGGGTTTCGTGACTCAAGACCTCAGAGAGGTTTTGAGGTGGCTGAAGCAGTGGCTGTCGGTAAAGATGCCCCTGCTTGAGCGGGCTTTGCACCTCTCCCTCGTCCACCAAGAGAGAATCTTCTTTGGCCTCTTTGACCAGCCATTCCTCTCGCTCTTCCAACTAAGGAGTAGTAGCGAAAGGAGGCCACTGGAGCGAAAGGGCTGAAGCTGTCTTATAGCGGCACCTAAAGATTTGGCTGCTGCCTTTGAGGTCTGCAGCTTGAAGGCTTTAGTCAGCTTTTCTGCCAAAAAGGTTAGACCTGTCAAAAGGCATGTTAAGGAGTCTAGATTGCACTTCCGGTACAAAACCAGACTTCCTTAACCACGCAAACCTGCAAATTACGGTGCTTGCCACCATGGCTCTGCTGATGCCGTCAACAGAATCCAGATCCGACTGAAGAGACTCGCACATGGCTTCTTTGCCGTCTCTAACCATATCCAAGAAACCGCCTCTTTCCTCCCCTTTGGGAATATGCTCAGCCGCCATAGAAATACAGTCCCATAGAGTGAATGAAAACTTTGCTAAGGCACATATGGAGTTGGCTGACTTAACAGCCATGGTCCCTACAGAAAATACTTTCCTTGCCCATGCATCTACCCTTTTGACATCCCTATCCAGTTTGATGGTTGGATACGCTGCCTGTTTTGAAGCCGCAGTAGCTGGCTGCACCACCAGACTTTCTGGGATGGGGTGTTTTGATAAGTAGTTGGGGTCACCACTACTCCGGTGTCTCCCAATTGGCAGACAACCTTTTTTGAAGTGCAACATGGAAAGGTAAAATGGGATCCTTTTGTGGACGATTATCAAGGATGTTCGTTAGATCACGCTGCTTGAATGGGAGGGTAGGCCTACGCCATGCCAAGTAATCTACAACCTTACACATCAACTGTCTAGATGATGCATCTGCATGTTCATCAGATTCAAGTTTACCAAATTCTAGCTCTGGTGAAGTGTCCACTCCACTGGCTGTTTGTGAGTTTTCATAAAGATCTTTTAGCCTCGACTCCTCTGATATAAAGCTATTTGGTGTACCATACTGTAACCCAAATGACGCATAGTTATCGGATGGCTCACTGGCCTCATAAATAGAGGTTAGTGACTTAAAATAATCCTTTCTAGGTAAAGCAAATCAGTTGTATCTGGTAATGGCGTTGAAGGTTTAAAAAATGATGAACCCAATGCTCGAGGAATCGATATTTTCAATGAAGTATTTTTCGACTTCGATGGCGCCAATGGTGTCGATGGCGCGGCTGGCGTTGAGGGCGCGGCTGCCGTCGATGACCTCTTCTTCGACTCGAAGGATCCTTCGATGATTCCTCATCACGTCCATGCCTGGACGGCTCTCGATGGTGATCTGGCCTTCATACTGGGCTTGAGGGTGCGCAGGATTTGGCTCAAGCTCTTTCTTTACCGGCTTTAGAAAGCGTGTTAGGAGCATGGCTTGTCGAGGGTTTTTGTTTTTCCAAACTTTCAACATTTCTAACCTGAATGCTTCCCATTCGGCAGGAGTGGAGGCCTTTGTGGGACAAGATATAGCTCTATCAAGAGAGGAGTCTGACGAAGAAGCCAAAGTAAGCGACTTATCGTGGCGCTTCTTCGACGAGTGGTGGGAGCCACTCCTCGACTTGGACTTCACTTTCTTCCTTCGAGGAGAGTCGACTCTCGCATCATCCGAAGAAGATTTCTTCGATGGGGAAGTCATGGGGTTTCTACCTACTGCCAATTTCTCCTTTCACTCCTTCACAGCTTTTCTGGTCATCGATTGGCATTTCGAGCAGGCCGAGGTCTTGTGCCCCATACCGAGACATCATAAGCATACTCGATGCAGATCAGTTATTGACATCTCAGAAGCGCAGTCCTGACACTTTTTAAACCCGGTCTTTGGGTTTAAACCCCATCTCCGGTCTTCGTGGCGGTCGGTGTCGAAGATGAAGACATTTCGATTTTCACAAACAAAACTATTCAGGCATTCTGTAGTTCTCAAAGCAGCTTACTCGGAAAAATGGAACTGAAGCTAACGGACGCTGCTTGTGCTACATATACACCTTCGGTGACATCTTAGAGACTGAGGCCCGCGAGGGACATCGAGTTGACTGCATCGACGCACAGCGCCCTCTTCTGGAAAAAAACATTTAGAAGCAGCTGAAGCTGGATATTGAATATCAAAGATGAGGAATACGTTGGAGGACACAAGCCATTCGAAATACGGCTAATGCTAGCAGCAGATTAAATGTTTGGTGGGCTGCACTGCCCTAGTGTCTTTAGTCGTTTAATAACTTGGACATGACAGGTCAGGATTCTAACACTCTGACCTATTCTTGTGTACCTATACATAAACAACCTTTTGATGTTGCTGTCAATGAGAAGAAAAGGCACAAAAGGAGGGCACTCAAACGGTTAAAATAAAGACTTGCTAATAATCAAGTATACATTCTGTTCTTCTATATAAAACATGGGAGACAAAACACCAATATCAGTCAACTCAATCACTAGACAAATTTCTAGATTAATACACCCATAAGATTAATGAATTAAAATTAATTTCTGTTCACCATACCTCTTTGCTCCAGAGGGTAGAGGCTGTTTTCCAGTGGGCTTAAGCAAATGTGGTGCCACCAGCTCATTTATGGCAAGGGGTTTGTTCTCTGTGTCCAGCACCACCTCACCATCTGAAATAAGCAGTTACAGATACTAACATCACAACTAGCGTTCTAAATCACACACTTAGTGCAAGAATAAACAAACTAATTAGAACTATAACAGAATGGATGCACAATGACAGAATTAGCATAATACATAGACTGGAGCACTGAAAAGCAGCCTTGCCGAAGTCCTTAGGGCAGAATTCTATTCCTAGGTATTGTGCTGTTCCATTTCTTGGGACCACCTACACCTTTTGCTTCCTTCCTTTTGCCTTTTGTGTATCTTTGAACTTTTTTTTGTTAGAGGGAATTCTACTGAAGTCAATTTGCCCCTACAAACATTTTCAATGTTCTCTCTGCTCTACGTGCTACGACTGAATGCTAGGTGGTCGAATTATCTACCCTAGAATACTGTTAGATAAGATTTTCTTATCAATGATATATCTTCCTGACCTGGGTCAACCCCAGAACTTTTTGCTTTTATTGGTGGATTATTTTTCCTTACTCCTCTGAGTGGGAATCATTTTCCACACTCTCAAGAGTTGTTTACTCTTTATGGATGCCATTTTTAAGACTCTCCCATAGTGTCTTTTAAAAGTTATCCTCTTTGACACCTGTTTGGCAATAAGTGCCTATTGTTGCTGGGTTGCCCTTTGGGCTCCCCTTTTAACTTTCTCTGGCTAACCTTGTGAGAAATACAGTTCTCAAGGATAGAAAGGATCCTTGAATCCCTTTTACATTTAATTAGGTGAGACCAGCACCCCGCACCTTATGTGGCGTGCTGGGGAGATACGTAGTATCCCCTTTCTAATTTTAAATGTAACATTTACGTTACAAAATTACCTTTAATGGCTGGTGGCAGTGAACCTTTTTACTAATTCGGTGCTCCTTTACCACAGGCTGTTTGCACAGCCTCGGGTAAAGGCACCCATGGGTGCTCATTTTACCAAAAGGGCCAGTCTTTTTTAGAATTTCTTGTCCCTTCATGTTCCTTCCCCGGACATCCAGGACGGGAAACTCCTTTGTGTTAACTTTATCTAAGGCGGGAATCCTGTGGATTCCCCGACCAAGTACCAGAGTGTCTGAAGGCAGGAAGCGAGGGAGGAGTACAAACTTTTGCAGCCCTTTGTCGTCCAGCCTGACTGTGAGAATCCAGTTCATACTGAAAGGCTGGCTATCCTGAAAGGATTACCAAACCCCCAAGTTTGAATGTTGCAAGGCTGTTTGATTGGCTGGGTTCCTGCATAAAAGTCTGCTCCTGGAAGCTGAAGAGGTAGTCGACCACTGGAACCAAGGCCGAAGATGAAGAAACCGCAGCTGAGACATTTCCAGCGACTGGAGAGCCTGCTGTGTAACCAGAGCCTGCAGTAGCCCTTCCTTCCAATCGACCTGGGGACTCCGAAACCGAAAACCCAGACCCAGAGCCTGGTGAGACCTACTAGACTCAAGAAGACCTGCATTTTGAGCCATTCCACACCGTGCTGCGACCTTGTGGGACTGCAATAACCCAATACACCGGGACCTCGAGCCATTGTGCTGTGCGCAGTCTTCTGAATTCCGAAGCTCGCTTAAATTTCGCTGGCACCCTGCTGGATTCTCCAGAGGCTCGATTTGGGTCCGAAAATTCCCCTCATAGTGCTGGACCTTGCAAACAACGAGAATCCGATCAGCAATATTCTGTCTACTTCTGTGCTCCTGAAAAGGCACCAAATGCACAGAGCCGCATCCAGCCACGAGAAAACTCTTGCCTGGAGCCTTCTCCTGTAATCCCTGCTGCAAATGTCCTACCAAAATGTGGTCTTCAGTGTTCTGGACTAAGGAATCCATCGACCAGGTTTTTGGCTGCATGGCCTGAAGCCTTCCTGCTGCAACTCTTCTGTGCTAAGGTACTGTGTTGGCTGGGTGTATTTTACCTAACTGTGATTTCTGTATAGCATTGGAGTGTTTTCTGTGATTGGGAGGCCACTCATCCGGTTGACCCAGGCCCACTGCGGAATCCTCATAGGGTGTCTTCTTTGAAGTCCCTGGAGCCTTAACTAACTTTAAAGTGAAATACTTACATGTTTGAACAGTCTTCCTCTGGAACTGACTTTGCCTGCAACTGAACCCCATCTCACCCTGCCTACAGCTGGCACATAGATTACTAGGGTCCCCCTACTGCCTCCGATTGAGCTCATGCTATAGAATAATGGAAGAACTGGAAAAAAAAGGGTTCTGTCTTGAAAAGATTAACAAGCGTTCAAAAGAAGTTGGTTGGTAACTTAACACAGTGTACTTCTTACCTTGAACGTGTGTTGCACTATTCTGAAAAGTATACATAAGGTTAAGTTACTCACCTGTGAATTGGTTGTGCCTCTTCCCCAAAAGTAATGCTGTTGTTTTTCACTTTACTATTCCTGTTAAGATAAATGTATGAGTGTCCTCAATTGGGTCTTGCTTCCCCTGACTTGATGTTATCCTGTCCAGAATAAGTCTGCCTAAGGTTATACTTACCTTTAAGTTGCGGATAGCCCCTTTAAAAAGTATATAGGTTTTACTTACCTTGTGTTAGCGGTGTACCATCCTAAAACAAGTTAAATAATTACTGCTTATCTCAATCTGTGTCCCAGTGATCTTAAAAGCAATAGTATATTACAACCTTAGGTTTTACCTGCATAGAATAGCTGTGTGCCATTCCTGAAAAGTGTTTCTTTAGGTGTAGCTGAACTTTGTGTGGCTGGGGCATACAAAATTAGTGTAAAGATTTGTTGCTCATCTTAGCCTGTGGTCCACCGAGCTGAAAAGCAGCTGTAACTGTTTATTACACCAAAAAGGTCTTACTCACCTAGCATAACTGTTATCACAAAGGTAGTAGAGGTTATATACTGTTCCTTGAATCTGTGTTCCATTATTCAGAAAAGTACATTTGTAAGTTGGTTGACTATGTGATTTCCTTGTCGAGTGTCACAGCATAACCGACAGGGTCTACTACCCTTGTATTACTGTAAAGTAATCTGAAAGTAACATGTGGTTTTACTCCGCAAGAATACATGTGCCCTATACTGAATGTGTATACAAAGGTCTGATTTACCTAGAAATAAGCCAAAGTGAAGTGTACTTATTGTATTCAAGAACCAACACCATGGCCTGCTTTTGGCCTGGGGACTACATAAATGTATAATTGCAAGAATTGATTTAGTTTGTAGGATATGTGGCCTCAATGATAAAGGAAGTAAGTCTGACTTATTACACGGCTTGTGGGACCATAAAATGTTTGGTGTTCTAAATAAGGTCTGTGCTTTGATCTGTGTATTTAAAGCATAGTATTGTGTTTTTATAATGTGTCTATATGCTTTATGATACTACTTACTTACCCAAGAATCTCTTGGTCTGCTTGTATACAAAATAAACCCTTCATTTTTACAATACACAGTGTATCAGTGTTTCTTTGGACCATATGTATAATTCTATTTAATTGTACTGATTCAACAGTCCTCTCTCCCTCCTAAGATAAGCCTGGCTGCTCTGTCTACGCTACCATGAACTCAGGTAGTACAGCATTATACTAAGAGTGGAGTATTGTACTGTCTAAGTTGAATGTTTTACTAAGCCCTTAGATGGACTGCAGAAAAGAACTGTCCTAACAGTGTTGGCATGCACAGGGATAAATGTGGATTGCATTACATTGATTGAGATACTTTGCATCCAAAGTAAACCATCCAGTAGGTTTGGTTTAGCCAAAGTGAAGTGTACTTCTTGTATTCAAGAACCACACCATGGCCTGCTTTAGGCCTGGGGGCTACATATATTTATCATTTCAAGAATTGATATAGTGTGTAGGATATGTGGCCTCAATGATAAAGGAAGTAAGCCTGACTTATTACACTGCTTGTGGGACCATAAAATGTTAGGCCCTTCACCCGAGTCCACTCCTGACAATACAGATGAAAGTGAGGATGAGGAGGGTTCAGGCAGCTGTCCAAACTCCTCTGAAGATAAATATGAGGGTTCTGATGAGGAGGATGTTAGTTCACCCCCTCTCCTTCTCCTGCCACTACCTTACCTTATACCATGACTTCTGAAATGTCTCTCACCCACTGATTCCTACCCACCGACACCTCTCGCCCATTCCTACCTGCCAAATCCCTTTAACTCTAATCCCCTCCCTCCTGAGCATGCCAATGGAAGGGTTGGGGTCCACTCCATTCCTCCCTGCCTCCTTTCTTTACACTGAATAGGGGGCCCTTCTCACTAACCCTTCCCCTCCTGCCCTTGGACCCAGCCTGCCAGATGCCACTTAACTGCACCACACACCCAAGCCACATTATCTGAGCGTCTTCGACGCACCCCTCTTCCTTTTCTGGCTCTGCTCAGCGACCACTGGATATAGAAAGAAGCCTATTTGTTCACCCATCCTGGGCTGGGACTGGCTGCAAATAACGAAAGAAAAATGCAGAATACGTGTTTTGTGCGCATTTGACATGTTAGTAAATGTCGAATCCCAAAATGACAGACAAGGAGAGCAGGGCGCCTCTAGTTTGGCATTATGGGCTTCAGGGGTGTTCCCCCACTTACATTAAATACAAAGCATGGGACAAATGTAAAAAAAAGAAGCATTTGATTGAGATTTCCAGAATGCAAAGTCAGCTTTGCTGTTTGGAGACTCGTGCTTTTACGTAGATCCCCTGGGCTCGCTGTGCAGGCCAGTCGGTAGCCCTTCAGCTCGCTGAAGATGGATTCGACGAGTCCATCTTCGTTGAATATGGGTATAAATGTGCTGCCCTAGAGTAGCCCATATTGCTCCAAGGACAGGGGAATCTCATTTTAGCCCTAGATCACACTACACAGGTGTTGTGGAGTAGACTAATAGCATCTGTATTTTAGTTTTGGCTTCGATAGGGGTGCAGCCGGGTTTACTGCATTAATGCCCAACCATTGGGGTGTGAATGCATTTTTAAGCCCTACGCATGGCCATTTTGTTTCTAGTCATCCTTTTGATTGTAGGAACCATGAGTCAGTCCTAAAATGCCAGATGCGCACAACTGGGCTTACTCAGAGCCCAGCCCTGCCTCCTCTGTAATGATTTGGACTGGTGTAGAGTGGTCCCTTGCCGCAAACAACCCAATATTTAAACTGTATGGGTGGACCCAAGTGCTTAGCAGTTATTAGAGCCTGGCTGATTGACTGCCCAGCCAAACCCTGTTGTGTGTCTGCATGGGATGTGATTGGCGGGCTGGATTAGGCCATCCCAAGAGTGAATGCGTATATTTAGGGGAGACCCTGTGCAATTCTGCTGATTCTTACCTGAATTGCTGGATGATTTGCCACAAAGATGGGACGCCGACTATGGCCATGTTTGTCCATGCTAGCTGAGCTCTGTGTCCTTAGCTCTGGTTTCTGCTTTTGTACATACTTCTGAGGCTGTTCTTTAAAGGCTAGACTGCATGTCCCATATGTTTGACCGTTTTACCTTGGTCTTCCAGGTGTACCCACTTGGATCCACCCCTTTGAGGAAGTAAGCCCCAGAAATCCAGAAAGGGGATGTAACACTACCCCGCCTTTGCTCTATGTCTGAGAAGTCTTCGGAAGCCTCCATCCTTTCCCCTATCATATAACAATATTGTGCTGGCTGCTCCACTCTGCCCTTGGAGGCATGATCTGGCTCCTACGCCTTCTTGGGATCCCCCAATTGTCCCTTTGGGTAGTCTGGGTCATAGCTGGTCTGGGGTGCAAGTAACATAGGTACTTCTATCTTGGTAAAATAGTGGATTAAGCCCTGCTCGTCCTAGGATACTGGGAAAATTGAGGTAATGTTTTCTCTTGTCTATGGATGGGATGGCAAGATACCAAGGAGATTTTCTCAAGAGTTGCAGTAGGTCATCACTAGATGGCCCAAATTCTAGCATCAGGGGTAAAATGCACCCAGCACCTTGCCTCATGTATGCAGCACAATTACAAAGAAGCAAATAATATGGTTCTCCAAGAGGAGACACACCAATAACACTTGAAAATAAGAAACTTTCACATGAGATTCAAGAGTCCAAACAAAAACATAGGGTACACTAGAATGGTACTGAGAAAGTAAGGAGTTTTATTTTATTATTTTACAAAGCAACACTTGGATGTAGTACAACACACAGCCAGTGCATAATTAAAAAGCTGACCTTAGCATGCAGAGCTTTAGTGTTTGAAGAAGTGTCTTGAAAAGCATTAGCCCAGTGGTGTTTGCGATCTGCAGTGGAAGAGATTAAAAGGCTATTCTTGCCAAGAACCTCCAGTGAGAGTTAGGTTTTTGTGGGCAATAGCAGAGGTGGCGACTCCGGTATGGGCATTTATGCTGATCTGGTTTTGTAGGAGGGTTGACTATTTTGAGAGGTTAGTCCTACAACTGGGCTACCAGATGTGGCCATGCTTTGGCCATATATGGGTTAATCCTGAACATAGTGTAAAGTAGAACAGTCCACTAATGCCACAAATACATTTTCAGGGAGATCATTTTAGCGCCTTCCCACTAAACAAGAGAATAGCAACCAAGAGGGTGCACATGACCACACAAGCAGCAGCACGTGACTGTGCAGACGTGTGGCAAGAATATGCCATACAGAACCCAATAAAATAACATTGTCAATGCAGGTGAATTAAAAGTAGATTTCTCAGCCCTGATAATAGGAGAGAATGTGAAGTATTCAAAAGAGAAAAAGGGAAAGATTCTTAAAAAAAGAAGGGCAGAATAGCCCTGCCTTTGGATTACTTGGGGAAAATGCCTGGCGACCTCTGTAGCTCTGACTGAACACAATACCAATAATGTCCAATAATGTCAACCAAGGATAATGTTCCTCACCTGTAAATGTTTGCCAGTTTGACATTGGTTAAAGAAGCACATGCTTTGCATACTCACACCGCACTTCATCTAATGGTTGAAGATGAAAATGTCATCTTGATTTTAGTAAAATTCTCTTTTGTTCAAATCAACCTCCGTGTAGCAAACTAATCCCCATGATGCAGACAACCATATCCGACACGGTTCTTTGTCCCTACATCGACATGCATTTTTACAAAATAATGGTTTCCGACAATTATTTGGAAAAAAACTCAATGAATATTTGGAGGTGTCACATCCTAATCCTCCTTCCCCATATTCCCGAACCCTCCCATACAGATCCCTTGTAACTCCTTTCCCCAAAACCCCCATATATTTTGATGAGTTTTTGAAAAATAATGTTGGAGAAAACAAATATTTTGAAAAAACTGTTGGTTGATTCAACGCGGCACCATCCAACACATTAAATTTTTTCGCTGGTACATGTATAGGTGTGTCAGGGTGTCAAAATGCTATATTGGGTTCGGTGTCCCGCAACTGCTTGGAGGGTAGAGCGAGGCAGGTGGGAACATCTGCTGCAAAATTACTGTCCCAGGTAAACGCTTTGCAGCACTAATCAGTTAGATTCAAATGTTTGGCATATTTTTGTTTATTTATATTGCGCACCGAACCCGGAGGTATCTGGGCGCATTACAGGTAAATTACAATTTACAAGTTGCATACGGGAAGTTACAGTCAATGAATACATTAATACAGCAGGAACAGGCAGTAGAATACATAATGTGAGCCAAGCAAGCAAGTTTACAAAACAAAATTAAACGTTAATTTGTCCTAGAGATCATCACGAATCCTTAATAAATAGCCAGATTTTGGTATTATTCCTAAAACTGAAAAATGACTGGTCTGCTCTCAACTCAGTAGGGAGGGTGTTCCATAACTGAGCGGCCATCACAGGAAAGCTGCTACCCCCTGCTTTTTTCAGATTAAATCTGGGGACTGCTAGACAGAAGGAGTTAGCTGTCCTCGTGGTGCGTACTGCAGATTTTTTTTACAATTTATTCCCTTAGACATTGGGGGCAGAGTTTAGGCATTTGTGAGTGAGGGATACAGTTTTGCACTGAATTCTGTCATTCGTTGAGAGCCATTTGTTCTGTCGCCTCATCTCTGAGATATGTCGTCTTCTGGGAATACTTAGGGCCATTCTAAGTGCATTATTTTGCAGTATTTGAAGTTTACGGATGATGTGTTTGCTAGCAGCTAGGTAAAGGGCATTGCAATAATCGAGTTTTGAGGCAATTAAGGCTCTCGCTAAAGTGATGCAACTCTCTGTGGATAGGAAAGGTTTGCAAGCCTGAATCAACCTACAGGTGTTAGATGTAGCTGAGCTAGTGGCGTTAACCTGCTTGCATAAGTTAAGAGACAAGTCTATATAAAAACCTAAGGTTTTTACCTCCTTAGCCACTTTGATGTTGATACTATCGATGTTGAAGGAAAGATATTTGTTGCAAAGTTTGTTGAGATTAGCCTGTGCTCCAAGGAGCAGATCTTGATGTGTTAGATTGGCTAGGTACATTTGACTTCACCCAATACCTTGAAAGGTTTAGAAGCCTTAAAAGCATTCAAAAGACTGATGGTACATCTTGCGCAATCTGGGCATGTTTGAAGAACTTAGATGGCTGGGTTAAGGGATACTAAGGGAACACCTTTGAAGGAATGAGAAACCGGTTTTTACTTGAGAATATTTTGGATGCCTGCTCTCCTGAGCTGAGACAGCATTTGGCTGACTCTAGGAAACTTGGTCCTAAGAAACTAGCACAAGCTGCTCACTTGTGGGTAGCCAACAGGGCCACTCATAAGGATTCTGGGGCAACTCATAAAAAGGATCAAGGGAAGCAGCATAAGAAAGAGGGTAAAGAGGTTTCAAATTCCAACCATCCAAAAGAGGGCCACAAACACCATAAGGGTAAATCCCATGGGAAACCATACAGGGCTAGTGAACCCTCTGGGCCACATCCAGAGGGAGGTCATCAGAAATCCCCATTCCAGAAAGCATTTGCTAGCACTTGTCATGGAACACTTGTGCATGAGCGAGATACAAATTAAAATATATCATAAGTGATTTGTTTGTGGGTCTACTGACCATGTGAAAGAGGATCCGAGATGCAAGGGTAAACCTTCAGGGGTCCACACTGCCTCCTTAGCCTTCACCCCAGTAGTTGAAGCACCTCTGGACAGTGCACACTTTCTTTTACTGGCTGAAGAACCCATTAGAGTTCAAGCCAGTGTTTCTTTTGTGTCCTTGGGTCTATGGGAACAGAATATAGATGTGTATAATACCATTCCTAACAACACAAAAGTATACTATAAGGACAGTGTACTTGTAAATGGTGACTCCTGCCATTAGAAACACTGGGGCCAGCATTACAGTGGTCGATTACATTTTCTTCACACATGAGGATGTAGCTAAGGCAACCAAAGGACCCACTAAACTTGCTGGAGACCCTATCCAAATGGTTCCTATTTTGCCAGCTCTCATCCAGTGCAATGATATGACTGACTCCCTGTGAGTGTACAAACTGAATTACATGGGAGAGTCCTGTTGGGTAAGGACTTAGACGCTCTTGGAGTAGTGTCTAGTACCCCCAGCCCTCCCAGCAAAAAGAAACAGGAGCTGACAAGATTGGTCAGAGAGGCAACCTTAAGAGACTCTTCGTATGAGATCAGGGAGGAATCCAGCATCTCAAACTAGCAGACAGGCCAACCTTCCACTTCAAAGAAGAAAGGCTCAAAGGAGAAATCCAGAGTCTCTGGAAAGAAAAAAGGGTCTCAAACCCAAACCTGTACTGAAAACTAGGACTTCCCTGAGAGGACAGTCCCAGGTCACACATGTGACCCCCCTCCCCAGCTGAGTGGGAAGAACAGCCAACTCCTGAAAACCCAGTGACTGGTGAAACGGAAGCGGCGGAGACCCTTCCCTGCATAGGAGATCTAGATTAGAGAGACCAACATGAGCTGCAAACTTTACTTGCAGAAGGTGGGCCCTCTAGGGCAGACTTCAGCAGAGGACAGAGAGTGTGTGCCTCTCTAGAAGGTCTGAGGCAAGAGACAGCTTCAGAGCTGGAATGGCAAGAGCCAGGGAAGCATAGACTACTGGGAGGTTGGACTCCTCTACAGTGAGCCTACGGAGTCTACCCCAGGAGACTTCATTCGACTGGTAGTACCTCAGGAGGTTAGGCCTAAGGTCCTACAATTAGCACATGAGATATCTTTGGCTGGTCACTTGAGCTGCAAGACCACCAAAGAGAGGCTTTATCAGTACTTTTACTGGCCCAAGATGGGTGCAGATGTTGACTAACATTGTAGGAGCTGCCAGGCCTCTGGCAAAAGTGGATACAAGAATGTGGCACCTTTAGTGACGCTCCCAGTGGTGGGAGTCCCCTTTGGGAGGACGGGGATTGGCATTGTTGGTCCCCTAGACCCCACAACCACCTCAGGCAAACGATTTATATTGGTTGTGATAGACCATGCTACCAGGTACCCTGAGGCCAGACCTATGAGAATTTACAGCCCAAGCAGTAGCTAAGGCCCTCCTTGGTATTTTTTTACCAGGGTGGGGATTCCTAAGGAGGCTATTTCTGACAGGGGGTCACATTTCATGTCCTACTACATGCAGACCATGTGGAATAACTGTGGAGTGACCTACAAGATCTCAACAGCGTACCAAATCCAAACCAATGGGTTGGTGGAGAGGTTTATTTCAGGTACGAATTAGTGCAGCCCAACGGGTGAGTACTACATGAGACTAATCTAATTGGTATTAGGTAACCCACCTTTTAATATAGGACTGTACTACACAAGTTGGTAGTGTGACTGAGCAGTCAAGCTTATCTTAAGAGGGGTAATGTGAGCTGCAGAGCTGTACAATTGAAATCAGTAAGTACAAGTAGCCAAGTAACACTTACACACTTATATATAAATATGTATTTATGATATGCACATGGTTTAAATAAGCATTCTTTAAAAAGCGTTATCTGCTAGTAACATTCAATCAAAGTTAGGATTCCGTTTTTAAAAGACTATAAAAGTGGTAAATACTTTACTTATGCTAACACATGTTCCAGCACACCGAGTGACTTCAGTAAAGGTCAGTATTGCACTTATTTCGAATACCAATTCAGTTATTGAGTTCTTTAAGGAAGGAAAGCTTGGAATAAGACTTAGAACATACTTTCAACAGTTTGTAAAAAAAATTACAATCTCCCAAAGGGAGGCAGGTAGACTTACCCCAGCAATAATAGTGTCATTATAACGTATGAGGGAACAAGTTCTCAGTAAGTCAAGTTTTGCCAAAGACAGTAGGTTCAGAAGAGTGCCTTTAGGGAGCCAGGAGCGCCAAAGCCAATGGATTAAGTCAATAGTTCTGATGCACTGCTTCTTAGCTAAAGTCTTGACCAAGTTAGTAAGATCAGAAGAAATCACTGTAACTTAAGTGATCTACTTTGTAGAGAGCGCAAGCTGTTAGGCCAGTGCAGGGGAGTTTTATCAACTCCAAAAAGCGAGGCCCAACGCAGCCAGAATCAGTCTGGTATCACCCTGCCAGAACGAACACATACTCCTG
The DNA here is from genome assembly GCF_040938575.1 of Ambystoma mexicanum. NCBI lineage: Eukaryota > Metazoa > Chordata > Amphibia > Caudata > Ambystomatidae > Ambystoma > Ambystoma mexicanum. The sequence goes on along the minus strand of NC_090923.1, from coordinate 1,388,877,699 downwards.
ATCTCCCAACCACCACACCTACCATTAAGAAGCTCCTATCATATGAGTGCCACACCTGCTGCATATCTCTATATCTCTCTCTACCCCTCTCTCTCTCTACCCCTCTCTCTCTCTACCCCTCTCCTTTCTACCCCCCCTCTCTCTACCCCCCCTCTACCACCTCCTCTCTACCCCCCTCTCTCTACCCCCCATCCCTCTACCCACTCTTCCTACCCTTCTCTATACCTCTTCCCCCCCTTGAACTATCGTCTGTGGTGATGTTTATACAGGCATTGACGAAATATGGCAGACGGCCTCCGAATGGGGTGCGAAGTGGGGGCAAGGGCCCTGGGCAAAGTCAGGCTTGCTTGGTCGTTTGTGTTTTCCCCTGCTGGCACCGACAGTGCTGCAAGCCTCCTCCAAAGGCCTGGGATCAACCTCTATTTGATTCCTGTACTGTGGAGCGGGAAGGCTGACGGTCGGAAGTGGAGGCGTATCCTTTGGAAGACCTTCCAAATGTATTCCTTGAGAATCGAAAGGAAGAAGAGCAGTACTGCTGCAGGGTCCTACGGAGCTCACCATCTCGGTGTCCATTTTGATGACCTGTAGCGTCTCATCTTCCGACTTTCCAAAGAGATTATCCCTGTCGAAAGGCATATCCACCACCTTGGCTTGAAGGTCAGGTCTAAAATTGGTGGCTTTTAGCTAGCATTGGCGCCAGCGCACTATGCCATTCCCACTTTGGCAGAAGCCGGAATCTGCCACATCCATCGTCACTGTGATGGCATGATTGGAGGCCAACTCTCCATCCTGAAACCGGGCGAGTGCCTCTGTCTTCTTGTCATCGGGCAAGAACTCTAGAAGCGGGCCCAGCTTGAACCATAACTCCTGATAATTCCAGGCAAGGATGGCTAGGGCGTTGGCGGCCTTGATGGTAGATGCTTAGCTTCATTGGTGGGCAAACTGACATCAGTAGGTAGGAGTACCATGTTTGACATGCCCATATTGGAGGGACTAGGATCATTGTGAAGTGTTCCTGATGCATCTTCTGGATTACTTTGTACAAGAGTGGGGTTGGAGGAAAACGTATGCAAATATTCCTGACCAACTGATCCACAGTGCGTTCCACTTGGACCCCTTCCAGCGGAACCTGCAGGCGGACGTGTGGCATTTTGCGTTTTCATTCTGTGGCAAACCGATCTATGTCTGGATAACCCCATCTTGAGAAAATGTTTTTGACGATTTCTGGATATAGCTCCTACTCGTGTTCAAAAGGTTGACCTGTATTTCTGCTTAGTTTGTCTGCTAGGTAGTTGTGTTCCCCTTTTGAGGGTGGTAGTTGCCACTAGAGAATCCGGTTTAAAGTGTCCTTTAATGAAAAGTAGGTCTGTGGGCGCCGGTTTAAAATGCTTTTCTATGCATGGGTTGACTGCTCTAGTCTGGGCAGGTGTAGAAGGGGAGGGTAGGAGATTAACAGATTGCAATAAAGGGATGTACTGACCTATTTTTACCTCGATGAGGATGCCAAACGAAGTCTGTGTCTTCCTCGGACTCCTGTGTTCCATCTTAAAATAAATCTGTAGCCTTCTTAAGAACGTCATTATACAACAGCTGGTCATAAATAGGTGAGGCTGAAACAGGGTCATGTGGGACATCTGAAGAGGGGACTGTATAGTCATCAGGGTAATCCGGGTCTGTGCCGGGGTCATCTTCTAAAAAGGCGTCCTTATCTTAGTCTACCTCCAATTCAATAAGACTCCTCACAGGAGCCAGTCTGTTGTAACCTAGGAATTTTGGATGGGGGATCCCCTGCCTCTGAAGAAGTGTGCTTGCGTTTGATAGGGTGTTTCTCTAAGAAATCCACAAAGCCATTTTATTCATAGTACTCTCAAATATATCTTTAGTCCATGCACTACCAGATGGAGTGTACTGGAGAGGAAAAACGATTTCCTCCTGTTGTCTTGTGTGTTCCTGCCTTGTATGCATTTTCTTTTGAAGCTCCTCTGCCAATGTGGATGTGGCCCGTGTGTCACCCAACCTTGGTGTCTCAATAGACGCTGAAACACTGTTTTGGTGGCTGGTTTGGTCACTAAGGGAATTGTAGGTGCGGAACGGCTCTTGCTCGGCGTAAGTTTGGGCTTGTTACTCACCACTCCGAGTAGGTCGAAGATGCGGAGAACACGACCTTGGAGATGTTGGTAGTATAGAATTCCGAATTCAGCCTTCCATCCCAGCTCCCCTGAGTACAAGACTCAGGCTTCCTCAAAGAGGGGCTCTTTTCCACAATGTACCTCTCTGCTGTTTCAGTTAGAACAGACAGAGATGTCAATTGAATAAAAGAGCGGGGAGAACACACACCGCCAATACCAATGCTGCAAAAGAATACCAAGATATTAGACAGTGTTGATGTTAAACAAGTGATTAGAACAGTTAAAAAATGAGTGGACAACTACCTATATGGATATTGGAGTGGAATTGCGTTTCCCCGGGATAATCTACAAAGAATAACACGAATGAGTGGAATAAATCTAAATCAGTATTGATTCCCACTTTAGCTATAGAATTGATAACAACTGACCTGAGTAAAGATAAATGGAGTAAGAGGAGTCCAGGATTGTAAGAGGAGTTCAGGATTCTGAAGACAACGACAGGAGAAAATAACAAACAGGGAAGTTAGTATAGGTAAGTAACCCCGAACGGCACGAGGGACGCACTAGGGTCGGGTTGATGCAGTTCAGGAAAGCGTTCATATGCACTGAAGAGAAATCTCACAGGAAAATCACTCAATGTCCCAGAATCCAACAGAAAATGTCCATGGAAGACAAGAGATATGTACCTGAGTATAGTTGAGTAGCTGTTGAGATGATCCGGATGTAAACAGCAAAATTGATGTGTAGAGCGGCAACCAGGGAAGAACCGCAAGACACAGAAGAAAGCCGTATCCAGTAGCGTTCCGAGTCCAACAACCAGACAATCACAACAAGAACAAGGGAGGAGACGAAGCAATCCAAAATTCAGGCAAAAGGTCAAAACCAGGAGTTCAGATAAGGATTTGTGTAGGGAGACACGAAGAGGAAACGGATGAAACCGCGTGTAGCTGGTAACGCTAATTAGCAGCAACTAGCCCCTTGGAAGACGGTGGTTTTATAGTCGTAAGAGGGGCGTGGCTTGCTGTACGTCTTCCACGTACAAGGCGTGTCAGGTGACCTGGAGTGTGTCGACGTTTGTACAGACGCCATGGTAGCTTGTACCTGGACCACAGAGGAGCTTGTAAAGAAGTTGTACTCTGCAAGGATGCCGGCGGGGAAGTCTGAAGTGTAACAGCATCCTCCCCCAAAGACACCGGCAACCCCCTGGCGGAATGGAAGCTCCTCAGAAGAACTGGACAATGCAAATTGGAGAGTGGCTCCCAAGTACGGTCCTCAGGCCCATAACCCTTCCAATCCACGAGGTAGAACAACGTACCCTTAGACACCCTGCAGTCCAGGATACGCGAGACCTCATATTCCTCCTCACCATCCACCAAGATCGGCGAAGGACGAGTAGGCAGACGGGTCCCAGGGATGAAAGGCTTGATCAAGGAGACGTGAAAGACTGGGTGTATGCGCCATGATCGCGGCAAAGAAAGCTTAACTGCCACAGGATTGATGACATCAGTAACGACATAGGGTCCCACAAATTTAGGCAGAAGCGAGCGTTTACCTGCAATTTGCAAATTGCTGGAGAGTATAACCACACCTTCATGCCAGTGCGATAGACTGGAGCAGGTGATCGATGCACAACGGCATACTTCTTGGCACGATCTTGAGCTCAGAGTAAATGGCAGCGTACATCCCGATTAATCTTATCGATATCTCTGATGCAATCCTTTGCTGCAGGATTAATGGCCGGTAATACTGGATCAAGTGGAAATGCCCTAGGATGACCACCATAAAGGGCGAAAAATGGAGAAACTCCAGTTGATGTATGCATGGAGTTGTTATATGCAAATTCTGCATAAGGCAAAGAAGTAAACCAAGACTGTTGGTACTGAAGGCATAAACAGCGTAGATACTGTTCGATGGTAGCATTAGTTCCCCGTTTGCCCATCCGTTTGAGGATGGTAAACTGAGGAATACCTGTCCTCAATACCCAAAGAAGCTGTAAGAGCCTTCCAGAATCGTGACGTAAATTGGGTGCCACGATCGGAAACAATAACCGAGGGTAAACCAAAGAAACGAAACACATTCGTCAAGAACAGTTTTGCCAATTCAGGAGCTGCAGGTAAACCAGAACAAGGTATGAACAATGCGTATTTAGTGAAGTAATCAACGATTACCCAAATACTGTCATAGCCCTGAACGTCAGGAAGTGCCACGATGAAATCAATAGACAGCATCTGCCAAGGTTTGTACGGCACTGGAAGAGGTTGTAACAATCCAACTGGTTTGGCTCTAGAAGTTTTACACTGAGTGCATATGGAACAAGTCAAAATGTAATCCTTTATGTCACGAACCATAGAAGGCCACCAGGCCCAACGCCGTAAGGCTTCAAGAGTTTTTTGACTTCCTGGATGTGCAGCAATCAAGGAATCGTGAAACCACTGAAGAGCTAAATCTCTAGCTTGACCTGATGGTATATAGACGCGCCCTTGAATGAATGGCATACCCTGAATGATTTCCAGATTGAGGTCACTGATCTCTTTTGGATGTTTTGAAACCCAATCAAGGATAATTGAACGCAAAGAGGGCTGAACTGAACAACCACAAACAACCTTGTTTGGTAGAAGAGGAAGAGCTTCGATCTGTTGAGACTGGCCATCCGCATGTAAACGCGAGAGAGTATGAGCCGGAACTTGAGCTTTAGCAGGACGGTATGTAATAACAAATTGGTATTGTGAAAAGAATAAATGCCACCGCGCCTGTCTAGCTGTAAGACATTTCATAGACTTGAAGGCTAACAGACTGCAGTGATCAGAGTATACATTTACGAGGTGCTTAGCCCCCAAAAGATGATGCCTCCATTCCAAGAATGCGTCTCTGATGGCTAAAAGTTCGCGTTCTGTGATGGAATAATTATTTTCGTAAGCTGTCAACTTACGAGAAAAATAGGCAACAGGATGAATCTCTCCCGAATGCGGACAGGTTTGAGACAATACCGCCCCAATGGCATAACCTGAAGCATCAGCTTCAACAAAAAAAGGAAGCTCGGGATCAGGATGTTTGCGGACAGGGGCGGAAGTGAAGGCTGATTTTAATTGATCAAAGGCTCCCTGAGCTTCTGAAGACCATACAAATGGTACTTTGACACTTGTCAGAGAGGTAAGTGGTGCAGATATTTCAGAAAACCCATTGATGAAGCGTCTATAGAAGTTTACAAATCCCAGGAATGATTGTAATGATCTGACTGAATTAGGCACAGGCCATTCCAAGATCGCACTAATTTTGGATTGACTCATGCGCACAACAATTTTTAGTAAGATCATATCCCAGAAATTCCACCTCTGAGGCATGAAATATGCACTTTTCGGCTTTGACGAACAATCTATGTTCTCTCAGACGTTGGAGTACTATCTTGAAGTGTTTTTCGTGGTCTTCCTGGTTTTGAGAATAAATCAAAATGTCATCCAGGTAGACAACAACAAATTGATCAAGAATGTTGTAAAACAGATCGTTCATGAAAGCTTGAAAGGTGGCCGGGGCATTACATAAGCCAAAAGACATGACAAGATCTTCAAATAGGCCATAACGTGTTTTAAATGCGGTCTTCCATTCGTCCCCCTCTCTCATGCGGACGAGATTGTAAGCTTTTCTAAGATCGAGCTTAGTGAATATTTTGGAAGAACCCAACTGGTCAAGAAGGACAGAAATCAGAGGAAGGGGATACTGATTTTTAATGGTTGCTGCATTCAAAGCACGATAATCTATACAAGGACGTAGATCCCCTTCCTTCTTAGGGACAAAGAAAAGTGGTGATGAAATAGGTGATTTGGAAGAACGAATAAATCCCATGGACAAAGCCTTGTCTATGTAATCTTTAAGAACTTCGACTTCTTTGAGAGTGAGAGAGTACACTCTGTCGGATGGTATTTTTACTCCCGGAATTTGGTCTATTGGACAATCATAAGCTCTATGTGGGGGTAGAGTCTCCGCCATCCCTTTGTCAAAAACATCTGTATAATCTGTATATTGCGAAGGTATCACAGAGGATACGTTTTTAGAGACAGCTCCGTTATGCATAGTAGGTGAAACTAGCGCCCTGACTGGACTATCATGGGTAATACCGAGTAATGTAGTACATCGAGTATTGCATATATTGGAAGGAAACTGAATCTGAGATGTCGACCAGTCGATGGCAGGGTTATGAAGTTTCAACCATGGAATGCCCAGAATGACTTTGTAAGCTGGTGCTTTAATGATATCAAATGATATGTCGTCAGTATGGCCTTCGTCAGTACTCATATGGAGTGGAACTGTTTGGTGAGTTACCATTCCTGAGACAAGAAGTGAACCATCCACTGCATTCAATGTTTCAGGGATAGTTTTGCGAACTAAAGGTATTTTTGACATGGTGGTAAAACATTGATCAACATAATTACCTGTTGTACCTGAATCGATCACAGCTGTAGTCTGGAATGAAACACCATGATCTAAAGAAAATGTAGCAGGTAGGCGAACTAAATGACTCGGATTCTGTACTGTAGAGTCCAAGAGTGAGTTTCCCGACATAGGGACTCTGTCTACTGTCGGGATTTGGCGTTTCCCGCCTTTCTTTTAGGTTTTTTGGTACACTCAGGTAACAAGTGATCAGAGGCCCCACAATACATGCAGAGATTGTGTGATAGAAGATATTCTCGTTGAGCAGGGGTAAGCGGTCCCCTAATCACCCCAATCTGCATAGGCTCAGGCGCAGGAGATGACGAAGATGAGGCCTCTGCTGCAATCGAGCTGAACAATGCTGTTTTCTTTTCGCCGCGTCTTTCAGACTTACGAGCATCAATCTGAAGGACTAAATCTAGTAGTTCCCCGAATGCTGCGGGAACCACAGGAACAGTGGAGAGGATGTCCTTTAGATCATCTGAGAGGCCTTGATAGAAGACAGCTGTCTTCTTTTCTTCAGGCCAGTCAGTCTCTGCTGCCAACTGATTGAATCGTGCCTAATTAACCAATAAAGAATTGTTTCCTTGTCGATGTTTTAAGAGTTCCAGATCAGTAGCTTGAGTAGTATAACGTGTATCAAATACTTTACTCATCATAGCAAGAAGGGCATCACAATTGTACAGAACATGACTATTAGATTCCAACAACGGGTTAGCCCATGCGGCTGCAGTGCCTCCCAAATGAGACAAAATAAAAGCCGCTTTGGTTGTAGATGTGGGAAATGAGGTGGGGCGACACAGAAAAATGTAATTTGCATTGATTGATGAAAGTTCTGTATTGTTTAGGGTCGCCTAGGAAGCCTTCAGGAGGAGCTAGCGGGAACTGGGTTGTAAGCATGATTGGATTTGATTCCTGCTGTGGAGGTGGAAACCCTGAACCGGATGCTGTAGCTCCGGCACCAGCCATCTGTGACGCTGGTGTGGTAACCAAAGACTGAATGGTGTCCATGCGTTGGCGCAGTGCTTCTTGTGCATTGGTCAAGTCGGTACGTAGATCCGTGACCATTTGCACGATTTGATTCAAAGCATCACTGGCCTCTGTGGACATTTTTAAGGCTGCTAATTCTGTTACTCACCACTCCGAATAGGTCGAAGATGCGGAGAACACGACCTTGGAGATGTTGGTAGTATAGAATTCCGAATTCAGCCTTCCATCCCAGCTCCCCTGAGTACAAGACTCAGGCTTCCTCAAAGAGGGGCTCTTTTCCACAATGTACCTCTCTGCTGTTTCAGTTAGAACAGACAGAGATGTCAATTGAATAAAAGAGCGGGGAGAACACACACCGCCAATACCAATGCTGCAAAAGAATACCAAGATATTAGACAGTGTTGATGTGTTGATGTTAAACAAGTGATTAGAACAGTTAAAAAATGAGTGGACAACTACCTATATGGATATTGGAGTGGAATTGCGTTTCCCCGGGATAATCTACAAAGAATAACACGAATGAGTGGAATAAATCTAAATCAGTATTGTTTCCCACTTTAGCTATAGAATTGATAACAACTGACCTGAGTAAAGATAAATGGAGTAAGAGGAGTCCAGGATTGTAAGAGGAGTTCAGGATTCTGAAGACGACGACAGGAGAAAATAACAAACAGGGAAGTTAGTATAGGTAAGTAACTCCAAACGGCACAAGGGACGCACTAGGGTCGGGTTGGTGCAGTTCAGGAAAGCGTTCACATGCACTGAAGAGAAATCTCACAGGAAAGTCACTCAATGTCCCAGAATCCAACAGAAAACAATGTCCATGGAAGACAAGAGATATGTACCTGAGTACACGAGTATAGTTGAGTAGCTGTTGAGATGATCCGGATGTAAACAGCAAAATTGATGTGCAGAGCGGCAACCAGGGAAGAACCGCAAGACACAGAAGAAAGCCGTATCCAGTAGCGTTCCGAGTCCAACAACCAGACGATCACAACAAGAACAAGGGAGGAGACGAAGCAATCCAAAATTCAGGCAAAAGGTCAAAACCAGGAGTTCAGATAAGGATTCGTGTAGGGAGACACGAAGAGGAAACGGATGAAACCGCGTGTAGCTGGTAACGCTAATTAGCAGCAACGAGCCCCTTGGAAGACGGTGGTTTTATAGTCGTAAGAGGGGCCTGGCTTGCTGTACGTCTTCCACGTACAAGGCGTGTCAGGTGACCTGGAGTGCGTCGACGTTTGTACAGACGCCATGGTAGCTTGTACCTGGACCACAGAGGAGCCTGTAAAGAAGTTGTACTCTGCAAGGATGCCGGCGGGGAAGTCTGAAGTGTAACAGGGCTTTGGAACGTGCGCCGAAGTTTGAACACCGGGCACAGAGGTTCTGTGAGGCGGTGAGCCACCTGCTGAAGGGCTTGGTTCAGCAACCAATCTACCACTTTTCAACGGGTGCACTGAAACATGTGGCAAGGTTGTGTGTTTGCTATGTGTGGCGGTCTGATGCGCTGCTAATGGCCCCACTGTACGTTTAATATGTGTGCCCCTGTCGCCAGAGGAACCCTCGATAGCAGTGCAGGGCGCCTACCTTCCGTATCTGGGAAGGGGTACCGGGGAATCTTCAGTTTCCCAGTCGAATGTCTCCCCAGCATCACTTACTGCACCAGGATCGTCTCACTCTGTCTCAGATTCCTAAGTACCTGCAGGGTATTCCGATGATGCTTTAGCTTGCATTGCGTAGGCTGCCCAGCACTTCGACCATCGGTCTTCAAGGGTTTAAGGTTGAATGAGCTTACATGCTTGGCATGTAGTTGCCTGGTGGTCTCGAGGGAGACTATGGGTTACAAACACTGTGTATCCTTCCAGTTAAACTTTCGGTTGCAAGACAGGCAAAATGTAAATTGAGTTTTGTCCATTATAAGCCCCGGAAGACAGAGAGATGTAACAATTAAAAGTAAAGGGGGGGGGATATGAATGGAGGCATTCCTTAAGGGGTCTTAGAAATGTTTTCCCCCAACTCGCCCTACTGTGTAGGCCGAAGCCTGAAGCTAAGCTGTCAGCAAGGCTCCTGGATTGCTGGACAGTGAGAAGGTATTATCGAGAGGCACAGGATGCGTCGAGCAGGAAGCATCAAGCAAACTTGCTGAACGTGAGAAATTTCAAAGTATTTTAGTTGATGATTAATAAAGTCTCGGAGAGTAGTAATAAACTCTGAAGGTGGAACTCTGTGAAATGCGACCAACACGATGGTGGAAAAAACTGAGGACCTCGACGCGTGAAGGACCATGGGTACAGTACATGTCACAGTATGGATAGTTTACAAACACGCCCTGTCAACGTCCCTTTTCAATTTATTTAGAAAACAAATCACGTAATTCTCTGCACCAACCACTAGCTGTCGGCCTATCTAAAGCATGTGATTTTAAGCAGATCCACAAGAATATATATGATACAAATACTCACCGTAATCGTATTTCTGGTGCTTGCATCTGCTTAGATTCAAATGCTCTGTGATTAGCCAGTCGTCCAGATAAGGATATACTGGGATAGACTTTCTGCACAGATGTGCTGACACTACTGCAAGCACTTTTGTGAACTCTTGGTGCCGAGGCAATGCCGATTGGGAGTACCTTGAACTGGTAGTGTACTCCCGCCATCCTGAAACGCAGGTATTTTTCTGTGCACAGGGTGCATTGAAATATGAACGTAAGCATCTTTCATGTCCAACGTCGCCATGTAGTCTCACCGTTTTAGGAGTGGAATCACCTCTTGGAGCCTGGTCATATGAAACTTCTGGGGTTTTACATATTTGTTCGCAGGGCGCAGATCTAATACTGGGCGCAGGGTAAGGTCTTTCTTTGGCACAAGTACGTTGAATAATTACCCTTGTTTACCTTGTTTATCAGGACGATCTCTATGACGTCATTCTTGAGCAGCGCCTTCATTTCCTCCAGCAGTATGCTCTGTACTTCTGCTGCCATTTTCTTCTGTCTCGGTGGGCGGTAGGGTGGTTTTTGTAGCAACTCGATACAATACCCGCCTGTCACGGTGGACAACACCCACTTGTCATACGTTATCCCCTCCCATAAATGGGTGAAGTGAGAAATTCGGCCTCCTACTGGAGTAGCATGGGTGGGGACCTGAAACAGTGTGTCATTGTTTGGGAGGGGTTGGGCCTCTACCAGGTGAGGTTCTGCCCCTTATTTCCTCTTTGAAAGTTGGATGAGGAACCTTGGCTTTGTGACTGGCACCCAAGACGAGGACTGTTCGCCTTGAGAGAAGCCTGAGGAACATTGCACACCCTGGCCCAGAAATCTCCTAGAGTTTGGGGAGCCCCATTGGGAATAGGGTTTATTTGTCAACTGTCCAAGGGATTTAAGTTTGTCATACTCCTCCTTGGCACTCTTGAGGGCATCTTCTACAGCTTTCCCGAATAACACATTTGGCTCCACTGGCATGTTTAGGAGGGTTGCTTGATTCTCTAGCTTGAACCCTGCTGTCTACGCCAAGCATGGCGCTTGATGAGCCCCTCCGCTATGATGCATCCTGCATTATCTGCTGCATCAAGGTTATTCTTTAGGATGCAGTTTGATATCTGCTTGCCTTCTGATATAGTCTTCAGCAATTGAGCCTTTAGTGGATCTGGGACGGCTTCTATTTGCCATTCCAGATCATCCCATTTGTGGCAGCCGTAACTAGCTAACAACATAGTGTTGTTCGCGATTCAGGTCTGGTATGCTGCAGAGGAGGCGACCTTTCTCCCGAAAGTATATTTCTTTTTGTTCTCCTTGTCTGGCGAGGCTTCTGCCGATTCCAGAGAGTGCACCCTTTTCCTGGTAGTGGTGACCCCTAGGGAATCCGGCTTGAGCTGAGCCCGGATATACAGGGGGTTTGTGGGCGCAGGCTTGAATAGCTTCTCTATTCTAGGGTTGACCGTCCTCGTGAGACTAGGCGCCAGTAGGGATATTTGGATAAGTCTTTGGACAGACTGCAGGAGTGGTATAAACTGGGTGGCGGACCGCCTGTCCCCCAGAATATCTTCCAGAAAGTCATTGTCGACCTGTGGCTCCTGAGTGTCAATATTAAAATGCTGTGCCGCCTTTAGTAGCAGTTAATTGTACTGGAGTTGATTGTCAATAGGCAAATCTGCTACCGCTTGGTACTGTTGGTCTGGCGACTGGATCACATAAATGTCATGAAACGGGTCTTGGCCATAGAGGTCCCCCTGAGACCCAGGGTCTACTTGGTCGTCATAACAAGAGTCCTGAGAAAGGTGATGGTATGTCTGAGAGGTGTCTTGGGATGTCGATGCCGGAGTGCCTGGATCAGAGGTGCTAGGCTGTGGCTCAAGACGAGACTTTTTTGGCAAGGGGGGGCTGTGCTGAAGCCCCTGGCTGTGAGGCATCTTTAAGAATTGGTAAAAGGTCAGGATGCCGGTCTATGAAGTCAACGAACAAGACATTCTCCTTATTATTTTCTTGAATTGTTCAGGTATATATTTACATGTGGGCGGGAAACCTGACATGACAGTGGTGGCCTGGGAGGGAGTGACATCCTTGAATGGGGTGGCCTAGGACGAAGTGACATCATTGTGCTGCATGGCCCGAGAGTGTCCAGACAGATGGAAAACCCTGTCTGCGTGTCTTTTGGGGCAGAGGGTGTCGAAAAATGAGACTTTTTCGGTGATCTTGCATTAAGCAGAGAGGCACTAACATGTTTCTTAATTAGTTCTTGCATTTTCGGCACCCACCAAGAAAATGCTGCAATGCCTTTCGCCGCACGAAAGGAGGGTCTATTTATATGCTGTGTCCGAACAGACTTTCACTTTCGGTTTTGGGGAACTGTTGTGAGGTGATAGCGTGTGCGATGGCCTAGAGGTCAGTGAAGAACCTGAGGCTTTATCCCCGGACATTGCATGGGCCTTGATGCTTGACGGTACCTACGAGAGTCGGCCGTGGGGTGTGTCCTTCGTGTGTTCTTGTGTGCGCCCTGGCAGCTGGGTGTCTTCTCCATCACAGAACCGCTGGCCTGCTTCTATGACTAACACGCCTCACCCTCCGCGTCACTCATGACCGCAATGCTGCCCTCGCTGTAGTCTTCCATCAGGTCGATGGAGGCCTCAGCCTGCATGGCGTGAGCGGCCCAGTTGTTGGTCCACCGATCCTTTAGAGTCTTAGGCCGAAAGAGTTTACAGGAATTTTCAGTGGCAGAGGGGCAAAATTTAAATGGGGTTTTGTCCATTAGATTTTAAAAAGGCAGATGGCGAGAAAAGAAGAAAGGGGATGATGGAATAAGCATTCTCTAAAAGAGGTCAGTATGAAGAACCTCCCGCCTCTCTCCCTACTGTAATGGGCCGAAGCCCGAAGAGGCCCGTGAAGGTAACGCCTGGTCGATCAGTCAGTCAGCGACAATGGTGGTGTTCGTCGGGAGCTGTCGAGCAGTCAAGCGGTTGTGCGGCAAGGCAAACAACAAAGGAAAGCAATAAAGTCTATCAGTACAACTTTAGCTAATCAAAAGGCATCTGCCTGGAAGACCACTCCACATTCGTGACATACTTTGATGGCGGAAAGAAACAGTGAGGGAACTTGACGCATGAAGGACCATGGGTACAGTACACTCCACACTAGGGACAGTATTACTAAACACGCCCTGTCGACATCAGTTTGAGTTTTGAAAACAAATCTTGTAATACTCTGCGACTTCCACTAGATGTTGGACCATGCAGAGCATGTGATCTAAGCAGATCCACAAGCTCCATATTATATATATATATATATATATATATATATATATATATATATATATATATATATATATATATATATATATATATATACACATTACTCACCGTAATTTCTGATGCTTGTATCTGCTTAGATTCACATGCTGTGCATAGGCCGACATCTAGTGGAAGCTGCGGAGTATTACAGTTTGTTTTTCGAAACTCGAAAATGGGCGTCGACACAGGGCGTGCCAGTAATACTATCCCTAGTGTGACGTCCACTGTACCCAAGATCCCTCACGCATCTAGGATCCTCAGATTGTATTTTTTCGGACATGAGGTAGCATGAGGAGTAGCGCGAGTACAGATAATCCAAGCAGATAGATAGAAGGTAAGACTACAAGCAACCATGCGCCTTCTCTCAGAGGGGAGGAAGGGTGGGTCGCATGTGAATCTAAGCAGATACAAGCATCAGAAATACGATTACGGCGAGTAATGTATCCCTTCTGAGGCTTGTGGAATCTGCTTAGATCACATGCTGTGCATAGATTAGCGAGCAGTACCTGAAGAAGGAGGTGGGATGTGAGAAGGGTCATGAGCAAATAAGTGTCTTAGAACCGCTTGTCCCACTTGTGTATCTGCCTTGGAATGGGTGTTAATGCAGTAATGCTGAGTAAAAGTGTGAATAGAGCTCCAAGTAGCTGCTTTGCAAATGGTGTCAAGGGGTACATTTGCAATGAAAGCCAGAGTGGCCCCAATGCCTCTAGTAGAGTGGGCTCTTGGCTTGAAAGGCAGAGTTCTTTCAGAGAGTGAGTAACACAGCTGGATACAGTTAATAATCCACTTCGAGATGGCACCTTTAGAGACGTGATCCCCCTCTCTGCCTGTAGCTACGGAGACAAACAGTTGATCTGTTTTTCTTAGCGGTCTGGTCTTATTTACATAGTAGAGGACCGCCCTACGCACATCTAGGGTGTGTAGTTTCACCTCAGCCGAGCTTTGAGGGTCCTGGAAGAAAGCCGGAAGCTCGATGGACTGGTTTACGTGGAATTTAGATATAAACTTAGGTGAGAACCTAGGGTGTGTGCGTAAAACCAGTTTGTCTTTATGGACAGTAAAGAAGGGATCCTGCACTGACAGAGCCTGAATTTCACTGACTCTTCTTATAGAAGTAATAGCTACTAAGAAGGCCGTTTTATAAGTCAGGTGTTTGAGACTGCTTTTATGCATGGGCTCGAAAGGGGGTTCCATGAGTTTAGCCAGCACCACATTAAGGTCCCACCCTGGTGGTGGGTTTGAAATAGGAGGGTGAAGTCTCTTTACTCCTTCCATGAAGGCTTTAACTACTGGTACTTTCCACCAAGAGACCTTGCTATGGGAAGTGGTGTATGCCGACAGGGCTGCCAGGTGTACTTTCAGTGAGTTAAAAACCAATCCTGCATCTAGCAGGTGGAGCATGTATGTAACAATAGTGGAAGGAGTGCAATCAACAGGGTTGATTCGTCTACTCTGGCACCAGATAACAAACCTCTTCCACTTGTCAAAGTAACAGTGCCTTGTGTTTGGTTTCCTAGATTCTTTTAGGATGTCCATACACCTCTGTGGTAAATTGAGATGTCCAAACTCTATGACCTCAGGAGCCATGCTGCCAGGTTCATTGAGTTGGGTTGCTGGTGCACTGTTTGACCTTGGTGCTGGGGCAGTAGGTTGTACCAGGCTGGAAGTTTGATGGGCTCGCACACCGCCATCCTGCGTAGGTGTGGGAACCACGGTTGTCTTGCCCACATGGGAGCAACTAGGACGATCGCCATCGACTCTCTGTTCATCTTGTTCACCACCTTCCTGATGAGGAGTTGGTGGAAAAGCGTATGCAAACATCCCTGACCAGTTCATCCACAGGGCGTTCCCCTGGGAGTCTGGTTGGGGGAACCTGGATGCAAATCCTGGGCATTGTCTGTTTTCGCTTGTGGCGAATAAGTCTATAGTGGGGAAACCCCACTGAGAGAAGATATCTTCTACGACCTCTCTGTGTAGAACCCATTCGTGTTCCTCTGGGAGGGAGTCTCTGCTCAGAGCATCCGCTAGGGAATTGAGCTCCCCTGGAACATGTTGTGATGACAGGAAGATGTTCCGTCTGAGTGCCCATATCCAGATTTTCTGGGCAAGATTGGACAGATTTGGCGAACGAGTCCCTCCTTGCTTGTTCAGGTAGAACATGGCTGTTGTGCTGTCCGTCCGGATTTGCACTGACGGGTTTAGTAGGTGGGGCTCGAACGCTTGAAGCGCTCCGAATACTGCCAAAAGCTCTAGCAGGTTGATGTGGTTCTTGGCCACTGAGGGGGACCAGAGACCCTGAGCTGTGTGGTGGAGATGGTGAGCTCCCCACCCCGTCAGACATCCATCGGTAGTGACTACTGCCTGTACTTCGGGATCGTAAAAGGGTTTTCCCTGTGCAAGATTCTCTCTTGTCCACCAGTGAAGACGTTGTACTAGTGTTGGCGAAACGACCACTAGATCGTCCCACTGACCACTTGCCTGAGACCACTGTTTCGCCAATCATTCCTGCATGGGACACATGCGCAGGCGCGCGTGGGGGACCAGGTAAATACATGACGCCATCATGCCCAGTAAACGCATTGCTTTGCGTACCGTTATTTGGTGACCGGACTGATAATGCGGAATTTGCAGTAGTATATTCCGAATTCTTTCCTCTGAAGGAAAGGTCAACCCCTCTTGAGTATCTAGGATTGCTCCTAGGAACTGTTTGGAGGTGCTTGGCACCAGGCTTGACTTTTTCTCGTTGATTGAGAAGCCTAACTCGTGGAGGAGGTCGATAGTCCTTTGAATGTTTGTCCTGCAAATTACTGGGGTTTCCCCCGTTATGAGCCAGTCGTCCAGATAAGGGTACACCGGGATTGCCTCCCTGCGTAGGTGTGCAGCCGCCACCGCCAGTACCTATGTGAATACCCTTCGTGCCGAAGCTATCCCGAAGGGCAGTACCTTGAACTGGTAGTGCCGACTGTCAACCTTGAAGCGCAAGTACCTTCTGTGCGCTGGGAACATGGAAATATGAAAATAGGCATCTTTCATATCCAAGGTTGCCATGTAATCCCCCTTTTTTAGGAGGGGGGATTACCTCTTGTAGCGTAGTCATGCGAAACTTTTGGGGCTTGACATACTTCTTGGCAGGCCGTAAGTCCAATACTGGGCGCATTGTCAAATCTTTTTTTGGCACAAGGAAGTAAGTTGAATAAATACCCTTGTTTTCCTGGTGTTCCGGGACGAGTTCTATCGCTTCCTTTGCTAGCAGATTGGCGATCTCCTCGAGGAGAATCTTCTGATGTTCTAAATAGTGTACTCTTTGTCGTGGAGGATGGTTCCGGGGACGCTGCAGTAGTTCTATACAGTACCCTGCGGATACTGTTGACAGCACCCATCTGTCTGATGTGATCCCTTCCCAAACCTGGGTGAAGTTGGAAATGCGTCCCCCTACTGGGGTTGCGTGATAAGGGACCCTGAACTGAGCGTCACTGCTTTGGTGGAGCCGTGCCGCCTCCTTTACTGGGGCTGCCTCTGCCTTTACCACGTCCTCTCCTATTACCCCTGCCGTAACCCTGGGTAGACTGTTGGCTGTTGTTGTTCCACTGTGTACCCTGCCCCTGGGAATAGTTAGATCCTCTCTGGGAATGTTGGCCGCGTGGGCGACGAAAATTACTATTCCCTCTCTGGTTAGGGGGTTTATTGGTTAACTGGCCAAGGGACTTGAGCGTCTCGTATTCGTCCTTGGCATTCTTCAGCGCGTCCTCGACCGCCTTACCAAACAGCAGATCGGCTTCCACCGGTTTGTCCAACAATGATGCCTGGGTTTCTGCCTTATAACCAGACTGCAGTAACCACGCATGTCTCTTGATAACAGTACCTTCTGCTATCAATCTGCCTGCGTTGTCCGCGGCATCAAAAGTTGCTTTTAAAATGCAACCAGACACGGCTCTACCCTCTGCGTAAATTCGTGCTAACTGACCCTTTAAGGGTTCTGGTGCAGAGGCTATGAGTGCCGCGACTTCTTCCCACTGATGGCAGTTGTAGCTGGCCAACAGGGTGGTGGAGTTTGCAATCCTTGCCTGATAGGCGGACGTTGAGGCTACTTTCCTGCCGAAACCATATCGTTTCTTGCTCTCCTTGTCTGGAGGAGCTTCGGATGATGACAAGGGTGTTCCAGCCCTCTTACGAGTGTTAGTGACAACTAGGGGAGTCTGGCTTCAGATGTCCTCTTATATAGAGAGGGTCAGACTGGGCTGCCCTGAAAAGTTTTTCGACTCTGGGATTGACTGCTCTAGTGAGGTTCGGTTCACCATGGACGGGTCTATTCTTCGCTGAATAGACTTAAGGATAGGGATGGTCTGGGCAACAGGCCTCCTTTCTCCCACTAACTCCTCGCCGAAGTCCCTCTCCTCCTGGACACCGTGGGTGTCAATATGGAAATGTTCTGCTGCACGTGCGAGAACCTCGTTCAGGAGGGGTTGGTTATCGACAGGTGAGTCGGTAATCGGGGCTTCCTTCTCTACCGGGGAATCTACTCTGTAGGTTTCAGGGTCTTCCTCTTTCTCTTCTTGGTCCTCATCATCCCCATAGTAGCCCGTCCCGGTTTGCTCTTCTACCATGCCAAAATCTTGGTCCTCACCAAAGGAAGCCTCTCCTTGATACAGTGAGTATGGCCGTGAGTATGGTTGTACCTCGAAGGGGTCTGTAGACCTCATTGGTGTCTCAAACCGGGGCTTCTTACTCGGGGGGGGGGGATAGGATCATTAGAGCCTGAGGGTGTAGCCCCTTGTGGATCATATGAAAGGAAATGGTCTGGATTCTTCTCGTAAAAGTCTGCCAAAGAAGACATCCTTGACATGACCCTATCTATGTCATCACTCGACCATTTTTTGGAACTGGGAATGACTCTCTCAGAAAGTCTAGGAGATTTATCTTGAGTAGATTTGCTGGTTTTAGAAATATCAGCAGACCTGGTCCTGTCTGTCTGTCTGTCTGTTTAGGAGGAGTGGAGTGTTTCACAGGTGTGGAAGAGTGCAGAGGCTGCTTCTTCTGCTGTTTTCCCCCCTCGCTGTGAGTGGAAAAGTGTTTCCCCTGTCCCTTTGTGGCTCCGGAGGGTTTCGACGCCTGGCGTCGAGGATCGGGGGTAGAGTCCCTGTCCTTCGAACGTGGGGCCGCGCTGATCTTGTCTGCGCGCTCCGACTCCTGGAGCGCGGCCTGGGGTTGGAAGTCGTCTTCGTCCTCCGACGATCGAACTTCTGTTAGCCTAGGAGCGAGGCACTCTTGGCAAGAGTGGATGATTGCCTGGAGTGATGCGGCTATCTCGATCGAGAACGCCCAGAGGACACCGATTCGGACCGTTCTGTTTGTGCCTCTTTCCGAGAACTCGACGTCATCGAGTCTCGGTTGGACTTCGTGTGTTTAGTGTGAGTGGTGTGTGAAGCGCTTGTGTCGCCGGGGGTCTTCCCCATAGCCGCCCTGCCGTGCGACCTTCCGAGGTCGGGGACCTGCGCTCGGGCTGTCTTTCGACGCCATAATGCCCTCGCCGTCCGAAAGCACGGCGTTGCTGCCATCGCTGAAGGCGCCCTGCATGGCGTGGTGGGCCCAACGCTTCGTCGAACGGTCCTTAAGTGTCTTAGGTTTAAACCTACTACACGCTATACAGTTCGCTTCGGGGTGGTCCCTCGGCAAGCAGAGATTTGCGTGCCTGTCGACCCAAGGGTATTTGCGATTGCACTTGGGGCAGAATTGAAAAGGGGTACTCTCCATACGCACCTTGAGGCAGCGGGCTAAGTGTAGGAAATGTATAAGGTGTACCTATATACCAAGAGTGTAGAGTATGTCCAACCCCCCACTCTCCCTACTTGCAGGGCCGAGGCCAGAGGCCTTCCGAGGCCCAAATCCGTCGTGCAGCAGCCGACGGTCGATTTCTTCTCCAAGCCGGCGTCGAGTGTCGAAGTTCGACGTTGGGATGGGGAAATGATGTAAATTAATAAATATTTTAGCAAAAGTATGGCTAAGGCCAGGGGACTCTGCAAAATGCTTCCGACCAGTATGGCGGAAAAAAAACAATCTGAGGATCCTAGACGCGTGAGGGATCTTGGATACAGTGGACGTCACACTAGGGGTAGTATTACTGGCACAAACTGTAATACTCCGCAGCTTCCACTAGATGTCGGCCTATGCACAGCATGTGATCTAAGCAGATTCCACAAGCCTCAGAAATATATATATATACACACACACAATCTGCAAGAAAACTGAATGGAAAACACTACAAAACCCAACCCCCGTGTACAGAACAGACGATGCAACAGATAGAAAGGAACAAGTTACTTACTCGTAACTGTTGTTCTCCAGCATGGGTCTGGCATAGTTTCACATGCTCATGAATATTCCCCGTCGTCAGGCTGGGAATCCTCGGTAAAGAAAAAAATCAGTTTCAGTTTTGTTTCTGATCTGTCTTTCTTAGTAGTAACCAATCACTGGTCTCTGGGTCATACTGCCCCCAGCCAATGACTGCCCTCTCCCTAAGCCCCTCCCCTGGCAGCCATCCTCAGATTTGGTAGCACGTAAAGTGGCAGTAGGACCAAGTGAAGAGCCGCAGAGGGGTAGGAGGGAGGGTTTGCATGTGAATCCATGCCAGACCCATGCTGGAGAACAACAGTTACAGGTAAGTAACTTGTTCCTTCTCCAGCATGGGGTCTGGCATGGATTCACATGTTCATGAATACAAGAATACATAGCAGTACACACATGCACAACCACGGGAGGTGGCAAGGCTCAACATTAAGCATCTCTTACCTCCTCACCAGGCCCACCTTCAGGCGAACAGGTTGCGCAGCACTACTTGGCCGACTCTGGACTCCTCCCTGGAATCCCGGTCGACGCAGTAGAATCTTGTGAAGGTGTGCGTCGAACTCCACGTAGCAGCCCTGCAGATGTCCAGCAGGAGCACACCAGATAGGAACTCTGTGGTAGCAGCGATCGCTCTGGTCGAATGGGCTCTCGGACGGCCGGGCAACGGTCAGTTTGCCAACCGGTGACAGTGCATGATGCAGGCGGAGAGCCATCTGGAAATGGAAGCCTTCGAGAGGGCATTCCCTTGGTTCACAGGTCCAAAGTTCACAAACAGCTGTGATGTCTTCCGAAAACTCTTTGTGTGGTCCACATGGAACTTCAGCGCTCTAGTTACATCCAGCGAGTTCAAAGTCCTCTCGGCCGGCGACGAAGGCGACGGGAAGAAAACAGGTAACACCAAGGGCTCGTTGAGATGGAAGTCCCAACGGCACCTTGGCCATGAAGGAGGGGTGCGTCCTCAGCACTACCCTCGTCTCGTGGAAAGTCAGGTATGGAGGTTTACAGGAGAGGGCCTGGATCTCTCCCACTCGTCGTGCGGAGGTGATGGCCACACGAAACGCTGTTTTCCACGAGAGGAACTTCAACAGTGCAGAATGCAGAGGCTTGAATGGCGGCCCATGAGCCTGGTCATCACCACGTTGAGCTCTCACGCCGGGGCCGGAGCCCTCACCGGCGGGAAGATCGGAACAGTCCCTTCATGAACTCCTTCACCAGGCGATGGGACCACAGAGATGAGCGCCCCAGAGTTCTGGTGTAGCGGGAGATAGCCGCCAGATGGATTTTGATGGAGGCATGGGCCAGCCCCGCCTTGGCCAACGACATAAGTACGGCAGCACTTGTGGGGCCGTAATCCGCAGAGGGTTAATCTTCTGTGCGCCGCACCAGACAGAGAACCTCTTCCACTTATGTCCCTAGCACTTGAGAGTTGAGGACGCCCTGGCCTTTGCAAGTACCTCCTTGCAGTCCGCCGCGATTTCGTACCCTCCAAACTCTAGTGCTGCAGGAGCCAGACCTGCAAGTTCAGCGACCCTGGGTCATGATGGAAGATGGTGCCTCCTTCTCTGGCGAGGAGATCCGCGTCCGTCGACAACTTGACTAGGGGGGACGCTGACAAGTCCAGAAAGTGCGGGAACCAAATCTGTCTCGGCCACGCCAGTGCAACGAGGATCATCCTGCACCAGGACCTCTTGAGTTGGTTGACGAGTCGTAGCAACAACGGCGGGAACGCATACAGGAACAGGCCGTCCCAGGAAAATGAGAAGGCATCGCCCATGCTCCCCGGCTCGGGAAACTTGCTGACGAACCTCCGGCACTTGGTGTTCGTCGCCGTCGCGAATAGGTCAATCTGGGGACTGCCCCATCGTTGGAAGAGTAGATCCACTTGATCCTGGCGCAGTTCACACTTGTGGCACGAGCGCAGCTCCCTGCTGAGTGAGTCGGCAATGGTGTTCTTCATTCCTGCTAGGTGGAAGGGCACCAGAAACATCGCCTGGGCGACGGCCCAGTGCCACGGATCCTGGGCCTCCTTGGATAGGGCTGGGAATCTGGTGCCTCCCTGCTTCTGGATGTAGAACATCGTGGTGGTGTTGTCGGTGAAGATCCTCACCACCTTGCCCTTGAGGGACGGGAGGAACGATCTGAGGGCCCAGAACACGGCTCGGAGCTCCAGGATGTTGATATGTAGTGACCTCTCCTCCGGGAGCCAAAGGCCTCTTGCATGGAGATCTCCGGTGTGCACAACCCCACCCCTCCAGGGAGGCATCCGTCGTCACCGTCTCCTGATGCGCCGGGGTCTGGAAGTCTGCACCCGCCACCAGATGCGCGCGGGCACCCCACCACCGGATCGCTTGGCGGAAGGTCTCGTCGAGCAGGATCCTGTCCTCGAAGCTGCCCGCCGCTTGCATCCACCGGGCGTCGAAGAACTCTTGCAGTGGCCGCATCCGCAGTCTGCACAGGCGCACTAGGTATATGCACGAGGACCTCATGCCGAGAAGGGACTTGATGGACCTCACCCTGGCCACATCCATGGTCAACAGCCGCTGCACCTTGCCCATGATGGCCTTTGTCCTTTCCTCCGACGGGGAGACCAGCCGCGCCACTATGTCGAGCTTGGCTCCCCGAAACAGTGCGACCTGCGACGGGACCAGGTGGGATTTGGTGAAGTTGATGGAGAAAGCCAGGTCCGTGAGCAGTTGGACAGTCTTTGCTGTGTGCCCGACGGCGAGTTCTCTTGTCTTTGCTCGGATGAGCCAATCGTCCAGGTAGGGGTAGACGTGGATCCCCTGCAGGCGCAGCCGCGTCGCCACCGGTGCTAGGCACTTGGTGAATACCCTGGGCGCCAACTTCAATCCGAAGGGAAGGGCCTTGAATTGGTAGTGCAGTCCTTGGACTACGAATCTGAGAAACTTTTGATGTCCTTTTAGAATGGGGTTGTGAAAGTAGGCATCCTCCACGTCCAGCGACGATAGAAAGTTGCCCTCCTCCAGCTGCCCCAGCACATGCTGGACGGTAACCATCCGGAACTTCTGGGCCTTGATGTACTTGTTTAAACAACGAAGGTCCAGGATGGGTCGCCAACCGCCGGTCTTCTTTCTCACGAGGAAGTACCATGAGTACACTCAGGAGCCCGGAGCTTCTTTGGGACAAGCGCGATGGCTCCTTTCTTCAGCATCACCCTTACTTCAAGCAGCAGTTGGGGGACGTGGTTTTCCTTCCTGGCCACAGGTGGAATGCGGGGGCACTTCTTTAGAAACTCGAGAGTGTGCCCGCGGGCCAGCACCCATCAGTCGGTGGAGATGGACTCCCACACGCTGACAAACTTCGCCAGCCGGCCTCCCACCGGGGTGCTCAGGTGGGGGCCCGACACTACGGCCGTTTCAGTCCTGCTTGGCCACGGCCTTGCCGCCTTGGCCTCCTTGGCGACAACAAGATCCTCCTGACTTGCCGCGTCCTCTGTAGGCCTCCTGCGATGAAGAGCGGGCCGCCCGACGGTACGTCAAGGAGCCGCCGCCGAATCCTTTGGAGGCACCTTGCTTGCCTCCGGAGTTCTGAAAGGGCACCCGTCGTTGCTGCAACACCCCCAAGGCCCGGGCCGTCTCTGTGTCGGTCTTGATGGCCTGCAGCGACTCGTCCACTGTCTTGCCAAATAGGTTATTCCCGTCGAAGGGCATGTCCAAAACTCTGGTTTGCACATCCTGGCGGAAATCGGTCGCCTTGAGCCAGCCACGCCGTCGAAGACAAACACTGTTGCCCAACTGGCGGAAGCCAGTGTCCGCAATGTCCGTGGCCACCGTTATGTCGTGGTCCGACGCCACCTTGCCCTCATGCAGGATCTCTAGGGCCTCTGCCCTCTTGTCGTCCGGGAGGAAGTCCAGCAGAGGAGCCATCTTAAACCAAAGCTCCCTGTCGCAACGGGCCACAATGGCGAAGGCGTTGGCCGTTTTAATCGTTGTCGCCGCCAACGAGACGACCAGTCGCCCCATGGCATCCAGTTTCTTCCCCTCGCCGTCCGGGGGGAGGTGGAAGACGAAGCCATAGCCCCCACCGCCTTCTTCTTGGCCACCGCCGAGACGATCGAATCCGGGGGTTGGCTGAGCCCTAAGGCATAGAGGAGCGGAATCCGGGACCAGGTACTTCTTCTCGTACCGGTCTCTCTTGGCAGGAGTTGTGGACGGGTTCCCAGATGTCGTCAGGTCCATCCCGTCACCACCGTCATCATCCGTCCCCGTCGTGGCCGTCTCCGTTCCCGTGTCCTCCTAGGATCAGGGGAAGGGGATGAAGGCTGTGAGGGCCGTGAAGGCTGGAAGGGAGGGAGGGGGGTGGAGGGGAGGGGTGGGGTGAACTCTTCTCTGTTTGTTTGGAGGGCTCCCCGACGGGCCAGGTTCCGGTGGATCGTCCGTTGGGGGTAAGGGCAACCTGGTCCTTATCTCCGTACATAAGGCCTGAATCACCATCAAGATGGCTCCCGAGTTGTCCTGAGGCTCGGGTACCGGCTGCGACGGGCGCGACAGTTTGTAAGTGGAATCCTCCGCCTCCAAGGGAACCTCATCGGCACCACGGTCGCTCTATTCGTCTGCCTCGTTGGGATCCTTCCCGTGGGACCAGACCTCCTCGAACTTCTTGTTGAGTATCTTCACGACCCCAGCCAGCTCGTCCTCAGAGGCTGAATCTGTGTCCGTGATGGCCATTGCCCCCCCCTTCTTTTTCCACCAGGGTTCTCACGGGGGTTTTATCGATGGGCTGAAAAGAGGATTCCCTCCGTGGTGGCAGGGTAACTCTGTGCCCCGAGGTCGCCTCCACTGGGGTAGCCTCCACAGGCTTCGCCAGGGCCACCACCACTCCCTCGATAGAGGCCTTAGCAGGGTGAATCAAGGCCTTCACGACTTTAGGTGCGCCTGAGGCCTTCACCCTGGGGGGAGGGTCACCGCCTCACTCCACCTCGGCTGTTTCCGTCGGGATCAACCAGGGCTTCTCCAGAAGCTTACCCAGGTTCTCAGATTTCCTCTTCCCCGAGCCAGAGCGTTGGCGCGTGGTTGATGGCGTCGGTGAAAGCGCGCCCTGCCTGGCAGCTGAGGAGCCCGACCATTCGGCACTCCCGGTGCCCGCAGACTCGCAGTGCTTAGCCTTTTGTTGGGCCCCCATCGCCGGAGCGCCCTCAAAGGACTTAGAAGACTGCTTGGACCTCTTCTTCTCACCTGCTGGGCTCTTTACTTCCAGCCATTTGGTGAGGCGGATACGCCGATCCCTCATGGTCCGTTCCGACATGTTCTTGCAAAACGCACAGTCCTTCTCAACGTGCGTTTTGTCTTTGTGCAGGCAGTAGAGGCATCTAGAATGCTCATCCTCCTCGAAGACATTCTGCAATCCGCATCCAGGGCAGTTCCTGAACAGCTTGGATCCGGGCGTCGAGTTTCCTTTGTCCTGGACCATGTCCACGGGGTAGGCCTCAAAGTCTTCTGGAATCCTCCAAGAAGCGTAACTCGACGAGAACTTTGCCCTTGAGGGGCGTAGAAAATTCCGAAACGTGTCCCCGTTGATTGGAAGTAGAAACAGTGGAGCTTGAGGCTCGATTGACCAAAAAAATTAGATAAAACTATGAAAAATCGCAAAACGCAGTAAAAGCTCCAGAGCAATAGTACGAGGACTCCCAACACTTGAACGTGCGGTAAAAATCTGAAGATGGCTGCCAGGGGAGGGGTTAGGGAGAGGGCAGTCATTGGCTTGGGGCAGTATGACCTAGAGACCAGTGATTGGTTACTACTAAGAAAGACAGTTCAGAAACGAAACTGAAACTGTTTTTTTCCTTTACCGAGGATTCCCAGCCTGACGACGGGGAATATTCATGAGCATGTGAATCCATGCCAGACCCCATGCTGGAGAAAATGTAGTTCTCAGAGCATGTACACAGGGATGATAGGCAAATTATAAACCAAAAAAGAATACTTCTTTGGATGAAAAAGGTGCACAAGTGACCTAACCAGTCTCGAGGGCCCAAACCACCCTCGGCCTCCTCCTCTCCTTCCCTAATCCTCCTCTCCTTCCCTAATCTCCGACTGTCAGTCTGCCATCCAGGAATGGTGTGCCGCCAACGACCTCTGCCTTAATGCCAGAAAGACTAAGATTCTACTCATCGGCACACCCACTCCCTCCTTCCCTACAGCTCTCTGGCCGGCCTCTCTTTGCCCTCCTCCCACTCCCAACTGCAAGGCTAAAAACCTCAGGGTCATCTTCGACTCTGCACTCTCCTTCTCCCCTCACATCTCTGACGTCTCCAAGAAGTCACACTACCAGCTGCACCTCCTTAGAGGTATTCTTCCTTTCCTCTCTTTCCCCCAGAAGCTCTCTGTCTCCAGAGCCCTGGTCCCCTCTAAGCTGGACTACTGTAACAGCCTCTATCTAAATCTGCCTGCCTCCACTCTCCGCCCTCTACAACTTATCCAGAACAGGACTGCAAGACTTGTCCTTGGCCTCAAGCCCAGGGATCGTATCTCTCCAGGACTGAAATCTCTGCACTGGCTCCCAGTGGCTGCAAGGATTAAGTTTAAAACCCTCCGCATTTTACACAAGGCCTTCTGGGGTCTGGGGCCACAGTACCTTCAACTATCTCTCCCAAAATATCTTCCTTCCCAAACTCTTCGCTCATCTGCCTCCAACTCCCTCAGGGTCAGTCGCTTCTCCAAGCAACGAGTTGGTGGCAGATCACTCTTTGCTTCTGCTTTCTCCCCGCCCCTCCCCAGCTAAATTCCTGACTGAAACTGCACTGGTTACCTGGCCACCCTTTCTGATCTCTGGCCCAGGCCCCATTAATTGCCCACCTGCACTGCCTCCCTGGCAACCCCTGCACTTGAGGACCGTTTTTCTGTATCCCTGCAGTCCCCCTACCAGCACTTATGTCTGCACTCCCTTGCACTTGCCACTAGCTGGCTGTTTTATTTGTCTTATTTTCTTATTTATTCCACTTTCCCATGTAGTGCACTTTCCCCTCTCCCTTCCCCCCCTCGCACTTCTCCTTTCCCCCCCCTTCCCATGCACTTGCCCGATCTGAGATCTGAATGACACCTGGCCTAGTAGGATCGTTGTCTGTCCTCCCTCTGTTCCCCCCCCGCCTTGAAACACTTGTGTATAGATGCGTTATAAATGCCATATCATATCAGTTATTGGTCGATAGTACCTCGTTTCAGGTCTATGGCAGGTCAACGGCATCAAACCTGGCTTTGAGCAGAGGTGCAAGAAAATCGAGCTCAGTTTGGGGATGTGAGATCGTGTGGGACCAAGCAGCAAGCAGGAGTCAAGCAGGTTCAAATGTGGTTATGCTATTCGGTTCGACAGTCGGGTGCTCATCAGGATCTTTTCAAAGTCAAGTTGGGTTATAACCGCCACAAAGGGTCTATGTGTGACGCTGAAGCAGTTCGAGTTGGAGGACACAGATTGTTGAAACGGAGATCCTGTTGCGACAGTGTGCGGTTCAGCGAAGCGGCAGTTCAAAGGCGAGTGAGGTCGAGTAGTGGCGCAACCCCTGGTTTGAGTCAGCAAGTGACTCTTCAGCAGTTCAGTCATGCCCCTGTATAGAGTGGTTGATTTGAGCCGAGCAGGTGATGGCTCAGAAGGGCACAATGCAGCGTCGAGATGCATGTAGTTCGAAGACTCATCAGAGTACCGAAAGGTAGCACTGGCAGGATCCCTTGACATCAAACGCAGTTCAGCGTTAGTTCGACTGGTTTTGAGGCAGCAGAACGGAGACCATTAGCTAATCTGGTCCGCCAGATGCTGCGAGACCCACTTCAGGTACTCGAGGCAGGGTCTGCTCTCCCAACCTTGGGAGATACTGGTTCAGAGTGGCAAGTCCTGGTCCACAGCAAGAATCCGTGCTGTAGGAGTGGTTAAGAGGCAGAGCTCTCCTCCGTCTTGGTATTCTTCTTCACTACAGTAGTTGAAGACTTTAGAAAGTGCAACTCTACCAAAAGAGGACAAATTAATACTTCCCAGGTGTTTGTTCCAGAGTGAAGGGTGGTGTGAGATCCCTTCTTTTAAAGATAAAAGTCCACAGGTGATTGGACTAAGGCTGGCCAGCTTTAGGTGTCAATCCCTGCTCCTGAAATCATTGGACTTTGCCTTCCGACATCACACCCAAAGTGCTTTGTGCTACACGAAGTGGAGGTGACAGGAAGGAGAGATGAGGTAGAGAGAAACAAGATGGTGGAACCTTCCTCCAGTTGTCAAGCGCTCCACCTGCCTACACTAACCCCGCCCCTACTCAATGTCAATGCCCTTTGCATATGCAGCACCCTGGTTTGAGGCTACTCCTATGTGAATGGGTGGGCTCCTTTGATTCCTATTCCAAGGCCAGCTTCCTGTGGAGTCGCTGCATCTCTGGGGAGGGATTACTAGCCTTCACAAACGGAATCAAAGGGAGGCATTCTCGAGGCTAGACAGTCTTAATAGCAGGCAAAGAGACAGCTCTGTCTGGGGAGAATACACAGTCCTTTCACAGCTGAGCGGGGCTCACAGGGCAGACGTGTGATATAAAACTGCTGTGGATAATTATGGACATACCATACACCATACCCTAACTCAGGTATCAAATATTTAGAGCCTTCTGCCACCAGGCCAGGTAACTCAATTATGGGTTTTGGAACAGGCGCACAGGTCTTAAAAAGGCAGCCCTTGCACAGTGACTTTCTCTGTCAAATGCACTTCTGTCCTCTGAACCTGCTCTGTGCCACTAATAGAGCAGGCACTACAGATCCGGATAATGATGCAGCAGGGCAAAAGTGAACACTAATCTTTGGCATGGAGCCTATGACAGGAGAATCCGATCAGCAGATTGCCCTTTTAGAGAATTAACTGCATTTATTATTTAATAGAAATAAAAAAGCCAAGACTTCCACACCCGTGCCAGATGGCAAATCCTCACACCAACATCTTGAGCACTCCAAGAAAGGTAATGACAGAGCTCTGCCTCTCCATTGACCAAAAAAGCGAAATCGGCATCGCACTTCCCTTCTGATCCGGCAGAGGCAGCTGGATCACCTCACCTTCCCAAAGTCAGTCTCCCGGAAGCTCTGGTCAGTGCATTAATTGCCTGTCGAGAAGCAAAACCCCTTTGCTGCAAGACCCAGCCTTCCCCCATGGCTGCTGGTCTTGATTTTCCTCATCGGAGGACATCTGCCAAGTGACCTGGTTCAAGTTCCCCCAACTTGGAAGCTTCAGGGACCTGTGCTGCCCTTTGTCAAACAGCCACATAGCCAAACTTACTAATAGGGGGCCCAAAGTTGTTAAGCGTAACTCCTCACCAGTGCTCCCCCCCCCCTCCCAAGAGCAAATCTTGTTACTCCTTCTCTGGGGTCCACTGACAGACCCCACTGTTAGATGTTTGCTCTTGCGCTCATGCACATCGTAAAAGGAGATCTAAAGTGAGCACCCGTGACTCCACAAAGCAGACACTTCCCATACTGCAAGCTCAGAACATCAATAGAGTCAGAAGTAAAACTTGAATATGCCACCAAACCTGGGGTCTGTTGGTCCCCTCTGCAAAGGTGCACCGTCCCTTAAGTCTTTGGTGAACCATGCCTCTGGCACAGCACACCACATTAGCAGTGGGACTAACCTCTGGAATCACAATACACTTCCTCCAGTACCTCTGGAGGGCATCTTTGTGTGGATGCATATCTTTGGGATTCAATTCATCGGATCCAAAGGACCTGCCATCCTTCCGATCCAACTAGAACACTAACTGCTGCTGGTAGGACTTTTCACCATACAAAGCTTAATCCCAGTACACCAATCAGGGCTCAGAATTCACAGAAACCTTTCCTCTCCTGGCTACAGGATCAAAAGCCCTCTCATGGGCACGAGCAAAGAGGTGTGTTCAGAGGCCAAAATTAGTGCATCTGGACTAAGTTTACTTGCAAGTATAGGTAGACTCTCCCCCTCAAGCAGTCCAGCAGTACTGCAAGCAATGGTGGGCAGTTGGTTTCTATTAGAGCAGTTGAACAGCTTACGTCAGGGGTGCACAACTGATTTTGACAGAGGGCCGAAAGTAACTTGCATGATGCCTATAGTGGGCCGAAAAGTAAATGTGGGTTGGACTCTAGGCGCGGCGTTGCGTGGCTGGAGGCTTTTTCAACCTCCCCACCCCCGACCCCATTTCATTAAAAACAAGGAAAAAGAATATGTTTGTGAGGTATAACAGTGTTTGTTGGTATTTGAAACTTACATTTTGTACCACACATTTTCCATAGTTATCATTTATTTCTAGTTATTGCATATCGTTTATTATTATTGTCTGTTTAATTAAAGTATACATATTTTATTGACCCTTGATTGGAAATTTTGTTACTTTTGACTGCTATATTTTGCTGATTGGGTTGGCCAAGAGGAGTATGGCCTTCGTTGAGTCAGTTTTCCACAAAAAGCAAAGGATGTACATCTCCCAATTGTGCCTGTTTTAGCTTTATTGTTGGGTTCACTAGTGGCTACACTATGTCCCATGGCCCCCCAACCCTCAACCAAACACTATGCCCCATGGCCCCCAACCAAACACATGGCCCCCACCCCCTAACCAAACACATGACCCCCATCCCCCAACCAAACACCATGCCCTATGGCCCTCACCCCCCGACCAAACACTATGCCCTATAGCCGTCACCCCCCAACCAAACACTAACAGATGTTTTGTGTTTGGTGATGGGAAGAGCCTGACCAGGTCAGAGTGAATCACTGGCAATAGATACTGTTTTTCATTGAGCAGAACATTAAGGAAATGAAGGCCATGCAGTGTCAGACACGCGGCATTCAATATGTTTTGCACTGGTGGTACGGCGTGGAGAAAGAAATTAAAAGGAAATGTGTGTGCCTCGAGAGGTATTTTCCCATAGCTGCAAGCCATGGGGCTGGGAGCGGACCTCTGGACTCCCCTTGTCTGCTGTTTCGTCTGAGATAACCCCTCAATGGTTTCTCAGGTAGGATGCCTGTGCCATTTATAGAGTTGTTCGTTTTATTGAGAAACATGATTGTTAAACTATTACATCACTAGGTTTTGCACAAGATTAAGTAATTGCTGCCGTCCGTAGGTAAGTGATGTATTGGCACCGAGGGGAGAGAGACACTGACTAATGAGGAGGCCAGGAATGTGGGCTTGAGTCCACGATCACAGTCTGTGCTGCCTCCCGGTACCTCACCAGCAGGTCTGACTTTTGTACTCCACTGGGCAGCTCACACCTAGACCCCTTCCCCTCTGGATCCCGAATGCACAATCTCACCCTCTACCCCCTACAGACCCCAACCCTCCCAACCCCAGCATACAGACAACCAAGCATGCACCATGCATACATACCCATACAGACCCGAAGCCCCCACCCCCATCTCAGCATAGAGACTACCAGGCATGCACCATGCATACATACCCATACAGACCCAAACCCCCCCACCCCAGCATACAAACTAACAAGCATACACCATGCACCCATACAGACCAGAACCCCCCCCCCCATATCAACATACACTGTCCATACACACAAAAACAAATATACAGACAGACCCCAACCCCCCCCACCCCAAACCTCCCAACATACACAAACTAACAAATGCAGGCAAACCTGACACATCCCCCCCACCGCTGCATATCAAGATACACACACAGACATACATGCAGGCACAGACCAGACACATCCCCCAGCCCACATCTCAACATACACACACACACACACACACACACACGCACACACACAGGTAGGACAGATATCCCATACCGCCCTCCCCTCCCAATTAGGTACTTACCGCGGACGTGCTGCAATGCTGGCGAGGTCTCTTTTACTACGGCTGGTGTGGCAAGGCTGAAATGCCTTCTGGCATCAAGCCTTATTGACCACGCCAGTCGTAGTGCTGTCACTCCATTGGTCCAGCACACACGCACTACATGACTCGTAGGAGTTGCATGGTGTGTGAGCACTGAGCCATGAGGGTCAGTGTTTTGTCTGGCCCGGAAGAGTTACAAAGACTTTCCCTAATGGAGGGCAGCCGATGCTGCTTGCGGGTTGCCCTCCATTAGGAAAGTCTTCGTTCCCGCCGGGCTGGACAAAACAGCGTGGCGGGCCGCAACTCGCCAGCGGGCCGTAAATTGTGTATGCATGGCTTAAGTGGTAGAAGCAGCCCTACAGATAAGTGGTATATCAGTCACTTTTACTCCCTAAAAATAGGCAAATTCTCCCAAAAAAAACTTAAATAGGGAGTAAAAATACTCCCAACAAAAAAAAAGAGGAAAAAGACATGTAGAATCTTTTGCCCCTGCTTTCACCCTTACAGCTCCATGGATATGTTTGTACAAGTCCTGCATGTATCACACGAAGAAACTACTGTAATAACTACCTGATTGGAAGTAGTGAACTGTTTTTTAAAAAAAAATTGCATGAATAACTAGGTGCAAAGAAATAATTATTACAAAAAAATGTCTGTTAAAACTTATATTTACTAATAAAAGCACTCATTGAGAACTGGACTTTCAGTTTTACTCCTTAAAAAACCATTTTACTCCCAACTTTAAAAAATAGGGAGTAAAATACTCCCTCTTACAAATCTTATACGGAGCACTGGGTAGAAGTTGACCTATGCTTACATATACACTTGCACTTCCCACCTTGCTTTTGGACCTTGCACATGGTGACTAAAAGGCTTAGGCCCTGGAGAATAATGGGCGGGAGAGAGAACAGTGACTGCTGAGCCCTGAATGTTGCCCGATCTTTAGGACTTTGTGCGTTTGCCATTGTGCAGAGTAAAAGTAAAAGCTACAAAGCCCGATTACCTCCGTAAAGTGTAGCCATAGACTACTCTGCCAAGTTTATCCCTGAGAGAGTCAGGCATGAGGAGAAGTCCTGCAGTCTTAGCATGGGTTCACACTTTTTTGCTCTACACACAGGGCTGACAAATCCTCCTAAGAAAACCTGCCAAGTTTCACAGTGCGTCAAAACTGAATTGATCCTCCCCTCACTCAGACCTATGTTGGAATGAGGCTACTTTATGGAGGAACCGTCTAAAATTCACGTTCCTGTATAGCTATGTCAGTTTGAGCTGAAATAATTGGTTTCTTCAGTCCTGCTTAGGGCAACCTCAGGTGAGGAGAAGATAGAGACCCAATACCTCAATTGTTTTCGTTTTTAAATGTTTGGCTTGGGAAGTCACCAAGCCCTGCAGCAGAATATCCTCATGACCCTTTGAAATTTAGATATGCTCCTCTCCCCCAATTGGTTCATCTACTTGGATAACCCCCAGTTGGTCTATCTACTTGGATAAAACCTAAGTGCTCCCCATTAAAACATATTTGAAAAATGAGGAGACATACAAACATGGCCTAGTCCTTTTGATCAAATGTGGGTCGGAGGAGGTAAATCGTTCATCTTCCACATACAGTTTTGGCAAGGTACTTTTTCAAAAGAATTTCCTAGATCCTATGTTTAGGGTTCTTGATTTATCCAGACAAAGGGAGCAGGGATTCTCTTGATATTTTGGACTCTCCCGTGGCTAAATATGGCTAAACTTGCCAGAGCAGTTAAGGCTTTACTCAAACCACAGCATGGTGGGAAAAAGGTAAAACTATTTATTTGGATTTATATAGCACTTTTGCGCTGTACAAAAGAATGTTAATGGTAACAACTATAAAAGATAAAGAAACAATCAACATAAAGTTGCCTTTAAGGTAAGGGAATAGCAAGAGGATGGGGTTTTAAAGAAGAACAAAAAGGATAAAAAATAGGAGCACAACATACAAAAGGAAGAGTAGTCCAAAGTTAAGGGGCAAGAAGCGAAAGAGCAAAAGTGGGATGGAGCACAGGGAGGATGTGCAACAGCCAACAGAAAGAACTAAGCATGATTGAACAGAAACAGGTAGGAAAAGAAGGCGTGACAAATTACCAAATTTCAAGAAAGAATAAGGGCAGGAAAAGAAAGCCAACAAAACGCAGCAAGAGTGATACAAGAACAGGGAAGCAGACAATGGAGATTAAGAGCAGAGTTGAAACCAACCCAGCCAATCAGGAGGCTCAAAATGGGGGCTTTACCACACGGTAAAACCCCCACTCTGAGCCTCATCGGAGCTGGAGGCCGCCATCTTCCCTCACCAGGAATCAGTTAAGTGTGCTCTCTCCCATGTCCCCTTTATCCCCACCCCCCTGTTACTCATCTCCTGACCCCCTGCCCTACTTACCTTGCGCTGCTTGGTCCCTCGCCGGCACCGGGAATGCTTGTGTTCCCAGCACATCCCTGGCACGGCAATGGCCACCATGGAAAGGGAGAAGGGACTTTGTGTAATTCCTTTCTCCCCGATACATGGTGGCCATCTTGTTTTGTAGGTTTTTTTTTAAAGTTGAGAAACGGCGCGTTTGCTATTTATCAACTTAAAAAAAAAAACAGCACTATTAGTATTCTGGTACATGGTGCTGGGATACTAATAGCAATATAACCCTTGCAGGGTGGGCATTACCGGGGCGGGTAATGCCCTGGGCTATCGTTAAAGCCTTAGCTTGAGCTTCTAACTGGCCCAGGGAATTATCTGGCCCGGTAATGACCCACCTGCTTCGGTTATATTGCTTAAGTAATGGGCCATGGGCAGTCTTGTAGGACCTCCAAAGCACAAAGGAAAAGAACAAGAGTGGCTGGACCACAAGACAGTATGTAAGATTTGAGAATTGCAAAGAAAACCAGAACAGAACCAAATATACCATGAGACGGGGAGAACAAACCGAAGGGTCATTTGTCTAGAAG
The DNA here is from genome assembly GCF_040938575.1 of Ambystoma mexicanum. Lineage (NCBI taxonomy): Eukaryota > Metazoa > Chordata > Amphibia > Caudata > Ambystomatidae > Ambystoma > Ambystoma mexicanum. Next base: position 1,388,843,281 of record NC_090923.1, on the reverse strand, counting down.
TCTGCAAACCAGATAAGAAGGAAGATTAAAAGGGAAATGGCAAAGTCCCAATCCAGCAGGTAAGGTGCAGGTGTACAAGGGGTAGACCCTTGCAAAGGGAAAAGACAAGGAACCAGGTGAACATTGCTGGGGGCCATGCCTCTGGCACAGCACACCACATTAGCAGTTGGACTAACCTCTGGAATCACAATCCACTTCCTCCAAATTCTAGAGTTTGGTGCAGCTAACAAGCAGCTCAAGATTGCTGTCTCAGCGGCCAAAATAGTACAGATATTGTCGGAGTGGCTAAAATTCAGTAAAACAAAGTCTTGGGCACTGGCTTTAGCTATTGTTAGTCCTTTGTAGGAGGGCGTGGGTCCCAGACAGGAGGTAACCCGCTGCTAGGAGAGTTTTCCTAAAGTCCTACTGGTAGTAAGACTTTAGTAAGCTATCCCAGTGGTTTGTAGATCTCCAACTCTTAGTTTCAGTCTTTACTAACGCAGGCCCTTGGTAGAGTAGCAGAGCAGCCAGGCTTATCTTAAGAGGAAGATGTGAGCTGTAGGTAAGTACACTGAACCTTAATTACACATGCACACCAAAGAAACTCTTACACTTATAATGTATATAAAATTATCTATTTTATTATATATAACACACCAGAATCACTTTAAATACTTTAGACGTTTAAACTACAACACTTAGAAATACTTGAGAATGCACTTCAAAAGGACACTTTCACTTTTGTGTTTGTTTGCGTTGCATTTGTAGTAACATTAGAAGACCATGTTATCGTATTATCGGTTATTACGCACACCTGTGGTTTCTAACAGTTTATACGGTAATACATTTACTCTGGAAACACATATAGTAAAGTTACTTTAAAAGGGAGGAAAATGGTTAGTTATTGTAACATTAGATTGGGTTAAGGTTCTAGAGAGGGTTTCTTCGCTCAGCAAGTCTTTTTCCAAAAATGCAACCCTAGCTACAGGCAGTTTGGAGAGGGCTCAGTCTTGAAAAGCAGCAGAATACAAAGAGGTCCAGAGGATTTCTTCCAGTCTCTAGTGTTACAGAAGCAGCAAGTTAACAACTAACAAGGGAGACCTGTATAAGGACTTAATGAAGGGACACAAGCAGCAGCTTGAGTCAGAGGTAAGAGGGGGATGTTCTGGGTACCTCTAGGTGCACCCCAACGCTCTGGAGCGACTTCTTGCAATCAGGTAACCAACACCTTTTTCCCCACATTACCTTAGGTTAGAAGAAAATGTTCGTGCTGGATGCTCCGTGATGTTGCAGTTCTGGACCCGAACTCCGGATTCCTTGGTCTGAAGGCAGGATAATGGACGGGATCTCTAAGCAGCAGTCTCGAGGGAGGACCTGTGGCACAACTTTCAGCATCACCAACAAAAGACACGGATCGTCCGGTGAATCTTCTTTGCTTCCTGCAGTCGCGCACTCTGGTGAGGGGGGCCTGGGAGAGTTGGATCGGATCTCTGGAGTGTCCTTATGTGTGCAGCAAAGATTTGGACGGATTTGGCCTTTCCATGACGATGCACTCAAAATGGGCAGCAGGTCTCCTGGTATTGGGGTTCCGCAGCTCTGCAAACTCCTGGACCTCAGGAGATGGCTCAATTTAAAGTTAGTCTTGGGACTGGTTGTTCCCACCAGCCAAAGGGAAGGAGTCCTCTTCATAGCTCCTCTGCCGCATAGCAAATGGGGTCAGGACAGCAGTGGTCGCTTCACTGTGTTGCAAAGTGTCTGCCGGCATCTCTGTTCGTCGTCTTCTTCGGTTACTTCAGCTTCCAATGGTCGACTTGCTTTTCACTCCAGAAGCCTCACCTTTTATATAGTTCCAGCACACACTCCTCTGCAATCTCTCAGCATTTTACAGAAAGGGGCGTTTGGCTGTTCAATCCGGACAACCAGACCACCTGTGGGAGCTGGACCTATTCTGGCACAATGGCAGACAAAGACTCCTCCCCCACTTCCTGCCTGCCCAGACTCTCTGGAGCCTACGCAGGGATACCCAAGCTTTCCCGCCAAAGGCAAAACACACACACTGACCTCCCCCTCCCAGAATGGTAGACAGGCTTACAAAGAAAAACCACGCTAGTAATGGCAAATAAAAAAGGGAGGACCCAAGTTGGTACTTGGGTGCCCCTATTGTGCACTAGCGAGGCTATGGACATAACTGCGGTATACAAATTACACAATCGTTGGTAGAACACGTCCACTGCCACCAGCCATAACTAGGAGATTGTCCATGTGACTAAAACATCACAGGAGTAGAGAGAAGAGGGATACTAGTTTTGTTTTGTTCGCTTTCTCTCTCTCTCTCTCTCTCTCTCTCTCTCTGTGTGATTGAAGGTTGCACGCATGCTGATGAGACGGGAAAGAAAGTAAATGAATAGTGAACTTTAAAAACTACTGATAACTGTGAAGTCAGTTATAAAGAGTAGCGGATTGGTCCGGCGAAAGTAAATGGCCCACTCCAAAGTCTCCACAAAATGTTTGAGGTCTTGTTGTAAAGCAACAAAGCGAACAAACTATGAAAGGAGCAATGGCTTAATCCCGCCGAAAGGGGAAGTTAAAAGGTGATTGCTTTAAGATAGATTTCTTTGAACTTTTCTAAGTGTGTTATGTAACTACCAAGTCTAAGAGACACTGGGGCAAACAACACAAGGGAAAGCTGAATTGAAAGTCGAAGTGGTCCTGCGGAGGCCTATGGAAAAGGCCTTGCACATTCAAAAGTCTTTGACATCAGTGAACGGTCCGTGCCCGACTGAGGGAGACCAGGAACAGGAAATAAGTTAGGGGAAGGGAACCCCCCACATCGAATGTTAATGAAGCTTGGGGAAGGGAACCCCTGCAAGTGCTGCGATTGCGAGGTCTGATCCCAGCTGAGGGAGACCTACATGACCTTTTGTTGAACTGTGAAAGAACTTTTGGTAAACTGGAAATAAGTGACTTTAATGTGGAAGGCCAAGCAGGCCTCGACCCACGTTTTGAACTGCCTTCTTTTGATAACCTGAGCCAGAGTGGATCATCCTGTCTGCAGGGGCCGCCTTACTCCGTGCTGTCTAACGTGGGGAGGAGATGACTCAGCCACCTTGATCTTTTATGTTATCACACTGACTTTCCTCTTTAAACAATTTTGTATAAGAGATAGGGCAGGCATTAGGGTTTTAAGTATAGGACATTTTGATTTGACATTGACTGACTAGGACTGTGTTTTCTTTATTATTATATGGTAGACTACTCCCATCATAGCTATAGGGCAAATTAGGGTTTTTTCCAAACCCCAATAATGTAATAAAGGTTTTGAAACGTGTAGCTTGTGTGCCAGTGTCATACTTGTGATACCATGCCTCCTTTACAATACTAATTCTCTCTCTATCCTTATGAACTGTAGTTATTTGAAGATATAGAAAAATAATCTTAAAGGAGGATCCTAAGGGTCCCCAGCAACACTGCCCATAAGTAAAATCACAGAAGCCTTTAGGAGCCATGGAGCAGACAGACTCCATAGTACAGATATAATACAAAGAATAGAGTTCCAAAAGACAGAACCCACAATAATGAATGGAAGGTTCCACTCATTTGGGATTTAAAGAAAAACGTCCAGAAGTCCAGCAAAATATTCTGGGGGTCTCATTGGGACAGGGGGTGAAGCAAACAAATTATAAATCTCCCCAATAGCCACACAGTGGATTGCAAGTGCTATTCAATGGAACTTTGAGTCCCGAAGCGAACTAACTCTGCAGTGCCTGCAGATTCACGGGAAAGAGGCACTGTTGCAATTCCCTCTGGTTGTGTGAAGGAGTCCAAGTTGCATAATTGGCCATCAGTTACACATTCGGAACAGATTTTTCATCAAAGCTTCCTGGTCTTCCTTTGAGGATTCCTCGCCTGCATCAGGATGAGTCCCAGTGATTGAAAAAAGGGATGGTGCGGTTAGCTCTATCGGTATACAGTTCTTGGGGGCAGAGTGCATATACAGACTTCAATCAGGAACACAGCACAGGTCAAACAGTTGGTAGCCACAACAATAACGTTTTCAAGGGCTTCTTTCCAGGCACTCAGGATGTGGAGTACGCTGAGAATCTCTGAAAGACATTCGTACATCCTCAGTCAGATTTGGTCATGCCTCCTCTAAACTCCTAACCTGGAGCCTCAGAAAGGCCATGACCCTTTATGGCACACACTTGTGTACATGCTTACCAGGTAAACAGCCTTATTGTGGAGTCTCCCTGGACTTCTAAACCCAGGTTACCATTTTAATGGGGACCTCATAGGAATAAGCCTTTGTTCCCCCCAATCACAATATGGCTTCAGCAGTGAGAGGCCTTCTAAAAATCATACAAAGATCTGTCACCAGCTGCAGAGTTATACAAGGCGCTGAATATGGTGGCCTACATGGGGAAAGCTTGCTGGGTACCTTTGTTGCAGCCTTAACTGGGACTCTTCGGGTCTCCCAAAGACACATGCAGAGGCTTACATCAGCAGTGTGGCCCTAGATAGAGAACCACTGGGGCAACACAGGTCAGTGAATCTGTTCTGTTACCACTGAATAGCGCTCCGTTATGCATCTGTAATGTTGGACACCTCTAAAGAAGCTCCATTGCTTCTCGAAGCTAGATCTGTGCTCAATAAATACCATAATAATAAAAGACGAGTGAAGGGGGGAAACAAAGGTCAGGAACTCACCAAGTAATAGATCGGGACATTAGGAGTTATCCTAACAATTACTGTATCTGTCATTCTAGTTACATAAACCATCCACGCCACCCACTTTTTTGTGTGTAATTGTTCGGGAGAATTTTCATTCCTGTGCCAATTCCCTTTAACTTTAGGGCTCTCGATTTTGTTGGACTCACAGCTTTTTACATTTTAATTCCTGAGTGAGTGGATCTTCCTCACTCATCTGTTTTATCTGACTAGCATTTATGTGTTTCTTACTCTATTATGGAGTCTGCTAAACTCCATAGGCATCTGCTATTTGCATTGTGATACACAGCACCTTTTGTGCAGTGCCACTGAGAAATCCCTTGGATACTCTTCATGTTTAACTACATTTTCTTGGGTGAACTACTGTTCCAGGAATAGATTCCGGTCTTACTTACCTTTTCCTTTGTGGGTCCAGCACACACCACCCACCCTATGTGGAGTGCTCGGGGGGTTACACAGTAACTCCTTTAATCCACTCCTCATGTAACATTCTGTTACTCTAACACACTTGAATGGCTGGTGGCAGTGGTTTCTTTTTGACTACTTTGTGCCATGTATCTGTAGGTTGATACCTCAGCGACAGTAGAGCACCCAAGTCTTCTTTTTTGCCATTTCTTGTCAGTTTCTTCTGGGCTTTTACTCAGTTAATCATCGTGTTGGAGTTCTTTGTGTGTTTTACTTTTCGTGCAGGCTGCAGTGTGTCTGCTAAGGCAGGAAGTGAGGGAGGGTCCTTTATCTCTGGTGTGCCTGAGTGAAACCAGTTATGATTGGCCGGCTGGCTGTCCTGGAGGACAACAACCCTGCTGGGTGATTGACAGCCTAGGGCTGTGAATGAATGGGAACTTGCTAAAAGGTGAGGTTTTTGGGACTAGAGGCAGAGTCGACCACTGGAGGATAACATCCGACGAAGACGTGAAGAGACAGCAGCAGCACCCTCCTGGACCGCGAAGTGCCTGGTGAAGCCCTGCAGCTGTGCTGACCCAGTCTTTGTTTTGACTGGGAAAAGACCCGTACAGGATGACTTCCTCCCTTAGCCTGGTGGGACCAACTAGCCTCAAGACAAACTATTTTGGTGCAAACCCCCCCCCCCGCCCCCGACTTGCTGTGACTTTCCAAGGCTGTAGAATCCCTATACCCGGGGTCCCTTGACCATCTGCAAATGCATTGTCTTCCGAAATGCGAATCCGGCCAAAACTTCAAGGGCATCCAGAGGCCCCTACAGAAGCAGGAAATCTGCATCCAGAGTCCCCTCACCAGAGTCCAGGATCGAGGGATCAAGGAACTTCTAACCGGAGCTGTTTGTTCTTTGGTGCCGAGAAAAAGGTGACAAAACCACAAAGAGCTGCTGAATCAAGAGGAATCCATTGCTGCCGAGTCCCTCGCTCGAGTGCTGCTGCAGGCGCAGGAGCCACCAGACGTCCTCCCTTCCGTCACCATGACCAAGGACCAGGAACAAGGGTCTGCTGCACTGCAACCAGAAGGCATCCAGCTGGAAGACATTTTTCTGTTCACAGGTACTGTGGGGCTTGGGGTACATTATCCTTTTGCCATTTGGGGTGCTTCCTACCTTGGGGAGTGCTATTTTACCCTACTCTGAGTTGACCTCAATTCACTTGCAGTTGCCTTTCAGCTGGTGCTTCTTCAAGGTGACTCCTCTTGAGTTGCTGTGATTTTTTATTTGAAGTACTGACTATTTAAAGACAGTTTCTAAGAAGAGAGCATCTCAACTTTGAACTGGCCCATTGACTTTAGCTGTCCTGGTTCCTTGAAGCCCCCCATTCTGAACCTATAGGCTTTGGCAATGCGTGTTCCCTTACAGGTTTTAATTGTTGAACACTTATTGCTGGGATAAAAAAATACCTGCATCCCTTTGGGAGAATATAACTGTTTTTTTTTTATAAAATACCAGTATGTTCTGATCTAACCCTAACCTTAACTCAACCTTTATAACTAAATATGGCAAAGGTGATGGAAATGACCTCAAATGACAACACCTTTGGTGCTGGAAAATGTGTAACATATGAAATAATTACTCACCTGATTTATTGTTCACTTTTTGAATTGAATCCTAACTTGGGATTAATGTTACTGCTAATTACTGCTTTTTAAAGAATGTTTTAAATAGCTTTGTGTATAAATAATAACAATTTATATTATAACTTTAAGTGTATAAGTGTTTACTTAGATACCTGTATTTAATGATTTCATTGTACAGCTCTACGGCTCACATTACCCCTCTTAAGAGAAGCATGGCTGCTCAGTCAAACTACCAACTTGTGTAGTACAGACCTATGTATTAAAAGGTGGGTTACCCAATACCAAGAGAAGTCTTGTGTAGTCCCACACCAGTTGGACTGCACTAATTCTTATGTAACAGTAATCTTAATTTCATTCCTCACCATTAGACTATATGCTATTGACGTCAATGATGAAAACAATATAAAACCGTGCCTAAAGATGAAGGCAATTGTGTCAAATGTCATAGCGAGCCATTTCATACAATGGAGCTGTGTGTCCAGAAACGAAACACATACGTGCAAATCTACTACAGATTCCAGCTGCAACAGTCATCCACGGCAGGCAATGGAATCGCAGAGACTGATTACGCCTGTCCATTGCACAATTTATCCCCAACATCGGCGGGCGAGAGACATGGGGCCCATGAGCTACAGGTCTGCTTTGTGGCAGCCTTTTCCAGCAGTGCCGACCACAAAGATGTTGGGCCTGAACTGGTCAATGCTGCAGCACACATTTAGGCAAGCGTAGGGTAAACTGTCTAGAGGAAACTCAAGTACAATTGTTAGATTACATTAATCAGCCAGGGGTCTGCAACCTTTGGCTCCCAGATGTGTTTGGACTACCATTCCCATCCGGCCTGTACAGCATAGTCAATGTCAGGAGATCATGGGAGTTGTAGTCCGAAACATCTGGAGAGCCACAGGTTGCAGACCCCTGATAGAATTAACTACAATTTCCTTATATGATGCTGCCAAACCGTACTGTTTCAATATCAGATACATTATGCCAGCCTTTTATAATGATAATCCGTAAGCACTTCATGCATACCCCACACGTAAAGGCCACTAATTCTAGAGCAAAAAAAATATTCAGAATTTGCAGTTCATAAAATGGAGGGTATAGTAGCAGTGGTTCTGATATGGAGATTTGTACATGCGCCTTAAAGCTTGAAATAGGTCTAGTTACTACATGGAGAAAAAAAACATACCCATCTGCCAGCCATATACAGTGGCTACGGCATGACGGACACAGGCATCGCCAACAGCTGCCTTCAATGCCTCGGTAAGACCACTCTGCAGTGGCGTGAGCTTCCTTTCAACTTGTTGAGAGACCTCGGCATGGACCACGTCCGAGGGAAGAAAGGGTCCAGGGTAGCCAGCATATTCTAGCCTGGCACTGGCATTGATATACACCAGCTTTAGTCTGTAGTTCCGTGCCTTGAGGGACTTGTCAGCTGGAAGACAGAAGTACAAATCGATCCTGTTATAACAGCAGACACAGACTAAAGCAAGAGAAACAAAGAACATCAAGATCAATTATTGGGGGCTGCAGTAAGTTCCAATTCTCAAACAATTCACTTTAGTAGATATTTGTGAAATCTTGTATCAGCTTAGGATTCAAAAGGCTGCTGTTACCAGAAGAGTTCTACCAACAAGGCGGCTTCCTTGGTTCTCTGGAAATCCTCATTTTTAATCTGCAGTTGCAGCTGGTAACGCATGTCTGCAGTACTTTGCTGAAACCCAGCCGTTTCCAGTGAAGGAAACTTTTGGGTGCCTATCAGCTGCAAGGCTTCGTTATAGCAGTCACTTGGGTCAAAGCCCACAACAGAGAAGTCAGGACTGATTTTGACAAGACTGCTGGGTAATGCCAAATAGTTTGTGATTAAAGTTGTGCCCACTGACGTTGCAAGATGGCTCTGCTCTCCAACTGCGACCGGAATGTATGCAAGATCCTGGAAGTGGGAGCAGCCACTACTGCTCTCTACTAAACTACCCGGCCTTTGTGCATACTCCCACCTAACCGTCTGACAAACTGTTCCCAGTCTATGCTCAACCCTAGGGTCTCCCCTCTAGCGTTAGCCGTACTGTGTCTCTTTCTCTACGTCCCTTCAATTGCGGTTACTGTTGTACTGTGAACTCTGTCACATTAGGCTCACTCCCACGCTCTATGTTACGGCACTCGGTCCTCTTGGCCTCTTTCCACTCGTCCAAGACCATCATTAATGTCCATCTGAATGGCACTGTCTTGGTCCAGGGCCCTCAGCCCAATCCCCTCCTTTTTCGATAGGCGTCTATCCGTGTCATCAACTTCCTTCCTTCTCCGAATACTCCTATCACCTCCTCTCTGGCAACTCTGCCACCTCCTTCCGCCACCTCTCTGGCCCCTTCCGCCACCTCTCTGGCCTCTTCCTCCTCCTCCCTGGCTACCATGCCACCTCCTGCTACCACCTCTGCCCACTCTTGGGCCCTTCTACCACTTCTGCTGGGTGTCCCTCATACCTGTGCCCCACCCCAGAAGTCTTTCAAATGTGGCAACCTGCTCCACGTTGCTACTCTCACTCTGCTGTCAACATGCCTCTGATACCTGGCACCTCCTCAAAGAACTTGACCTGGATGTCTTTGCTCTCACTGAGACATAGTTTACGACCAGCTCAGTCACGAGTTTTGACACACTCCTCCCCGATGGCTACAATATTCTCTCCAAACCCAGAACCAGCCGACCTGGGGGAGGAGTAGACCTGATCTTTCCCGGTGTGGGCCCCTGCCTCAGCCATTCCTACACCGGCCCATTCCTGCTTTGAATGCCTGGTCTGCAAGCTCTCCATCTCTCCCGGCCTCTGACTGTGGCCACCATCTACAGGCCACCTGGCCAGGTCGCCCTCTTCCTCTCCGAGTGGGTCGACCTCTCTTCTTCTCTCCTTGCCTCTACTTCTCAACTTCTCCTCAGACCTCAACATCCACCTGGATGCTTCTAATCCCCTCTCTGGGCTCTTCCGCGACACACTCTCTCTTTCCATTCTTCCCTCTGGTCCGACACTCTGCCGGACACACCCTGGATGTTCTGAGGTCCTCAGACATCCACCTCCCTAACCCTCTCAGCATTCCTCTCTCTTAGACTGACCTACTCTCAACTGAAACTCTGTCTCTCAGGTTAAGCCCATCCCAGCACTGCCACCTACCTTCTCGGTCATTCGTCCCATGTAGCGTGTTTCAGTGGATGCCTTTGCCTCTACTTTGTCCGCTCCTCCTATGCCTGACTGACACTGACACAGCTCTCTCTAACCTGCATCTTTCACTCTGGATGTCCTTGCCCCCGTCATGAGATTCCGTTTGAAGCCTACCTCCAAGCGCAACTCTTGGTATGACTCAGACCTCACCGCCCTGAAACGCAAGTGCAGGGTGGCTGGGAGGAAGTGGAGGGCTTTGGGTGCATCCTCTGACAAACTGGTCTGTCGCCTTCTCCAACAGCAACAAGAGACTCTCTGGCCTATCCAAGAAGAGTTCACATTCAAGCCTGCGTCTCTGTGGCCTCCAACAACACGGCCGAACTGCAAGGAACTGGCCAATCCTTCTTCAGTCTCCACCTCTCTTATTCCATCCCAGGCCCTCTGTACAGCTCTGGCTTCTCATTCACCACTAAAACTCAGGACATCCTGTCCTCCCTCTACCTCTACCTCTTGGCCCCTCTCTGGCCGCTTTTCCTTCTCCTCTTTCTCTTAGACAACACCTGACGATGTTTCTAGACAAGTCCTATCTATGAAAGTGTCGTCCAAACAGGTGCTCTATCAAGGACCACATTGACACCCTCGCTCCAGCCTTGGCCGATTTCTGCAATTACTCTTTCATCACTGCACATTTCCCCTCTCTCCTCAAGCCCTCTCTTGTGTACCCCCTCCTTAAAAAGCCTTCTGCCGATCTGACCTACCTGGCAAACTATCGCCCAATTTCCATCACTCCTTTCCTGGGCAAACTCCTGGAAAAAACTGGCCATCTCCCAGCTTACTATCCACACTGATTCTGTTGGTTAGTCTCCATGACCATCAGTCTGGCTTCAGAGTAGCCAGAGGCACTGAAACTGCTCTCCTGCACAACTGTGAAGATCTGCTCACTAATCTTGATTTCAGCCTCCCTTCCGTCATCTTCCTTGACCTTTCCTCTGTTTTTGACACGGTCAATCACACCATCCTCCCGCACTGGTCCACCCCCAGGAACTGGATCCAAAAATCGATGGCCGTGTCTTGGTCACCTGGATGACAGATTCCCGGGGACTAGCAGGTGAGAAACCTTCAGGTTTCTCGCAGTAGCCATTGGGGCAGTCCTTTTTTAAGACCTACTATCGGCCCCTTTGTTTTTGGGCCATGCCTTTATCTTGGGAAACTGCAAGTCTGGTCTAAAATGACTTGTGCAAATTTGGGCTCACGGAGCCCAGCCCTGCACCATCGGGCATGGTTTTGGCTGGTTTACACTGGTCCCTGGCCCTAGACAGGTTTTTACACATACTGTGGGCAAATGTTAGGGAAGATTTCATTTTAGCAGCTTCCCCTCCATAGACATCTATGGATCCCACCACCCACAATATTCTGCTGCCCGCCCTAACTTTTGGAGGCAAGTGAAGTTATTTTACTTCAATTGCTGTGCTAAGCTCATTTGCTTCATCAGTCCCTATTGCCATCAGTCCAAGAGAAATCTGTTCTCAATTATGAAATTCCTGGTTTCTTTTAAACTGGCCTCTACACCTCTTCCGGTGTTGTAGGGATACTATGTGTCGTTTACCTTTGTTTTCCGTAGTGTTACTTGCAGTATGTGTACAAGAACGGCTGGTGGCAGATCTTTTTCTACGGCGTTTCATTTAATTGTTTTGTGCACTTTTGCAGGTTACTGCTTAATGCCTTTTAGAGTACCATATACTCTAAATGCTTGTGCCCCAAGATTTCGTCTTGTCCTTCGGCCATCTAATATTTTGGCCATCTAGCCTGCCCTCTCAGGGCCATACTTTCCATATATGGTAAGCCCTTTCCCGGGCAAACACGCAGCTGTCCCAGGCAAAGCAGCGGTATGTTTTTGTGGCCAGACGTGGCAGCTATGGCTGGGACTGGCTGAAACCAGTCTACATCATGGCTAGAGAATCTCTGTTGCTGAGTAGATGTGGTGGACGGAGGCTGTCCCTTATTGGCCAGCCCCAGCCAGTTTGAATGGTGCAGATTCCTACCATTGGTGGGCTTGGGGCGACTCCAGCTTGAAGCTGGGATAACAGGAGGACTCCTGCAGCCATTCAGCCGATTGGAGCCAAGACCCCTTTGAAGAGGAGCATCCTGCTGAAAACCTATGCAGCCAACCAGCATTGTCTTCAACTATCCAGGCAAAGTCCAGCTCCTTTGCTGATCTCCTGAAGGCCTTCATCATCAGTGCTTCGACCTGTGAACCAGTGATAACTAGTCTCAACCTCAGCTCGAGGATCCTGTCCTTGAAAGCCTTTGTAAGAGTCCTGGAACCAAACTGTGAGCTGACCAGCTTCCTCTTGGGCTACCTCTTTGCATCGGTCTCTGTCCAGAGTTCAGACTTGAGAATCTGCAGACACTGGACTTGTGTAACAAGTGGCCTCCCCTGCAGTTGCAATGCTCCACCACCAAGACAAGCCTTACAGGACTAACTTTGTTCCTGCCACGAGGATAGCCTTCCGCTGTTTGATCATGGTGGCCATAGCAGCCTCCCACCTGCATCATGCCCTGGGTGTCTTCTAATGTCAACGTGGTGGTCCTTTCTTCATCCTGCCAGTCATCCAGGTATGCAGAGTAAAAAACATGCTCACCAGAGCGCAGAACCGCTGGCCCTAAGTGCCGAAGCCGAAAGTGAGCTGTGCACCTGCGATGGAACTAGTGGGGAGTTAAAACAGCTGCATTGTCCACAAGGCTTTCTGGGGCCTGGGTCCAAAATACCTTCAACTACCCCTCCGTAAATACCTCCCCTCTCGAGCCCTTTGGCTCCTCTACTCCTAACTCCCTCAGAGTCCGTCGTTTTTCACAGAAACGTGTCGGGGGTAGATCTCGGTCTTTGGCTGGGGCCTCCCTTTCAAACAGCCTCCTTGAAACTTGAGGAGAACCATCTCCGGTTCTGGAAGCACCTCAAGACCTTCCTCTTTGGCTCTGCCTGATCTGTTCTCTCTCTCTCAGCACTGTGCACATGGCCACCCTCTGTCCTTCGGGCCCAGGTACCTGCTCACCCTGCCATCCTCCTGCACTGCCTCCGGGCCACCACTTGCACTGGGGTCTGTATGTGTACCGATACAGTCCCCCACCCACTTTTCTTCTGCACGTATCAGATATACCCTTGCTGACTAACCTAGCACTTGCCACCTGCACTACCACTGTTTATCGCCCTTATTTATTTAACCTATTAATATTTATTCTGTTCTCTCCTCTGTTCTGCACTATCCACATCTCCCCCTTAAATGCACTTTCCCCCTTCCCATGCACTTGCGCACTCTTAATGTCACTGGGCCTAGCAAGGTCATTGTTTTTGTTCTCTCCCGTTCCCCTCCCTTTTCCTGATCGCGCTCTGAAACACTTGGGTATGAGCACGATATAAATAAAATATTTCATTTCATCTGTTTTTAAAATGCCCTCCCTCTCTGAGCACCATAGGGTATAACGGCTCCCTTTCCTCACAGAGTTGTGGTCTAGGTTCCCCACTGGTCTTCCCCTAAGGTGGTAGGATTAGGACAGGATCACCCAAGAACTTGGCTTCTTTTGTTCTTAACTTTTAAGACATTTACAAACTGCCTGTTGGCTTTGCCAACACTTGTTCAGCCTAAATACATTTTTTTTAAAACAAGCTCCCTGCAAAGCATTTAATTGGGACTTGTGAACTTAATGTACTAGACCCAGTTTCTTCTAGCAAGGGAAGAGTAAGGCATTATTTGCATAAGGCTTTGTGCTTTAATTGCTTTATTTTTACCTTTTAGTTCTCAAATTGGTTCAATACTTACTTTGTCTTTTTCATCTTTGCTACCAACAGTGTTCTACTGCTGATCTCAATGTGTTTAAAAGTAAAGTAAAGGTGAATGTACATATATTGATAGTGTACGTTTAGTGACTTACCTGTGATTTTTGATGAATAAGTTGTCTAATAGCAACTCGCATAACTATTGTTATTCTGCCTACTTGTATTATTAAGAATGCTCTGTGTGCGCTTAACTGAACTCTTCCCACACTCATACTTCCTTAACTCTGAGTCTTACTGCTCAATCACTCTACCTTGATAGACTTTGGCTAGACATTTAGGGCCCGATCCACAGAGCATTTCCCAATAGGGTTGAGCCATTATAAAATGCTTCTGGGACTCAGGCCCCTAGTGTTTTTCCTTGTTCGCCAGAATAGGGTGGGCACTCAAAATATATCAACTGAGCAGATTCTGAAAATCCGTCTGAACATTAGGCAAGTTTGAAATCACTTTGGGGTGACTACGAATGACAAGTACAGCGTTCAACAAGCTCATTCTGATAAATGAAAGGAGTCATAAGAAGGACAGATGTGGATGTAAATCTGCTCTAACATATACAATGACAAAAAGAGAAATGATGGATGCTGACTTACAGAGATGGAAACATTAAAATGAAACATTGGCAAAGGAAAGCTGCCCAAGCCTCAAGCACAAAGAAATGCTTGGATCGCGATGCAGAAAATGTACCTAGGACTTGAATGTAAAACTCTGGCTGCAGCACTTTCTTCAGGTACATGTCATTCACCTGTTGCAACATGCACAGGGACCACACCAAGTCCACTTGGACGAGAGGATCCAGAGCATCCATGTCTTCCAACAGCCGTTTGTGGACCTATATATTAGCAAAACACAATGCACCAGTTAGGTACAGGAAGACATTTTATGGTATGAGGCTTTTACAAAGTACTACTCAGGTAACTTTAAAAGAGCTATGCATTCAACACAGAAGGCTTTCACAAAGCATAATGGGCACAGAATGCAAAGTACTTGCATCAACTTCAATATAAGACTGGTAGTTGAAACACAAATGCTTTTGCTGCTTCAGTCATACTTCTGGAATGTGCAATTATTTGCATCTCCCATCACCAGTCGTAATACTGAAGCACAATTAGCAGTGAGAAACAGTAGGTTTACACTGAATCAGCAGGGAAGCTGCTTGACATGCAGCTAGCTACCCACAAGTTCTCTCCTTGATGCTTCATAGATGCCCATCATATCACAATGACATTTTGTCACAAAGGTGTGTTCCTGTACAAGCATCTCCCAGACCTTCGACCCCTCCACCCCCTCAGGCAAGGAATAATACAATATAGCATGCAGAGCCCAGAAGAGGAGCAAAAAGAAAAAAGGAAGGATGCCAAAAAACTAGTCATCTGCAAAAAGAAAAAAAAGAATAAATCGGTCAGTCAGAACAATACCACACAATAGTACAGACAAAACAAAACCGATACATCTGCTCCTAGCCGGGGAGGGAGGAGGACAGGAGCAGTTCATCAAGTCTTTGTCGAATGAAGGTCCAGATCAGTGAAAAAAAAGGATCCAAGTATCCTAGGATAAGGGTAACAATTCACAATGTCACCGGATACAGAACAAAATCTGTTAAGTAGGGTAGCCAGAGTTGGAAACACAGCATGATTGTTCTAAGACCATGGTAAGTCATGGAAAGTTGCCTTCTGGAGAGCAAAGGAGTTCACTACAATTTAATAGGGAAGGCCAAAAAAACAACCCAGATAGGCACAATAGGTAGCACCCAGTGAAACATTTTACACATGCGAAAATGTCATTACCAGCCTAGCGACATGATTAAAAGGAGGAGGGTACTCTCTCTGAAAGATTATGTGATACCTTTGGGATATCCCCGCCTTAGGAGTCATTGGCACTCTTGTAGAGTGCACAAACAGAGATTCACACTCAGTGAGGCTTTAGATTAAGTCTGGCTAGGAGGAAACAGTCCAAATCCCACAGAAAGTACCACATTTGGAAAACCGGGTTTCTGCACAACAGCCTCTCTCCTCAAGCCTAAAATTAGTTGTAAGACCACACATAGTTGTGTGAAGTCATACAACTAGGAGTCATTTAGTTGCATGACTTAACCGTACACTTTGTTGGTTATGAAAAATCCAGCAGAGCAGATATTGTAGAACCTTCAGTGCAATAAGCAATCTGATTGCATATATATTTGGTGAGAAAGCCAATACATATGCAATCAGATTGCTTATTGCACTGAAGGTTCTACAACACCTTCCCAGCTGGATTTTTCATAACCAACAAGATATAAGGTTAATTGATAAACTGCCAAAAATAGTCCATAGGCGCACCTCTGCGATAACAAACACGGCTAAATGACCTGTTCTTTGGGAAGGTACCCACTCGAGAGACCGCAGCCACACTTTACCTCACTGTACCTTTCACAAAAGGGAAATACCCATTTGCATATGTCTTTGTCCCGCCCACATGGGCAGTCCAGCACTGAAATGCTATGGCAATTCTCTTCTGAACAAGAGTACCAACAGCAACCCCATCAACCTGTTTCAGCCTTGTCGGGCCTTGTGAGCAAGGGGTCCACGTCTGGATGACCCTAGGAAACTAGGATGACTAAACCAAAGTGCCGTAAACAAAAAAAAAAAAATTAAAAAAAAGACTCCTATTCAAATGGATATCTCCCTTCTGTGAAAGGTACCGTGAGCTAAAGTGTGGCTGCGGACTCTCGAGTGGGTAGATCTCGCTCTTCAGCTGGCGCCTCCCTCTGAAACAGCCTCCCTGCCTCCATGAAACTTGAGGAGAACCATCTTCGGTTCCGGCAGCACCTGAAAACCCGCGCCTCTTTGCTTCTGCTTTCTCTCCTACTCTCCCCTGCTAAAGTCCTGGCTGATACTGCAACTGCACTGGTTACCTGGCCACCCATCTGATCTTGGGCCCAAGCCCTGCCAGACACACGCCTGCACTGCCTCCCTGGTAACCCCTGCACCTGGGGACTATTTTCTGTATCCCTACAGTCCCCCCACCAGCACTTATGTCTGCACTCACCCAGCACTTGCCACCTGCTGGCCGTTATTTTATTTATCTTGTTATTCTATTATCCCATGTACTGCACTTTCCCCTCCCCACCCCTGCACTTTTCTTCTTTCCCCCCTTCCTTTGCACTTGCACGATCTGAATGACACCTGGCCTAGTACGATCACTGTCTGTCTTCTCTCTGTTCCCCCTCCCTTGCCTCGTCGCGCCTTGCAACACTTGTGTATAGGCACGTTATAAATGGCACATCATATCATATACCTTCCCAAAGAACAGGTCACTTAGCCATGTTCGTTCTCGCAGAGGGGCGCCAATTGACTATTTTTGTATTGTTTAAGGGACTTCGGTTTAGTCACCCTAAGTTTCCTATAGTCAGATCTGGAGAGACATTGTGGAACCTAGCAACACGTGACCCAAGCTGGACAGAGCGAAAGAAGCACATGAGTGTAGGGGCAAACAAAACAGTGCTGCTGCCCAGCTCTCCCATCACCAGTGCGCAAGGTTTGGAAGATCCTGTCACGGTCCCTTACTATTCACGTTTTAGGCATTCCATCTGGAGGGGTGGTTCGTCTAAGTTTAGGACTGGTAATTGAGGGTGAGTTCTGTGTCCGGGCAGAGATGGCTTGGAAATCTGTGAATATCTTTTCCTTAATATATCTTTCAGGAACCTATTGTCTCCCCAGGGCAAGATGGTGGCCGAGTTCTGCAGCATTGATTGGCTATGGCAGGGAGTGAGGTGGTTTGGAACTCTTTTCAGAGGTCTAAACTGCCTTTCATTCAAGTTATCATCTGAGTAGGTCACAGCTTTTTAAGTTCCTGAAATCCAGAGTAATAAAACCCTCCATACAGTTTATAGTAAAACCTTTAAAGAAGAAACCAGTGAAGGAGCATCAGAGGTTAACCACAGAGAAGAAAACAAGTTATTGACATCTTCAGAAGCATCGCCTATGAAGAAAAGGTGTCATGCCAGCGGTAACAGAAGAAGAAAGCTAAGTGCACACCAATCTTCTGATGTTTTGTTTGAGTTCGGTTATTGAAGAAAAAGGTAGTAATAGGTTTGTGAACACTTGTTAATGAAAAAGACTTGAGTAGCATTCATGCATAGTTTTCATTTAGAAGAAATGGTAGTTTACAGTACGCATCAACGTTAGCAGTGTGTCAGCTCGAAGCCGGAGCGTAACGTGGTAGCAACCAGCTTTGCACGCTTTAACTGTGGCGAGCGGTTGCGCGTCGCTGTTGTCTATTAACACTATTACCATTAAGTGTTTGCTGAACAGTTTCTTGTAAATGTGTTACCCCTTTCGGAGCAGCGCGCGAGGAAATTGCCGGCGAGCACTAGAGAAAAGGACCTTAGAACATAGGCGTGCATGCCTCGTTTCTCGTACGAAGAGTCACCCCAGTGGGAGATTCAGTTAATCTCTTTGACATTGCGCATTCTTCTACAGATTCAACGGATTCCGCCACACAGGCCAGCAACTGTTTGTTAGCGTTTCATATTATAAACTAAGGACATAATTCTGCAGCTCAGGATCACACCATTTGTAGGCGTAATAGAGCCTTAAGGCAACGGTCTGCTGAGGCAAGAAAAATATTTCAATTTAGAATTTTTATTACTAAAAAGAAGTCAAGTTTATTTTGAAAGTTACTTCAAGCAGAAGCAAGTACTTTTTTTAAAGGAGAATTCTTCTGTAAGATGTCTAAAAGAGAAGTGATAAAACACAGTAGCAGTTCTAGGCATCAATAAATGCACAGCATCAGCAGTTGGCAGCAATAAAGGCACAGGAGCAGCTATTGGCAGCTTTTACATTTTATGAGGCATATCAGCAAGGAAGAATAGGCAGCAGGTAATGTAGGGAAGTGGGGTTGAATAATAACAAGGAGAATAATGGAGTTGTGTAGACAAGAATGAGTGATATGTTTGTGATTAACTTTAAGGTTATCTTCAGAACTGACTTATCAAGGAGAGCGGAGGAGACGAGGGCCATAGAAGAAACCTGCGTTTGTTATTTTTTCCACTTCCCCTTGGGTTTGCCAGCTTGATAATTATTAACTAAGAGATTGTTGGGCCGGCAGGTTTAGGGGGTCTGGTGGGCCATCATGCATGAATTACCAAGCTTGATCTGACAGATCCCCATAGTAAGCGATGCAGCAGCTATAAAAGACTAAAACGCAGGCTCCCCGGCCCCCTGAGAGCGCTAAGAGCCTCACACCCTTAAGAAGAGCCAGGTTTGCAGCGCTTTCCCCGTAACGCCACCCATTTGCGGAGGCGCTTCCCTCTGCCTCCTCAGGCACCAGGTAAAGAGACCCAGTGAAGCCGGTTAATGCAAGCGCACAACCCGCAGCCACCCTAAAAAGACTCTGGGTGCAGCCAGGGGTACATGTCAGGAGAACTAAACCCCTCAACAGCGCACAAGCTCCAAGGGTTTCGTCACAAAAGCTCCATCATGGTGTCTGAGCCCCCACCGGATCCACCTACCATACCCGGAGCAGACCAGGAGGCCTCTGCGAAAGTGGATGTCCACTTGCTCCTAGACGAAATCAGATTAAGGAGCAGCATGACAACCACGGTAAATGCCTTTCAAGACAGGGTCCACTAAGGTTGAAGAACCTTGAGAATAACCAACTCTCAGTGGACCTCGTTGAGATGAAAGCAGAGGGTCGATTTCAGGATCTCGAGCAAAGGAACACAATTTGGCGGCTAAAGTTAACGACCTGGAGAACAGGGAGAGGAAATACAACATACGTATTCAAGGCTTTAGAGAATCACCAAATGAAACGCCATCGAGCCTGGAGAGACAAGTGAAAGCCTTGTTGGTGAATTCTCTCTTTCCCTCTCCCGTAACACCAGACTTGGAATTTGAGTGAGTGCACCGGGGCGGGAGGCCCTCCAAATGGCACACGATCTGTCCTAGCCAAATGCCACCACTATAGACATACACTCTTTCCTCCTCCCTCTCCTAGTCTAGACCAGCTCCACCCTCTTTCCCCCTTTAGCCCCTCCCGCAAACCTGCCCAACCCTGGCTCTCCCCTCAACTTCTCTCTATGCGCCGCCTTCTCCGACGCCTTGAAAGACTTTGGCTTAATCTCCGCTCACCAGCTAAACAAGCCTCCTACTTCTCTTACCACTCCCTCTAGGACTCTTGCCTCAACTCAGCCAAAGGATCATACTTCTCTAAACTTCTCCACTCTCAATCCTCTCACCCTCGACGAATCTTCCAAACCCTGACTCGTCTTCTCTCCCCTCCCACTCCCGACCACTCCATCGCCTCTCCTCTTTCTCCCTCTGACTTCGCTGATTTCTTCTCCTCTAAGATGCTCTCCTCATGACAAAATATTCTTCTCTCCCCCTCTTACTCTCCTCCTCCCCCTTCTTTCTCCACCCCATCCTCCTGGATATCTTTGTTCTCTCCTGTCACTCATTCTGACGTTTCTCTCCTCCTGTCCAAAACTCACCCCACTGCTGCCCCCTCTGACCCACTTCCCATCCCTCTTATTCCCAAAATGTACCCCCTTCTCATACCCCATCTCTCTTTTACCTTTCCTCTCTAAGCTCCTTGAACGTCTAGTATGCTCCCAACTCTCTACATTTGTCTCCAACCTATGTCTCCTCCCCCCTACTGAATCTGGATTTCGCTCAAAACATTCCACTGAAACTGCTCTTATCTCTGTCCTCAACTCGCTCCTTACTGCTCGCTACTCCAAACACTCTTAAATTCTCATTCTCCTCGACCTTTCTGCTGCCTTTGACACTGTAGACCACCCCTTACTCCTCAACACTCTGTCTTCATTTGGTCTCAAAGGCTCAGTCCTGAACTAGTTCTCCTCTTACCTTTCCAACCGCTCCTTTGCTGTCTCTTGGGGCGGCCGTTCCTCCCCCACCCACTCTCTTGACTTTGGTGTTCCCCAAGGCTGTGTACTTGGCCCCTTCCTTTTCTAACTCTATACCTCTTTTTTAGCTCCCATCTCCTCGTTCGGTATCTCTTACCATTTCTACGCTGATGATACCCAGCTTTTTCTCTCCTTCTCTTCCTTTAGTCCTGACATCTATCTCAAACTCTCTTCCTGACTTACCACTATTAAAAACTGGATGTCCTCCCACTTTCTTACCCTCAATACTGACAAAACAGAGGTTTTATTTCTTCCCGCCAACAGCCTTCCTCCCCCTTCTCCCCCCCCTTCCGTCCTCCTTCCCCCTTCTCATCTCCCCTTCTCTGGCTCTGCCCGCAATCTAGGCCTCAACTTTGATTCTAACCTCTCCTTTGCTCACCACATCTCTCCAACCTCCCGTGCTTGTCGTTTCCATCTCTACAATGTTCATAGAATTCACTTCTCCCTCACCTTCCATGCCACCAAACTCCTAATTTCCTCCATCATCTTCTCTTGTCTATTCTACTGTTCAGCTCTCCTCTTCGGTCTCCCCGCCTCTCACCTGGCCCCCCTCAAATCCCTATACCACTCTGCAATCCGTACTCTCTGCTCCCTCTCTCCTCATGATTCCATCTCGGCTTCACTTTCTTCTCTCGGTTGGCTCTCCTTTCACTCCCAACTTAAATTCAACTTCCTCTGTCTTGTTTTTAAAGGTCTTCACAATCTTGCCCCTCCCTAACTTGCCTCCCTCCTTTCTTTCTACTCTCCCTCTCGCCCACTCCGATCAGCTGACCACTTCCTACTCAATGTTCCTCCTCCTCCTTGTGCCCCTTCCCGATTCTGTTCTCTCCAGCTCCTTGCCCCCCCTCCACTGGAACCCTCTACCTCTGCCTAACCGCTCCATCACCTCTTACTCTTCCTTCCGCTCTTCCTTAAAATCCCACCTTCTTCACCATCCCTCCTGACTGCTCTTACTACTTCCTCCCTGCCCCCCGAACCCAGATTCTTAATTTAATGTACTCAGCAAATTGTTCCACATACTGTTCTCCTTGTTTTGACTCGTGACTTGTTCATATTGCTTCTATTGTATCTTTGATGTTCTCATGTGAAGCACTTTGGATTAAAGCGCAATATAAAATTTAATAAAATACAAATACAAGTCAAAATCGTACAGCGGGCAAGAGAGCAAGACAATATCGACTTAGAAGGCTTGCAGGTTAGAATCTTTCAAGATCGGTCAGCATCTACCCTCACCAAAAGAAGAGACTATCGCCCGCTAACTACATGATTACACGAACAGACATTCGCTACAGGTGGGGCTTCCCCTTTGCACTTTCCTTCGAGCATGAAAACGAGGAATACAGAGTAGTCTCAGCTGAGGAAGCAAACAGCCTACTGCAAGGCTTAACAGCGGGAGCAGGTGGAGTCGAAGGGGAAGAACTTCCTCAGAACCACTCAGGAAACCAATAGGCCCCTGGCCGAAGAAAGGACGCGATAAGGGTTCAAGAAAGTTAAGGAGATACAACACTCCCCGACATTCAGGGGGTACAGGAACTTCACAATTAGATCATCTGGTGGCACAAAACAGCGGCCGGAAAGTTCGCGCTACAGACTTTGAACATTAGTGGAACTTCCCCCGGACCGAAAGTGAAGCCTGTCTTCTCCATGCCTCTCATATCTTTAGCTATTGGGCTGTTCAGTTACATGTTGGTTATCGAGCATATGCGCCATTCAAAAGCATATTTGTTACAGTGACAAGTTGTAGGTTTCGGGGAGTTCCTCGTTGTGTGGCCCAATGTTTTTTTCTAGGGCATCTCCACCTGGGGGGACCAGGGGGTAGTTTTGGGTGAGTCGCAGGGAGGGGCGGGTTCCAGGGGGTGCGGAGGAAGTGGGGGATGCAGACATTCAGGAGCTTAAGCAGGCAGTTCTTCACCGCAAAATAGCACGCAGCGCGCACACACACACACATGAACAGCACATATACAGAGAGACAGAGGTCATCAGGTTATGGAGACCCCAAGCACGGGTAGGCAACTGTTAGGCCCAGGCACATATCTACAAATGAGTTTCACCACATCACCGAGACATTGAGATTGACCCAATTTGTTTCGAGTCGTTAAATGTGAAGGGTCTCAACTCACCCCAAAAGCAGTCACTGTTGATGAGGGCTTTTAACCAATCTAATCTAGATGTGCTCTTTGTGCAGGAAACCAAATTTTGAAGCGGAGATGAAATTACACTGAAGGGCAGACAACTGGGAGGGGCCATTTGGGCATCGGGCCCAGTCAAAAAAGGGGGGCAGGGGGTTGGTATTTTGTACCGTGCATCGTTAGGGTTGCAAATAACGCAGACCCACAGAAATCAGACGGCAGGTTCCTAGTCTTGAATGGCACCATTCGGTCAAGGTTGATTACATTGTGTTCAGCATATGCGCCCAACAGCCAACAAATCAAGTTCAGCAGGGAGCTTTTCCTTTTTTTTTTTTTGGAAGGACGGAGAACGGGGTCCCTGATTTGTGGAGGGGATTTTAATAGGGTAATGGACTCAGCCTATGACTGGGTCTCATATAGGAAGGGGGCGGCTCCTCCCCAGGAGAGAGTGGCTTTTCAAAACCTTTTGCATGAGTATTTCTTGGTAGACACGTGGCGAGTTTGTCACCCGCATACGAAAACAAACATTCTATTCTCCCCCACACCAAACATTCACTCGCATAGACTACATTTTTTCGGAGGCAGCAATTGAATACAATATATAGGGGGCATCCATCAAACTGGTGGGCTGGTCGGACCACGACATGAGCATCTTAGATCCTGATCTAGGTCCAAGCACAAAAACAGAAAAGATGGATCTTCAATGACACAATTTTTAAAGATCAGGTCTTTAGAGAATTCCTTGATGAGGAAATCAGGGAATTTTTTTAAACGCTATGACATAGGTGACCCCTCTCGAGTAATCTGGGAAGCGGCCGAAACCACGACAAGAGGGCTCCTGATATTGCGGGGGCCTTATGTGAAGAGAGCCAGTCTCCTGAAATAAGAAACCAAGAGGCCGTTCTGTCAGGCAGGGTTGGGGATGTAGTCAAAGTGTTAGCAGAAATTAAGGAGCTCAAGCAAGAACTGAAAGCGGTGTGGAGTGGGAAAACGCTGACCCGTCTCCGTTACGTTAAACAGAAATTTTACGAAAAAGGAGACACAGGTCACACCCTATTAGCAGCTAGGCTAAGAGGTCAGAGAGCCGAGAGAGCAGTTTACAAAATTAACAACCCGGAGTGGACAACACTGAATAATCCCACCGATATCACAGCCCGCTTTGCCCAGTTTTACAAACCACTTTATTCCTCGGACTGCGCCTCCACCCAAGAAAGCATAGATGAATTCCTAGAAAACTTCACCCACCGCAGAGCCCAGATATACGCTAAGCACTCCGATAACGGCAGAGGCAGTCAGCACCACCATCCACAAATTGAAGGCAGGGTCAGCACCAGGACAAGATGGCTTCATCTGAGCCTTCTATAAAACTTTTTGTGGGGCTATAACACCCTTCCCTTCTTGACCCTAGTGTCTAAACAATATTATTGAGACGGGCTAGGCTCCCGCGTCTTTTACAGAGGCTACAATAATTGTTTGCACCAAGGAAGAGAGAGATAAGCTCGACTGCGGTTCTTACAGGCCAATCTCCATGTTGATCAATGCTAAGGTATACGCCAGCATTCTTGCCAATAGGCTGTGCGCGGTGTTGCCAAAGCTTATACACAACGACCAAGTCGGATATGTGCAGGGGCGACAGGGCGCAGGCAATGTCCGCAAGACTCTAGGCCTGATTGTGTCGATCGATTCCAGTGACGTGGACTATACCCTGGTTTCGGTCGACGCAGAGAAAGCCTTTGATCGCGTGGAGTGGCCGTTCATGCTTCAGGTCCTGAGGAAAGCCAACCTGGGGACTCGTTGGATTAAGGGGGAACAAGCCTTGTAACGCAACATAAGGCAAAAGTCATAATTAACAGGGTGACACCCCCCCCTTTCAAACTGCGCCGGCGGACTAGACAAGGCTGCCCTTTATCACCCCCAATTTTTGTACTGGTAATGGAGTTGTTGGCCCAAACCATACAGAAAGATGCCTCAATTACGGGGATTATCAAATTCGGGAAATAATATAAGCTTGCGGACAATGTCCTGGTCTACTTGACACATCCAGCTCGGTCTATTCCAGCACTTCTGGTCGTAATAGAGGAATATGGGACCCATTCAGGTTTCCATGTGAATCGTAATGAAACAGTAGTCACACCATTAAATAAGGGGGGTTCCCCCCTCAGAAATGCGTATGGAAACATGGGGCCTGAAGCAGGTCCACCGCAGCATCCAATACTTAGGGGGTGACAGTAACAAAACAGCTAGGAGACCTATATCAGACCAATTACGCCCCGCTTTGGACAGTGATAAAGAGGGACATCAAATAATTGTCAAAACTAAACCTCTCATGGGAAGGGAGGTTGACGGCAATTAAAATGAATGTGCTCCTGCGGCTTCTCTTTCTGTTCCAGTCTCTTCCGGTCATACTACCAGACTGCTTTCACGCAGAAATCAAACATGCCTTGCTAACCTTTCTTTGGGATGGGAAAAAGCCCTGAATCGCCTACAAAACCATGATCCTTCCAAAGAACAGGGGCGTATGGCATACCCAGACTTATAGGAGTATTACAGAGCAGCTCAATTTAGGGTACTGCTAAACCACCTCAGGGAATCAAAAAGCAAGCAAGCAATGGGTTCATTTGGAAAACTGTTATTTCGCACCAGTTATGCTGGGAGAGTGGCTATGGGTCCCCCATAAATTACTGCCACAGAGAGTCAAAGAACACCCAATATTGGCGGTGTTGTGGGCCCTCTGGAAAAAGAAACCGAACATGAGGGATGTCACCACTGGGCCCTCCCCCTTAAATTGTATCTGGGTGCCTCCAGTAAGAGATTCATACTAGACCTTATTCGCTTCCAACCACAATATGTACGCGGCTTACTCAGGGTGGGGCAAATGTGGAAAGATGGGGTCTTCCTGACCAAGGAGGAACTAGAAAGTGCACAGCAAGGCCAGCAGATCCACCCAATGCTATACCTGCAATTAAAGGGCGCACTCGCTGACCCTCGGTGGAACACGCAGCCCCAGAGGCCTCTCTCCCCGTTGGAGAGCGTACTAAACACTCACATGGGCTCTAAAGGGTTAATGCCAAAATTGTATAGCGTCTTATTGGACAGGGGGCACTTACCAACACCACACAAGCACACCAGGTGGGAGATGGACATGGGATGGGAAGGGGCTCAAGAGGAATGGACAGCAATATATAGTGTTGTCTGGAGCTCCACAATTTCGGCCCAATACAAAATGCACAACAGCAGGCTACTCATGAAATGCCGCCTTACACCCCACAGCGGTTGGCCAAGATGTACCCGGGAACAAGACGTTATTGCTGGCGGGGATGTGTACAGATCAGCAACTACTGGCATCAATGGTTGGACTGCCCCAATGTCCAAACTGACTGGAAGGAAATCCTGGGCTGGATTCGTGACAGAGGGAATTGAAAGAGCAGCAACTCCCCTTCTGGTCCTATTTGGGGTTGAGCGGGTGGAAGAACAATATTTGTTCCTCCCCCACCTGCCTAGAAATTTACTCCTAGCAACTTGGGTGTGCTTAACTATAAGATGGAAAGGCAGCACCCTGCCGACGAAAAAAGATTGGCTCTGAAAGGCTAAAGAAATATTCAACAAGGAAAGCCTCACGGCCGCGTTAATGAAATCTCATGCACACAGATACTCAGTGGCTTCCCTTTCTGGAGTATTGGTAATGGAACAAAACAACGTCCTAAAATCCTGCACGATAAAGCCCTCAAACCCTTTGTAGCATGTCACATTGTATGTAATCTCATGCGGTCTCCCAATCTGGGTCTCACCAAATCATAGCTGTATGTCAATTGCTTAGCGTAACTGGTCCTGTGCTGAATATCTAACTTCCTGCTCTTGCTCAGGGTTGATTGTTAGCTGCTAAAGGGTGGGGGGCGGGAGAGGGAGAAAAATGAAAACCAGAACCAGATCAATTACCGTTTGAACACTAACGCAATGTTATTTATTTATTTTTTTGCAACTTGTATTTATTAGTTTTACATAAATAAAACAGAGTATACAACATTAAAACATTATAACTTTCCCTTCTCCCTCCCCCCTCCCTCCCTCCCTCCGGATCGGATGAGTCCTATTGTTCCGTGTTCTTATTATGCGTTGAAAAGGTCTGATACTTTGATATTATGGTGGCACCATTGTTCCATAAAGTCCGACTGGAGGTATTGCAAGGTCCCTTCCCACTCTTTTACAAATTTGTCTCCAGTGCCTTGAATTTTGTGGGTGATTTTCTCCATTGTTATATGGGTCCAAACCTTCTGTAGCCATGTATAGATCAGGGGGGTATTCTTATTTTTCCAATTTTGTGCTATGGTGGTCCATGCCGCTATGAGTAGTCCCATAAAGCTTCTCCATTGTGATTTGCTGTATAGCCTTGCAGTATCATCTCTTATTCCGCAGAGCCACACCTCCTCCCCCATCAACCCCACCTCCGGGAACATTTTGCCCATTTCGCTTTTCACTTCTTCCCAAAAGGGTATTATGCCTTTGCAGTCCCACCATATGTGTGTCCATGTTCCCACTTCGTCACAACCTCTCCAGCATTGGTTTGTTGTGTTTGGGTACATTGAGTGGAGCCTCTCTGGAGTGTAATGCCCCTGAGTCATAATTCTGATCCACATCTCCCTGGTTTGTGCCGAATGGGTCATTCTAATGTTTTGCCCCATTTAATTCTGTATGACCATTTAATGCTTTCCCCTTGCGAGTTTATGTATTTGTACAGAGTTGATACCCACTTTTTTTCCCCCGTGTTGGAGATGATGTATGTCTCGAATCCTGTAAGGTCCCTGGTTGCTGCCTCACTGATAATCGGGGAGTTTAGCCAGTGTTTTAGCTGCTCGTATCTATATCTATCACTTTTGGGGATATTCATACCTACAAAGCAGGATTCAAGGGAAATGATTTCCTTATCTGCGAACATCTCGCCAATTTTAGTAATGCCCACCTTTTCCCAGTTATCATATGCCCCTTGTTCCATCCTCGGTGGAAATTGTGGATTTCTGCAAATGGGCGTAAAGGGTCCTAACGCCGTGGTCATTATGCCTTTTCGTGTTTGGTAGTCCCATGCTTCCAAGGTGGTCTTCATAATTTCGCTTATTCCTAAGTTTTCATGGCTGTGTTGCCTCTGTTTCCAGAAGAGTTCTACCAGTGGGGTCCTCGCTACTGCTCGGTCTTGTTTGGCCCATATCTGCTGCGGATTCTCCCCCACCCATTCCCTCAGGACTTTAAGCTGTGCTGCGTGGTAGAATTTTTTGAAATGGGGGAGCGCCATCCCTCCTTCTCTGGTTGGGGCTGTGAGGACCATCCTGGCTATTCCAGGCGTTTTCCCCTTCCATACAAAGGACGATACCACTTTTGTTAATGTTTTGAAGAACGTGTCTGGGACACCTACCGGGAGAGCCTGAAAATAATAAAGTACCCTTGGGAGGATGGTCATCTTGACAGATTGAATTCTACCCCACCAGGATATCTGTAGTGGGTTCCATCTGCCTAATTCCCTTCGGATGTTTGTAATTAGTGGCGGGTAGTTTTCCCCATAGAATTGCTCTATTTTTTGGGGTACAATTATTCCCAGATATTTTATACCTCTCTGTACGATCTTAAGGTCCAGTAGTTGTGCTTCCCTTTCTATGTTTGCTCTATCCCCAGCCAGAATCAGGATCTCTGATTTTTTCCTATTAATTTTTAGGCCAGAGATGGCCCCGTAAATTTCCAGTTCTCTCACTGCAGCTGATAATGTGGATTCTGGGTCCTCTAGGGTTATTAACATATCATCCGCATACGCGATCACTTTGTGTTGCTGACCTGCCATATCTATCCCTTTAATGAGTATTGATTCCCGTATTTTAATTAGGAGGGGTTCTAAGAACAGGGCGTACAGCAGTGGTGAAAGGGGGCATCCCTGTTACGTTCCTCTCGATATCTTCACCATGTTCGTAACCTCACCATTAATGACTATTCTACTGGATGGGGTATTGTAATTCGCTCTAATGTATGCAATATATTGGTCCCCGAACCCCATTCGCTCCAGAATTTTGAAAAAAATTGACCACTCCACCCTGTCAAAAGCTTTCTCGGCGTTTACCGACAGTAGTATCGCTGGGGTGTGGGTTATACCTATTTTTTCCACTAAATGGGCTAGCCTCCTTGTGCTGTCGTGGGTCTGTCTGCCGGGAATTAAGCCTGATTGATCTTCACTAATCAGTTTTGGGAGGAGCGGGGATAATCTTGTTGCCAGAATTTTCGTATACATTTTTGCATCTAGATTAATTAGGGAGATTGGTCTATATGATGCTGGGCTATTTGGATCTTTACCTGGTTTGTGCAACAGCAATACCTTCGCTTCATTCATGGTGGGGGTCACATTACTGCTATTCTTGAAGGAGTTCAGGAGCCTCGTTAGGATCGGGGTCAAGATGTCTGCATATTTTTTATAATATGGGGCCGTAAACCCATCTGGGCCTGGGGCTTCATTATTCGGAAGTTCTTTTATGGCTTTACTGACTTCCTCTTCACTGATAGGGGTCTCTAGCGATTGTTTGTCCTCTTCTGAAATTTTTGGGAGCTTTAGGGCTTCTAGGTATGAGACTTGGGCGTTTGCATCGGGGAATTCTGTGGAGTAGAGAGTTTGATAGAATTGCCTCAATGCTTCCCCCATGTCGCGTGTGCGTGTTTGGAGATCACCCTTCGCATCATATATGGCCTTAATCGTTGTTTCTTTCTGCTTTACCCTTAGTTGTCTCGCCAGGCGTCTGTCTGCTTTGTTCGCTCTCATGTAATATCTCTGTTTCAGATAGAGTAGGTTCTTCTCTGCGCCCTTCGTGCGTAGCATCTCTAGTTGACCCTGTGTATGTTTCAGTGATTTTTTCAGTGTCTTAGTGGGGTGTGTCAGTAATTTCGCTTGGATATCTTCAATTGTATTTTCCAGCTCTTTTTCCCATTGAAACCTTTGTTTATCTCTTGTGATTTTCAACGCTATGATTTTCCCCCTTAGGACTGCTTTAAACGCGTCCCATACTGCGCTCATTGCGACCTCCCCGGTGTCATTTTGTATGAAGTATTCCTCTATCATTTCCCTTATGGACTGCCCTGTAGCTGGGTCCAAGAGCAACTCATGCGGAAGCTTCCACCTCCAGAGCCCATTCTTCCTCCCTGGGAGAGTCACTTCTAACCATAGCGGGGCATGGTCCGAGAGAGCTATTGTGCCTTTATCAAGCCTGTGTATCTTTCCCAGTAGGCCCACCGAGACCCAGAAGTAGTCAATCCTGGACATGGTGTTGTGGACATGTGAGAAGTATGTGTACCCCCTCTGTTCACCCTTCAGTTCCCTCCAGACATCATTCAGGGCCAACTGGTCTATTTGTTGTCTCAGACGTTTTGATGGCGCCCCCTGGCCATGTGTGTTCCCTGTACTCCTGTCTAGATGTGGGTTCCACGCCATATTAAGATCTCCTCCCAAAATCACTTCCCCTTTAGCATATTCTTCTAATTTCGATAGCACCTCTCTGAGAAAGCCATCCTGTCCCTGATTGGGTGCATATATTGAGGCGAGTGTTATGCGATATCCTTCGATTATTACATTGGCAAAGGCATATCTCCCTTCTTTATCTATGCTTGTATCTAGCAGTTTAGTGTCCTTTCCTGCTTTCGCCGCAATCAGCACCCCAGCTTTTTTCTCAGTTGCCGTCGCCAGTGCCCAAATATTGTATCCTTTTATCCGTATTTTCTGTTTATCCCTTGTTCTAATATGGGTTTCCTGGAGAAGTAGTATATCCGCATTCCCCCTGTTGAACTGTTTCTCCAGCTTCGCCCTTTTTGTTGGGTGATTCATGCCCTTAATGTTGTAGCACAATACGTGTATCATCCCCATTGCGTTATGATTAAGTGCCGTTGCATCGGGTCCCCTTCTGTTCTTGTTTCATTCCTTTGGTCCCTCCGATCCCTTCCCCTCCCTTGAACTAACCCAACCCCCCAACTTTGAACATTAAACCAACCAAACTGTCCCCCGAGTAGGGCGAGGGTTCCTATTGATGCCAGGGCGTTGCGCCCTTTGCTCCTTGCCCTCCATACCCTCGGGGGGTCTGTTATGGGGAGTCCTAAACCCCATTGACCCATTGGTCTTCGCTGAGTCCCAGACCGTTGGTTCTAAACCTGACCGCCATCTGTGTGTTGTCCGTTCCGCTCCGCCCTCCTCCCTCACCCCGACCAGGTTTCAACCGCTACCTTTCCGTGTCCGTTCCCCAATATTGTGTCTTCCTGTGTTCTTCATGTTACTTTTCTTCGGGTCTCCCTCCCTGCGTTTGCCTTCTTTTGCGTGTTTGTTTCCCAGCCCATTGGTCTTCTCGTTCGGTCTGTCTTGTTTGAGGTCTCCCCCCGTTCCATCTCTTCATCCTGGAGGCCCATAGTGCTAAGGCCTTCTTCCACCGTGGTTACTCTTCTTTGTTTTCCTTCCCACGTAAATAGCAGGCCAAATGGGAAGGTCCATTTGTAACGGATTTGTTTTTCTACTAATACTTTCACCAGTGGGGACATTGCTCTTCTTTTTTGGAGGGTTATTAGAGCAAGGTCCTGATACAATTGGATATCTTGCCCATTCATTTTGATATGCTCAATTTCCCTGGCTCTTCTGAGGATCTGTTCTTTCTGCGGGTAAGAGGAGAGAGCCACCAGGACATCGCGTGGTCTTTCTCCTGGGGCCCCAGATCTTTTCGGTCCTACCCTGTGGATTCTGTCTACTCCGATTTCATCCGTGTCTTGTGTTCCCAGTATGTCTCTGAAAACCTCCTTTACCGCTTCTTTCAGATCTTTGTCTAGAATTGATTCTGCCATGTTCTTGATTCGAATGTTGGAGCGTCTAGAGCGGTTCTCCAGATCCTCACATTGTATCTCCAAGTTGTGAGTGAGTGTCACCAAGTGCTCTTGCGTTTCGCTTGTTTGTCTCGTGTCTTCAAGACTTTGCACAGTTTTTTCCACTATGTCCGTTCTTTCTTCTAGGTTGTTAATATCTATTCTCATGTCTTGAACCACTTGTTTCATTTCATTCTTCATGGTTGCAAATTGTTCTTGAATTGTAGACATGAATTTTTCTTGCAGGTCCATGAACCAGGTTTGCATGTCCTCCCTAGTCAAAGGTTGTTGCGCTGTTGCTGCTGGGATAATGATTCTGCCTCCCCCATGGGCTCTCCCTGGGTTCTCCCTCTCAGTTGCGATGTCCCCTCTGTTGACCACATTTGCAGTATATCCGCGCCTTGTTTTGCAGGTTGGAGGGTCTGTTGGATAGGGTTCCCTTTTCCTTTTGCTCTAGACATGGTAGAGTGTTCCGTCCGCTTGTCTATGGGGCTTCTGCGCCCTCGTGTAGCCCTTAGGTGGGCCCTCTACCCGTTCCTGTCCTCTGAAATGTTCTTGTGCACGTGGGGTTCTTGCTTTAGGAGGTCGTGCTGTCTGTCTTTCTGCTTCTCCCCCCTTCGTCTCTCTGTGCCAATATGCTGAAGGCCGTTGCGTGTTTCTCCTTAATCGGTTTCCCCCACGGTTGCGGGGAGGGAGGCCTCTCCTTGAATCCGACCTGCGTGGGGGGGGTCTTGCGTAGTGTATTCTTTCGGGCTGGGGGGGGAAGCCCCGATCGACTTGATGCCGGAGTGTATTCGCCTAGAGGGTTTTTTTTTTTTTCCTTTCTTCCTCCCCCTTTTATTTTTTATATGTCCATATAGCTTACGTGCTTTTTGGGTCCCCCCCCCTGGGGCAACTGGGCGTGGGCGGGTGTTTAATTTTCTCACCCAGGTTGGCTCACCTTCACTTCTTCATGCGCATGTTTCAGGGCGGCCCCCGCTTCTCCTCTCCAGCGGTCCGCCCTGATCGCGCTGCCTTCTCCTGAAGCCTCACCACTTCCCTGGCCGCTGCAACTGTGCTCTCCACCGCTCTCGATCTCCCGATGCCGGGTGGGGTGGGGGTCTGTCCCTCCACTCGGGGTTCCACTGAGCCCCCGATCAGCCTCCTCGCTGGCCGCCGCCTCACGGTCTCCTTGTGCCGCGCCGTGTGGTCCTCTGAGGCGCGGGAGAGTCTCCTTCGGCTCCGATGGGGGAGGGGCCGGTCTGCTTTCTCCTCGTATTCGCCCTGCGTCCGCTCCGCTGCGGCGCCGGTTCCTCGCTGGGGGGGATGTGGGGGGGGAACTATTGGCGATCGGGGGGAGGTAGAGGGACGGTCCGTCACGGCTTCGGTCGTGCTAATTTTGGTGGCTCGGGCGGAGCGCGGTTTAGCTGTGTCTCCTCACCCCGGCGGCCATCTTGGATCCGCAATGTTATTTTTGATGCACCTGTTGATCTTCAATAAAATTCTATTTTCAAAAAAAGTAGGTTTGACCAAATGCACTATCTTTGACAGCAGTGCATGTTGGAAATGATCAGTGTAGTTGGTCTGAATCAATGATTTAGTATTTTCCGTCTTGGATTCCCAATAGTTTTTAAAAGCATGTTAACATTGTCAACACATTGCAGGCATATCAAGCAATGTTAAAAACCAAAAGAGGGTACCTGTAATCCCTAGTCCTTCAGGTAATGATAAAAGGAGAATATGAAGCACATGGACTAGTGGATAGAGGATGACAGCACACAATATTCTTTACGGCTTGGTTAATATTTCCAGCCTTTTTTTACTTTTATTCAAAACAATTACATACATCTAAAAACTCATTAAATTGCACAATAGTGCCACGTAGCTCATTCTCTTGCTCTCATTCACACTCATACTTTCTTCATCACACTGTCCAAATTGGTTTAACACGGAGCAACAGTAACACATCTGTCACTTTTCTGTTGCATTATGTACTATTGGAGTCCCTTCGTTAGTTCTAGATGACAATATCTGTATGTTCATGTCCCACAGATCTTCACGTCGACACGTGTTTCAGTTGCTGTAATCGAGCATCACAATAGTGCTCTCCTACTGTCGCAACCTTCTTCAGGACAAAACAACCAAATATATTTTCTTTCATATATGCGATATTGAGCCACACCATCTACAACAATAAAATAGATAAAACGTATATCAGTCTTTAACACTTCTGTCATCCACTTCTTCGTTTCAAAACATACATATTAATGTTCCGCACTAATCAATCCTGCAGTTATTGCTCCTTCCGACTCACCTCCAAATATGCTTATGGGGAAGTCACTCGACTCCCCCATTGCTCGATTATAGCAACTGAAACAGGTGTCGACGTGAAGATCTGTGGGAACATCAACATACAGATATTGTCATCTAGAACTAACAAAGGGACTCCAATAGTATATAATCTTGCAACAGACAAGTGACAGATGTGTTACCGTTACTCTAGGTGTGAACCAATTTGGACTGTGTGATGAAGAATGTATGAGTGTGAATGAGAGAAAGAGTGAGCTACGTGGCACTGGTGTGCAATTTAATTATTTTTTAGATGTATGAAATTGTTTTGAATAAAAATAAAAAAAGGCTGGGAATATTAACCAAGCCGTAAAGAAAGGCATATCAAGAAGGCATGGTGTCAAATTTGCAAAGGCTTACAGATCAACTACACAGTTTAAATGGCTCTAAAACCGTGTTAGACCAAAAGGTGTATTTTGTAAACTACTGACAATATCGCAATTGTTTTGGGAATCTCTTCTGCCCCCTAATTAACATGTTAAGATATCTACTGGTGTCTGATTCAGCAAGCTTTGAGGTTTTTCACAAAAATACTTTCATTAGTTGAAAGGTGGTTTATTTTAGCCATGACCCACAGTCAGGACTGTGCCTATGACCTGCTCTGCCATAAGGTGTGAAGTTTGTAAAAACAGTAGAAATGACATTATCCACTGTCTTCATTTGAAAGTGGCAATGAGATTCTGCATAAACTGTTAGTGTTAATGCACGCTGTTTCGGCTGGATTGCCAATTTTGCATTATCAGGACTTTTTAGGCAAAAGTAGGTGAAGTTAGACACTTGTTCAGTTTTGCTGTTGCCAATAAATAATTATAAAACCTAGAAGAAAAAAAAAGAAAAAGAAAAAAGGGGCAAATTTATGTTATTTGGCTTTTATACTGCAAGAGTCATCAACATAGTGGTCTTAATACGCCGATTCCTTGTCCATGGACGCGCAAATTGTGACCCTGTCCAGGGTATGAAACCAAACCGTAGTCAGAGAGGGAGAGAAAGTGAAAGAGCGAAAAAGTAAGTTGGCAGAGTAATGGGTGAACAAAATCAAACACACCTGGGTAAACAAACATGAGTGTCAAGATGATGTAGAATGCATGTGTAAGCAGGAAAGTATGTAGGGTCTATGTGGCTGTACGCAGGGAAAGACAGTGCGAAAACAGGGGATTGGGGGGGGGGGGCTAGGAGTGAGAAAAACCTTGAGGGGAAACCTCCTCTTTAGATGGATTCATGATATCTGAAAAGTGTTGAAGAGATTTATTAAGAATATTAGTAAAAATGTACACAGTAGCATGCATTAACTAAAGAAAACGTTCACATGGTATTTATGTAAAAGCAACCTTTTATATACGCTTTGGCAGAAATGAAAAGGCAATATGTGGCATACGAGTAGTATTTATTTAGCAATAGTGCCTTTGAGGAGGCTACATCTGAACATGTCACTGGGAAAGTTTAAGGGTCTAGTCTTGAGTCCCTAAAATAAAACTGAGTTATAGACATCCAAAATAACAGGAACCCAATGATAACAATGCTTCAAAGTGAATAGTAAAATGCTGCTGTTATGGTAAAGCAGTGCTGTCAAAGATTAGGCAAAGTCAGCACAAGATATGGTTGTAGTTCACTTGCACCCAATGGTTTCCTATCAACCAAAATTCTTTATTGGGGCAGAGGTATGCAGGTGCGGTCAGTCACGGTCCAACAGAGAGGCTCTGGGTGCACAGAAATTGGACCACAACCCGGGAGGATTAAATTAGGAGCCTGAACGATGTTGGTGGGGGCCAAACAAGAAGGACCAGATTCTGAGATTGGTGCAGTTACTCTGGTAGCCAAGACTGCAGCTTTGGGGGTACTAACAGCACAGGCAGTGCAGCAGTTAAAAACAGATAGGATGAAGTCTTCAAAGTAGTAGGCCACAGACTATACCTTCTGCCATCCTTTGCAGCCAAGTCAGTGTTCCCAGAAAGAAGGTAAATAGTGTAGGGGCTAGCAAGTGATCTATGTACCTCTGCCAACTGCTCTCCCCCGAACCCGTGAACCGGATACGACTCCTATAGTCTCTCCTGATTAATCCACCCCAACAAATGTGCCATTTGTGCCCCCCCCACCTTCCCCACCTCTGTTCTGTAATGGGGTGTTCACCTCCCAGATCCCCTGTTCTCAACCTCCGATATCCCTGCCCCAATGGCCTGCATGCAACATCCACCCACCCCGATCTACTCGCCTCCTTCCCCTATGGGGGGTAGGGGTGCCACCTGTATGCCCCTGCCCACTCACGGTCTGTGCCCCATGCTACCCAACTCACTCGCCCATCCCATATGATCTCCTTACCTCTTCCTCATTGGCATTCCTGCCTCTATGCAGTGAAAAGTGGTCGTATATAGTGGACCATGCTTTCTAAAGCCCAGAGTCCAT
The DNA here is from genome assembly GCF_040938575.1 of Ambystoma mexicanum. NCBI lineage: Eukaryota > Metazoa > Chordata > Amphibia > Caudata > Ambystomatidae > Ambystoma > Ambystoma mexicanum. The sequence continues at coordinate 1,388,806,940 of NC_090923.1, read as the reverse complement.
CCTGCAGAGGGGTCGGCAGACCAATATTCCAGCAGGTCGCGTTTGGCAAGGATGGATTTAGTGAATCCATACTCGATCAAAATTGGTAAATCACTACTGCATACTTTTCAATGCAAAGGGGAGTGAATAACTTAGCTGTGCCCCCCCAAATAAAGGGAAGGCAGCACTGTTGTGGGGCTCTCTGGTCATGTGAAGTAAGGTCTGAAGGGCGAATGTTCCTGAAGAACTTCGGCAATATATTATAGATTCAGCAGCAGCTGCAGAGCCTTTGTTTTCCATGGGCAAGTTCCTCTTACAGCTGCCTTTGGCCAGGAGTCTAAGACATTGACAAAGGTACATTGGCCATGCCCTAGTCTTCTACAGTACTTTGAAACTGGTCCCCACCAGGCACACCTCAAACATTTGGCATATAATCGGATCCTGTCATTGCTACTCTGAAACGCTTAACCTAGAGACTCAGGAGGCCATCACCATGCATGATGCATGCTTGTTTCATCCTTACCTGGTAAACATAGCCATTAGGATGGCAAATACCTGCTTTAATGCCTACCAAGTAAACACAGCCTTATTGTCAAATCTCACTTGACTTCTAAACCCAGGTTACCATTTTAATGGCAACCTGCAAGTAGCAAACATTTGTTCCCTGAATTCAAAATAACCGCACCAGCATGTAGAAATCGGAAATGTCAATGTGCTGTGATCAGCCAGAGAATTAGACCAGAAGCCAAAAGGTTCAACTGCTTGAAGAATATTACTACAAGGCACTTCGAGAGCACCCTGACAAGAGACAAAGGGGCTCCCAAGGACACATACAGAGTTCTATTGCCAGTGAGTCTTTGGCTGGGGACTCGGCGCAAAAATAAACGTGGGTGAATCACAAAAGGGAAAAAGCAAACATGCCAAGGGAACTCAAAGTCACAGATAAGAACTTGGTGACCGGCCCCAGGAGCTCGAAAAGAGGTTTGGGGTGTTGTATAGTTTGCATCTAGCTGCAGAGCTACTTCCTGAAGAGATAGATTCATAAATATTTCCCGAACCACTGACTACATTCATGAAATATCAGCAAAATTGAGACCTTGAACTCACATCACTATTATTGCTCTCTGGACAAGGAGAAAAAATAAATCATGATGGAAGGTTGACAAAGGCGCATTTGACGTTCAGGTTCCAGTGTAAGGAGGACTTTACATGTTTATAGCAGCATATAAAAACAATCAGTGGGTTGAAAAAAACTGCTCCAGTTTTAGATAGGCACTGCTAACATGCGTCCCCAATTGGTAGATGGTGATCAAGAACCAAAAAATGCACTTTGCAAGTCTCAAAGAGGAACAGTGCTTACCATGTCAAAGAAAGCCTCTCCTTTGCTGGGCTGATAATTAAGATGACCAAACGCCAAGACGATATTACAGATCTGAGCAACAGTGAACTTCTGTGCATTGTCCATTACGTACTGTTGACAAAAAAGGAGAACATAAATGTGGCGTGTAGTACACAATAGTGATTGATAGGAAAAGGGAAAAAAGAGGAGGGGCAAGGATGAAAATGTGGTATGGGGGAAATGTGGTAAAAAGGGAAAAGGAGGAAGAAAGGGGGAAAAGAAGGGGAAGAAAGAAAAGCGGAAACAGATGGGAAGGAGGGGGGAAAAAAGGCGGTAAAATGAAAAAAAGAGGGGGAAGAAAGGCGAAAGGGAGAGGAGGGAGGGGGAGAAATGGAAAAGAAAAGGGAAAAACAAGAGCGAGGAAAGGGGTAAAAAAAAGGGGGGCAAGAAAGTGGGAAAAAGGAGGGGGAAGAAACGTTTTTCCATCCCTGCAATGTGCGTCAAGAAACAGCAGGTACACACTGTCTCCATCAAGTGTGTACTACTCAACACCGTCCTTAGTTAAACATGCCATGGAAAGTGCAGATTATATTCTTGCTCATGAGATTTATATTTTCACATTTCTGAGACTTGACTTCATAGTGTAATTGGTCCATCTCTTGCTCTGGCTGTTCCACTAGGGTTCAGTATTATCAGAGCAGACAGGAATGGCAGTAAAGGGGGTGGGGGTGTTGCTCTCATCTGTCGGCCATTGCTTGATGAGGTTGGGGTGCAAGGTCCTGTGGGTTGAGACATCCATGCCAAGATACTTACAGATCCTAACACAACTGTCAATCTGCTTCTACTTTATAGGTCCCCTCCACCCATGACAGACTTTCATGAACAATTCATATCAATGCAGCTACCGTTGCTTAAGCCAACCTACAAATGTATCCTATGCAATGATTTTAACTATTGGCTGTCAAATACAGCAGACTCGACAGGACTGGTTATTGAACAATCGCTGGCGGGCCTGGTGTTTAGTCAACATGTTAGGGACTTTACCCATGTTAATAAAGGGAACATGCTTGACTGGCTGGCTAGCTATAATATCACTATTGAGGGAATGTCCACTGCTCCATGCCCTTGGTCTGATCATAGCCTCATTCATTTCGATATCATTCCGCACATACAATAAAGGAAGAAGTAGTAGTTACCCAAGGTTACTAGTATTTCCCAGAATTCTCTGGCACTTGGTGCTGAAGATCTTATTCTTCTTATTGCCCCTCTGCAATTTAATCTAGACAGCTGTATCACCTATCATGATCTGTGCTTGCGTACCAGAATTCTCAATCAGCTTTCGTAGATCAGACTGCTCCAGTGAAATCTCATACTTTGTCATTTAAAAAAAACGAATAAACCCTGGTACTCATCCGAGTTACATAACTTGAAGTTAATTGATCAAATGAAAGGCTTTTAATATCTGGCCAAGGTATACAGTGTTTATATCGAAAATTATATAGTGAAAGAAACATCTATCAGATCTTTTATATCAAAAACCTTTATAGTAATTGCATTTAGGAGGCGGGGTAAAGGGTTAAATATTTTTCGGAAATGGTTGGAAATGGGGGGACCACCAAAAAAAAAGAAATGCATTCACTATAAATGTTTTCGTTATACAAGTTTCGATAAACAATCCTTCTCTATATATTACCTCGATATAAAGACATGTAACCTCTGGGCAAGTCCAAATTCACTGAAAAAGGGGATGGTCATACCATTGCAGCAAAAAGTATAAGCGCACAATTATTGAGGCCAAAAAATTAAAATAATCAGAAGATTGTCGTATTATTAATGTTCTGTCAAATACCAGTGAACTCTTAACATTTTAAAAGGAGAGAATGCAGATCCTCCTGAAGAAATGTTGACCAAAGATAAATCCTTGTGTGTCTCTATCCAGGAATCTAAGGCCAATAAAGTTGAAAACATCACAATATTAAGGACAGATTTAAGGGGGTTGCAGATCCACCAACTAATGCTGGGACCCTGGAGAGAGAACTGGCATCCACTACATTCCTTGCTGTGCCATTCAGCAGGATGCCAAACCCCTTTGTGTTCATGGCAGTGACAAGCTGAGGTCTCTGGCATTGTTGCTCAGCTCAAATCTACCACCTGCAAGGGGGACGATTGCCCAGGTATCTTGGTTAAACCCTGTGCTCCAATATTAATCCCTCTTGTCACCAAGTTTATTAATACATCCTTTACAGGGGGATTTGTGCCCGACTTTATCAAGCAAGCCTGTATTACACCATTATTAAAAAAAGGCCACCTTAGATTCTGGAGTCGCAACGATTTATAGACCCATACTATTTGTTGTTCCTGCTGAAAATTCTGAATCAAGCTGCGCATCTCCAAATTCAGGTACATCTTCAAACGGAACATTCTCGGCAAAAGTCAATCAGGTTTCAGGCAGGCACATGGCACAGAAACCGGCATGCTGGATTCGAAAGCGAACATCGTGAAGGCCTTGGACAAGGGTGGTATTGCCCTCTTAATGTTACTGGATTTATCAGCTGTGTTTTATCTAGTCGATCAAATAATCTTAGTCGACAGTCTCAATCGACGCATTTTTTTTACCTTCCATGGCTGAGTGGGTGACATTTTTTCTCTCTGATGGCTAGAGTATTTGGTGGGGCAGAAGCTGCTGGCGTCTTCAGTGTGCTGTGTTGTGTATTTGTATTTATTACATTTATAGAGCGCTTTACTCCAAAGCGCTTTACATTACAACAACTGGGTACACTGACTAATGGAAGCATAAATGCAAAACATGAGACAAACCATCAAGACAATATAAAGAACAATTTACCTAGGGGAGTGAAGGAAAAACAGGAGAGAGGGAGAATGAGATAAAATTGAGGAGGTTAATAGGGCGGGGAATGAAGGAAATGGGATTTCAAGGAGGAGCGAAAGGAGGGGTATGAGGAAATGAAGCGGATAGAGAGGTAGAGAGTTCCAGTGTAGGGGGGCAAGGAGCTGAAAGGATCGGAAACAAGAAGGGGCACAAGGAGGAGGGGGGAACAGTGAGTAGGAAGAGATCAGCAGATCGGAGGGGGCGGGAGGGGGAGTAGAATGAGAGGAGAGAGGAAAGGTAGGGAGGAGCAAGATCATTAAGAGATTTAAAGACGAGACAAAGGAAGTTCAATTTAAAATTTAAGTTGAGAGTGGAAGGGAAGCCAGCCAAGCTGAGAGAGGGAAGAAGAAATGGAGTCAAGAGGAGATAGGAGGCAAAGGGTACGAATGGCAGAATGATAGAGAGATTTGAGAGGAGCAAGATGAGAGGCAGGGAGGCCAAAGAGAAGAGAGAGGCAATAGAAAAGGCGAGAGAAGATGAGGGAAGAGATTAAGAGTTTGGTGGCATGGAAGATGATAGAGGAACAGATTTTTCGAATATTGAAGAGGTGGAAACGACAGGAGCGGGAGGCAAGAGAAATATGGTTGGAAAAGGAAAGGGAGGAGTCGAGATGGAGGCCAATATTGTGAGCATGATCAGAGATGGGTAGATAAGATGGAGGGGAGAGAATGAAAGATGGGGGAAAAGAGGGGAAGGCAAAGTGGAAGGAAAGAATAAGACTTCAGTCTGATCAGTATTGAGGGAGAGAAAGTGTGAAGACATCCAGTTTCTGATACCAATAAAATAGGAAGAAAGATTGTGGTGGATGTCAGGAGTGAAAGATAGAAAGAGTAGAGTGTCATCGGCGTAGAAATGGTGAGAGATATTGAAAGAAGAGATGATGGGGGCGAGAAGAGTAGTGTAAAGAGAAAAGGAAAGGGCCAAGGACACATCCTTAGGGAACGTCGAAGATGAGAGGGAAAGAAGGGGAGGTGCGTCCACACCATGAGACAGTGAAAGAACGGTTGGAGCGGTAGGATAGAGCCAGTAAAGAACAGGGCCTTTGAAGCCAAAGGAAGAGAGAGTGTTGAGGAGTAAGGGGTGTTCAACGGTATCAAAGGCAGCAGAGAGATCAAGGAGGACAAAGGAGGACAAAGACAGAGGATTGCTTAGAGTAGTGGACGGTAAGGAGGAAGTATAGAACAGAGGTGAGTGCAGTTTCTGTGGAGTGCTTAGGGCGGAATCCAGATTGAGAAGGGGGGAGAAGAGAGGTTGGAAACAAAAGTTGAGTAGACTATGCATTCGAGGAGCTTCGAAAGGAATGGAGGAAGAGAGATCAGACGAACGTTGGAGGCAAGGAGGGGGATAGCAGAGGGTTTTTTTCAGAATTGGAAAGATCGTGGCATGTTTGAAGGCGGGAAGGAGGCAGAGGAGAGACCGACGAAGAAGGAGGTGTGGTAAGGAATAAGAAGAGGGTAGATTTTGGAAAAGGGGTAGGGAGTGGGTCGGAGGGGGCAGCAGTAGGGTGAGTTTTGGACAGGAGGGAAACTTGGGAAGAAGTAACAGGGGAGAAATTATACATGTAAGAAGTAGGGGAGAAGTAGGGGAGGTGAGAGAGGGAGGGGGAGGGGAGTAAGATGGGGAGTTAAGAATGTTTTGCTGTAGAGAGTATTTTGGAAGAGAAGAAGTTTGCGAATTCAGAAGGAGAGAGAGAGGAGAGGTAGTACAATGGTCAGGGGTAGGTGGGGAAGAGAAGATAGGGTCTGAACGATGCGACGAGGGTGGGAGGATTGGAGGACGTCAGAGTATAAGGAGCGTTTAGCTAAGCTGAGGCAGGAGTCAGAGAGAATGGTATGAGAAATAGGAGGCTTGATTAGTAGGTCAGCGGAATTTGAGCCAGCGTTGCTCAAGGCAATGGAGAAGGCGGCACATAGATAGTAGCTGAGGGGAAAGCCAGGGCTGAGAGGGTTTGCGGGTAGGGCAGAAAGAAGAGCGAGGGTGAAGGATCGAGGCTGGAAGATCGAGGAGGACAGCATTATTAGCCGAGAGAGAGGAGAAGTCGGAGAGAGGAAGATCAGGTGTCAAGGAAGAGAGAGGGGTTAAAGTTACGGAGATCCCGCCGATAGAAGGAGCTGGGGGAGGAGGATGGAGTGGGGGGGAAGAGGAGGAGTGAGGGAGAAAGAGAGTAAGGCATGATCAGAGAGATAGGATAGGTGGGAAGAGTAGAGATTGGGGAGGAGGAGAAGGTGGATATAAAGAGACGGTCAAGAGTGGAGCCCGAGGTGTGAGCAGAGGAGGTTGGGAGAGGAGTAACAAGGTAGGAGTCAAGAATGGTAAGAAGAGGAGAAGGTTGAAGGCGCCAAGTACTGTAAGGGGAGAGGGAGAGGGTGAAATGAGGGAGAGAAGGTGATCAAGGTCATCATAGAAAGAGGAGAGGGGGCCAGGAGGTTGATAGATTATTAAAAGGAGATGGCGAGAGGGGAAGTGAAGGATTTGTATAATTATTCGAAAGAGGGGAAGATAGGAAGAGTTGGAGAAGAGGAAGAGGGGAGACAGTAAGGGTGGTAGAGGAGACCAACACCACCTCCGTGGCCAGAGGGACAGGGGATATGAAAGAAGGAGGAAGAGGAGGTGGTAAGGGAAGCAGGTACAGCAGAGTTGTGAGGAGGAATCCATGTTTCTGCAATACAGAGAAAGTGATGGTTGAGTCTCAAAAACATGTGCAAAACAACTGCAGTCTTGTTGCAAAGGGATCGAGCATTCCAGAGGGCAATATTGTTAAAGTAGGAGGGTTAAATGATAGGGGGTTAGATGAGGTTGGGGCAATGTGGAAGGGAAGAAGGGGGATGGTGAGGACGGGGGAAAGGTTAAGCAAAGGTGTGGACATGAGGATGAAGGAAAGGGAGGTGAGAAGGGGCAGGGAGTAGGGGAGGGAGGAGAGAGGAGACAAAAAAGGAAGCAGAGAGGGAGGAAGGGGAATGCACATGTCAGAGTGGAGGAGATGGGAATGGACTGAGGGGAAGGAGTGGGTATTTAGCGAGGGAGGCCGGGGTGTGTGAGGGAAAGATGAGAGATGGGCTCAGAGGAGGGAAGAGGGAAGTTGAGGTAGGGGAGCGGGTGGGGACTAAGGGGGGTCTGGTATGGGCGTAGGATGGACGGAAGGAGGAAACTGTCAAGATGTCAGCAGGATCCAGCTGAGAACCAAGTGCAGTAAGAAATAAGAGGTGTGGTGTGCCACAGGAATCATGTTCATCTACAACCATATATAACATCTTCACAAAACCTCTGTTCGAATTTATGGATGCTAAGTGCGTTACCTACACTAATTATGCTGATCAAACTCAGTGCCTTATTCCCATTTCTGGGGATTACAAGAGGTAAACTGATTATATCAATTAGGTGTACTCCCTCATTCAGCACTGGATGGCTCATAATAGGTTTGCCCTTCGTGAATCAAAGACAGAGTTAATGCTAGCAGGTACCGCCGCAAGACTCAAGAAACTTGGACCTGAGAAAAAGATTATTGCAGGATTTACTATTGCCACCTTAGGTGAGGTTAACCCTTTAGGTGTCGGACTCAGGACCATGAAGGTCCATATGAATAACACTGTTTGGACCTCAGCTTACCATCTTAAGCTGTTGAGCCAAATTAGACCCATTGTATCCAAGGAGAGTTGTGTTGTTATAGCAATGGCTGTTATCAGCACTAAAATCGAATACTGTGGCAATCTGCTGTATGGAACAAGGGCGGGCAATATTGCCAAATTGCAGGTAATACGAAACAGCACTGTGCAATTGTTGAGAGATTAAGAAGGAAAGATCAAGTCTCTCGGGCTATGCGTGCACTTCATTGGCTGCCTGTGTAAGCTCTGATAACTTTCTATCTTCTTACCATTACTCATAAATGTCTATTTGGTACTAGCCCCAGCTATTTATCTGAGGGAATCTCCTGGTTACGTGCTCACAGAAATTCAAGGTCGATTTAAGCCAATCTTTTGGTTGTGCCGAGAATGAATCTGGTGTCGGGCAGACAGTGTGCCTTGGACTATGCCACTCCGAAGCTTTGGAATGCCATGCAAGGAACTGGCCAATCCTGCTGCAGTCTCCATCTCTCCTGTTCCCTCCCAGGACCTCTGCACAGCACGGACTTCATACTTCACCACTCATCTCTTCCTCTCCCTCTACCTCTCAAAGCCCCACTCCGGCTGCCTCTACCTCTCCTCCTCCCGTCTCCTCTTTCTCGACGATGTTTCTAGACAAGACCGATTTATGAAAGTATTGTCCAAGCAGGCTCTAATGATCCTCCGGAACCACATCGACACCCTCGCTACAGCGTTGGCCAATTTCTGCAATCACTCTTTTGCCAATGGACCTTTCCCTTTCCCCTAAAGCACTCCCTTGTGCACCCCCTCCTGAAGAAGCCTTATGCCAATCCTTCCTCTCGGGCAAATTAGCGCCCAATCTCTACCACTCCTTTCCTGGGCAAACTTCTGGAAAAGCTGCCCATCTCCCAGCTTACTCTCCATACCGAATCAGTTGATTGTCTCCATGACCATCAGTTTGGCTTTAGAGCACCCAGAAGCACGGAAACTGCTCTCCTGAACGCCTGTGAAGACCTGCTGTCAAAACTCTACTCTAGCCTTCCATCCTTCTGTGCGCATCCTCCTTGATCTTTCCTCAGCTTTTGACACAGTCAACCACGCCATCCTGATCAACCACCTCCATGACAACCTGGGCATCACTGACCAGGCCCTAGACTGGTTGACCTCCTTGCTCTCCGATCGACCATGCCAGGTCCAACTGGGGTCCTTTCTCTCCACCACCTCTCTTCTCCATATGTGTTCTCCAGCGCTCAAACCTCTCAGCCTGGCTCTTCAACCATTACTCGACACCTCTGGCCCATCTCATCTCTACCTTCTCTCCCAACTTTCAGTGTTCTGTGGATGACACTCAGCTCTCCTTCAAGCTCCCCTCAGCCTCCTCTCCTCTCCTGCTCATTCCTGATGGTCTATCCAGATTTCAGGAATGGTGTGCCTCTAATGATCTCTGCCTGAATGCCAGTAAGAATGATATCCTTCTCATTGGGACCACTACTCCCTCTTTCCCTCTGGCCCCCCCTCCTTGGGCCCCTCTACCTGCGCCTTCCTGTGAGGCAAAACACCTGTATTGTCCACAATACTTTCTGGGGCTGGGGCCCATACTAGATCATACTCTCTCCTCCTAAGCACTTTCATTCTCTGGCCCTCTGCTCATCCACCTCCAACTCTGAGGTTCAGACTCTTCACCAGGCAGAGAGTGGGGGCGTGCGTTTGGTTCAGTTCCCGTGTGTGCGCACACATGCGCGTTTCGTTCTGTTCCCGCATGCGTTTGTGTGGGTGCGCGCGCGTTTGGTTCTGTTCCCGTGTGCGCGCGCGCGCTTGGTTCTGTTCCCGTGTGTGTGTGTGCTTCTGTTCCAGTGTGTGTGCACACGCACGCATTTGGTTCTGTTCCCGTGTGTGCACACACGCACCCACGCGTTTGGTTCTGTTCCCGTGTGTGTGCACGCGTTTGTGTGTGTGCGCACGCATTTGGTTCTGTTCCCGTGTGTGTGTGCGCGCGCGCGCGTTTGGTTCTGTTCCCGTGTGTGTGCGCGTGCATTTGGTTCTGTTCCCGTGTGTGTGCGCGCGCGTGTTTAGTTCTGTTCCCGTGTGTGTGCGCGCACGCGTGCTTGGTTCTGTTCCCGTGTGCGCGCGTGCATGCGTGCTTGGTTGGTTCTGTTCCCGTGTGCGCGTGCACACGGTTCTGTTCCCGTGTGTGCGCGCACACGCATGCTTGGTTCTGTTCCCTTTTTGGTGCACACGCGTGCGTGCTTGGTTCTGTTCCCGTGTGTGCACGCGGTTCCGTTCCCGTGTGTGTGTGCGTGCGTGCATGTGGTTCTGCAAGTGTGTGCGTGCGTGTGTGTATGTATGTGTGTGCGCGTGTACTTTATTTTTGTGGGTGTATTGATGTCTCTGGGCGTATTTTCTTGTCGCGGTACACATACATAAAAGGGAGGGAGAGGGAAGGGGCAAAGGGGAAAGAGGGGGAAGAAAGGGGAAAGGAAGAGGGGGAAGCAAGGGGAAAGCAAGGGGAAAGGGAAACAAGGGAGGAAGGGGAGGGAAAGGGGGACAGGGGGACAGGGGGAATGGAAAAGGGGGGCAACAGGGTGGAAGCTCAAAATGGGGAAAGAAAAAAATGAAAGCAGGAGTAATAGAGACAACGGGACGAGGATGGGTTTGTGTTTTGTACTTGGCTGTATTTCATCATTCAGCGATAATGTAATATGTGAGCATTTTCACTTAGTACCAGAGTACAACGGTTACATGTCTTTGTATCGAGATAATGTATAACGAACCCCCATATAGTTTGCAAAGGGCAATGAAGCCCATCACCATGGTCGGGGAACACAATCGGCATAGTGTGGGCACATGTTAGTGCTTCGCAAAATGTTTTTTTGAAGTCATGAAATAAATAACTCACTATATCTAGAACTGGAGTCTGAGAACATAACTATCTGGTAAAAGGTACTCATTGTCAATACATGTAACACATTCCAAACATAAATCAGGCTACTTAAAATAGAACTCATAGTTGTAAGGACCCAGAAACAGAGCTTCAGGTCTCTTAAATGGTGAATGCAGATCTCGGTCTTGTGTCCAGGCTAGAATTGCAAAGTTTTATCTACATAATGCTCGGTGTCTTGCCTCCTCACTTTGGTGAGCCCTCCCTCTCATGACCAACACACTGCTTAGACCCATGCTTGGAACTGTGTGAGAACTTGCACATCACACAAGAAGCAGTTCAATTTCAAGTAACCTGATGTGCAGATTATGCTGGGAGTGTAGTACTATAAAGACATGCTCACTTACATAAAAGATGAGTCCAGCCCATCTGCACAGAGCCCACTTTGTCATAAAGCTCTCAATTGGTCTTCCAAAAGATAATTCGTTTGCATTTCACCCCAAAAGTCGAACCACATTTTAGGGAGATCCTTCAACGTTTCCCCAGTTGCTTCAAAATGACACAGAAAAGAATGGGGTTGTTATTTTTTGTCCCCACACCAACCACCAGTGGTTTAAAGCAGGTGCTTAGAACCTCAGCTTTCTGGGCGCACACAAGGAACTTCCTCTCACAACAAACACCACTGCCCACCCCCACTAGAAATAACTGTTTCAGTCACTTGATGTAATTGTTTAACTGCCTACACATATTATACAAAAATGCAAAAAAGGGACACATTCCTAAAGACGGGCAGCACCAAAACATGTTTTGTTAGCCCCTGTCCCCACCAACATCAGGACCTTATATATACACTTTTCAGAATGGCACAACACATTTAAGGTAAGTAAGAACTGTTGTAACTGCTCACTCCCAGAGTTACAATTACCAATTAACTTTCACAAATAAGTACTTTTCAACACTTGTTAGACAGAATCCTTTACTTATCCAGTCTTATATTCTATTGCATGAGTTCACACAGTGGCTGAAGACAGACCCTAGTGATAGGAGCCGGCTGTAGGCAGAGTGAGATGGGGTTCTGTTGCAGGCAAAAGTCAGGGTTCCTGTGGAAAACTGTTCAAACAAGTAAGTAGTTCACTTTAAAGTTAGTTAGGGTCCATGGGCTTCTGGGAAGACACCGTAGGAGGATTCCAGCAGTGGGTCAATCCCAGAAAACATCCCACAAGCTTTATCGAAATCATACAGGCTTAAGGTAAGTAAATACCCAAACCAACACAGTACCTCAACACAGAAAAAGAGTTGCAGCAGGAAGACTTCAGGATCCTTAGTGAAAAACCCAGTCGATGGATTCCTTTGTCATGAAGACGGAAGACAGGAGAAGTGATTTTTCCAGCAGGGATCAATGGAGAAAGCTCCAGGCAAGACCTTCTTTGCGGTTGGATGCGACTCTGGTTTTGGCGCCCTTATCAGGAGCCAGATATCGCCGGTAAAATTCTCATCATTTGCAAGGTCCAGCACTCTGATGAGGGGACTTTTAGGACTCAAATCTCATCTCTGGAGTTGCAGCAGGATGCCATTGAGGTTTCAGCTCGATTCGGAATTCGGAAGACGTACACCGCACAATGGCTCGAGGGGTATTGCAGCTCTGCAAGGTTGCAGCACTTCATCTTCCTCTTCGGGTTCGGTTCCGGTGGTCGACTTTGTCAGCCGCTTCCAGGTTCGGAGTATTTATCAGGAACTAGAGCACAACTTCTGCATTCTCTCCCTGCATTTTACAGCAAGGGCCAGCATGGCTGTCCAATCAGGACAGCCAGCCCCTCACTGGGAGTTGTTCCCTTTCAGGCAAGTAAGGGCTGCAGAGCTTTGGACGACTCCTTCACTTTGTTCCTTTCCAAACACTCTGGAGCCTGGGCAGGGAATCCACAGGATTCACACCCAAAACAAAACCCCCACCGAGGTCGTTCCCGCCTAGAATGGCAGGGGAAGTCCTCAGAAACAGCAAGCACACAATAAATGGCAAAAAAAGAAGCAGCCCACAATTTTAGAAAAATGGTGGCCCTTCTGTGCATTACCGAGGCTCAATTAACAGCCTGCGAGTAATAAAGACTAAAACTTGTTAAGGTAAAACCACTGCCACCAGCCTTTCATGTAAAACTTGCAATTGTAACAAAATATTTTGAGATAAGTGTTCGGGAGATGTATCATTTTTGTGCTTCATGCCCTTTCCTAGTGAGACTGCCAGCACTTTTTTGTTTGACTTCTGGACCTTTTTCTTTCAATCCTGAATGAGTGGAGCCTTTTTCCCCTCATTCATTCTTCTAGTGGGATCTGTCTTTTGGAATGCTATTCTTTGTATTCTACCTGTACTATGGAGTTTGTCTGCTCCATAGCCCTTAAAGGTATCTATGTTTTACTACTGCAGCACACAGCTCCTTATGGGCAGTGTTGCCGGGGATCCTTAGGGTCCTCCTTTAAGATTCTTTTCATATATCCTCAAGTAACTACAGTTCTTAAAGGATAGAGATATACTTAGTATCCCTCCCAAAATTCTATAGTCTGAGAAACTGGCACACGACCTTCAGTGGAGTGCCAAAGGGATACCTAGTATCCCACTTCTCTCTGCTCCTGTGATGCTTTTAGTCAGATAGACCATCACCTAGTTATGGCTGGTGGCAGCGGACATGTTCTACCAACTATTGTGTGTTTGTTGTACCGCAAGCTATGTCCATAGACTTGGTAGTGCACAATAGGGGCACCGACGTACCAACTTGGGGGTCTCCCTTCTTTTTTCGCCATTACTAGTGTGGTTGTTCTTGGTTAGCCCTTCTTCTACCATTCTGGGCGGGGGAGGTCTTGCCTTAGGCGGGAACCAGTAGAGTATGGAAAGGCAGGAAGTGGGGGAGGAGGTTTCCACCCCCCACCCCCTGTCCTTTGTCTGCTAGAGTGCATAAATAGGTCCAGCCCCCACAGGGGGCGGGGGGTCTGGCTGTTCTTATTGGACAGCCAAACGCCCCTTTCTGTAAAATAGTGAGAGATTGCAGAGGAGTGTGTGCTGGAACTGTTTAAAAGGGGAGGCTTCTAGAGTGAAAGGCAAGTCAACCACAGGGAACAGAATCGCCTGCAGACCCTTTGCAAAACCGTGAAGCGACCACTGCTGCCTTCACCCTGTTTTCTATTAGACAGAGGAGCTCCAAAGAGGACGTCTCCTTCCCTTTAGCTGGTGGGAACAACCAGCCCCAAGACGAACTTTGAAACAAGCCATCTCCCGAGATCCTAGGGGCTGCCAGAGCTGCGTAACGCCAATACAAGGAGACCTGCTGCCCATTTCGAGTGCATCGCCGTGGAAAGGCCAAATCTGTCCAAATCTTTGCTGAACCTGTAAGGACCCGCCAGAGAACCGATCTAACTCACCCAGGCCCCCTCACTAGAGTGTTGGACTGCAGGAAGCAAAGAAGATTGACCGGACGATCACTGTCCTTTGTTGGTGCTGTTGAAAAGGTGCCAAAACTGCAGAGTAAACCAAAAAGTTGCCAAAAGTCATGCCACAGGTCCTCCCTCGAGATTGCTGCTGAGAGACGTCCATTGAACTGCCTTTTGTCATCAGATCAAGGAATCCTGAGGTCAGGTCAGCATTGGAGTGCACGTAGGTGTTCAGGGCAAGCCCGCCCCTCTTACCTCCGACCAAAGCCGCTGCTCGTTTCCCATTAACAAGTCAGTTTAAAGGCCTCCTTTTGTTAGTTGTTAACTTGCTGCAGCAATAACTCTAGACACTGGAAGAAATCCACTGGAACTCTTTGTATTCACTGTTGGTCAAGACTTCAAGCCCTCTCCGAACTGCCTTTAGCTAGGGTTGCGTTTTTCTTAAGACTTGCTAGGCAAAGAAACCGTCTCTAGAACCTTGAACTAAGCTCATGTTGCACTGAACTAATCATTTTGCTCCCTTTAAGTGACTTTACTGTATGTGTTTGCAGAGAAAATGCATTACTGTATAAACCGTTGAAAACCGCATGAGTGCGCAAGAACCAATAATACAATAACATTGTAATTTTTACCTTTCTAACATTGCTACAAATGTAACCTCGAACAAACACAAAAGTGAAAGTACCCTTTGAAGTGTATCAAGTGATTATAAGTATTCTAGTGTAAACGTATTTAAGGTGATTCTGGTGTAAATATAATAAATATATACTTTTTATATAACTATATGTGTAAGTGCTTCTTTGTTGCACCCGATTCAGTGTACTTACCTACAGCTCACATCATCCTCTTATGATAAGCCTTACTGCTCTGCCACTCTATTATGGTCCTGAACTAGTACAGACTGATACTAAGATTTGGGGATTGTAAGGAAGACATGGTATCACAAGTATGACACCAATTTCAAAACCTTTATTAGATTTGTGAGGTTTGGAAAAACTCCTACTTTGCCCTATAGCTATGATGGGAATAGTCTCTACCATCAAATAATAAAGAAAACACAGTCCTAGTCAGTCTCTGTCAAATCAAAAGGGCCTATATTAACAAAACCTAATGCCTGCCCTATCTATCTCATACAAAAAGTGTGTAAAGGGGAATATGTATGCAAAGAAGTCGATGTTATAACAAAGAATCAAGATGGCTGAGTCAGCTCTCCTTCCCACGTTGGACAGCACGGAATAAAGCACCCCCCCCCCCCCCGCCCCAATAGGCAGGATGACGCACTCAGGTTATTAAGAAGCAGTTCAAAACGTGGTTTGAGGCCCGCTTGGCCTTAAACGTTAAAGTCACTGGTTTTCCAGTTTACCAAAGTTCTTTCACAGTTCAACAAAAAAGTTCTTTCACAGTTCAACAATCACAACACTTGCAGAGGTCCCCATCCCCAAGTTTTATTCACATTAGCTAGGGGTTCCTTCCCCCTAACTTATTTCACATTCCAGGTCTCCCTCAGTCGCGCTCAGACCTTCCACCGATGTCATAGACTTTCAAATATGCAAGGCCTTTACTATGGACCTCCGCAGGACCACTTCGACTTTCACTTCCACTCTCCTTTTGTGTTATTCGCCCGAGCGTCTTAGTAGTTCTGTACCAGAAGAAAAAAGTTCAAATATTTCTCTTCAAGCATTCACCATTTCACTTCCCCTTTTGCAGTGTTTAATCTTGACCATTATGCTTTTCAGAGTTCATTCGCTTTGTGGCTTCAATTCAGTAGTCCAGGTTAATACCACAGGCTTGGCCTCGTCTCTCCAACTCTGTCTTTCACCCGGGAGGGTCACTGGCGTCCTTGAAACACAATGCAGTCTTCTGGTCTCTCCTGGTTTTCCTGAGGCAACCTCCTACAGGGAACTTCAGGGTTTCCCAAATCTTCTGGTCCTTCTCGTGTTCCACCTTGCTTCAATTCTCATCTCAGTCGGGCTCGGACCTCTCCTTTAGCTTTTCCTACGGGTCTCCCTCAGTTGGGCTCGTACCCTCTCGTTTTGCTCAAACCTTTTTTTTTTTTTTAAATGTCTGTGGACTTCAATTTCAACAATGTAGTTTTCTTATTTGGCTCCCACTTCACTGGCTCCCCTTAATGGCATTCAGGCGATTTTGGTAGCTGCAGAGGGTCTTAAGAGGATGTCTCTGAGGTCAGGGCCTCACCACCTGCCCCTCAAAGGCCTGGGCTTTCCTGTTTTGCCGAGGGGAGGAGTTCTGGTGTGGGCACTGCCAGGTAACCCCCAGCTGCCCCTGGTTTGGCTCCCTGAAGTTAGAACTCCCTCACCACACTGCAGCTTCCCCTGTACTCACAGGCCCAGCAATTAGGCAGCTCAGATTCGCTCATGCAGGCCTCTGTGCACCATCCAGCATCCACCAGCTCGCTCCAAGTGTGTGTGTGTTCAACCTTTTATACTTTCTGGGAGAGGTAACAGGTTTCAGGTGGAAATGATTGTAAAAAGGGAGTCCTGACCTTGCCTGGCCTCACTACCGGGACAAAATGGGACAAAATGGTGACTGCCCATATGAATCCCTGGTGCATTGGTTTCTACGGGTAATCTTCATAGCTTCCCGTCACCTCTTTTTCGTCCCAGTGTTTTGGTAAATGGGATTTCTAGAGTGTAAGTAGGAAGTGTGAGAGTTGTAGTTTTTTCGAGAGGTGATAAAAATATTGTCAGTGGAAAGGTAACTATTTTATTGTTGGGAGATAGAGGATGTGTTTGTTCTCCTAGGCCTCCTTTTGATGTGGTTACCTGTTGAATTTGGAGAGAGGACCAACGGGACAAGACTTACAGCAACCTATAAAAGGTGGAGGAAGTTCTGGGTAGGGGTGTGTTGTGAAGAGGGGGATACCGCCTCTTGCCATCAGATGTCTCACCCCCACTCCCAGAGGACACCCTCACCCAGGTGATCCTCCTGCACTTGTCCACACCCAGGGTCTGGATCCAAAGGCAATGGCCGTGCCCTGGCCACCTGAGAACTACTCTCTCCGCCTTTGGCAGGCATCATAATGAACTGGTGAGCCGATCCATACATGTTAAGAGATTGAGCACTTACGACTTCAAAGTTCTGGACGAAGGCTCTTTCACTGGCACATATTACTAATGCTAAATATCCACTCTACAGACAAATCAGAGCTGCTGCTGAATAAGTACTTTTGTGAATGAAAGTCATTGAAGCCATCACCTTAGGGGCTTTGCTTAGTATAATTAGTCCATATCAAACAAGTTGTGGGTTCAAATTATGTTATCAGCAGGGAGGGTTCAAAGCCAACTGCACACTTCACATCCATGTCAATTGGAACAGAGGACATTGGTGGATCGTGCATTGGGTCCAAACACCCCTTCTCGTACCAACAGTGCAGGCTATACTCGCACAATACGACTAGCAAACAGAAGCATAATATACCACAGGGCAATTCAGAATCCTGTCTGCTCCAGCCACAATTTCACAGAAGCACTCCATGAATTAACTTAAAAAGGGAACTCATGTACTCAGTTTGCTTCAAATACTGCTCTACTCCTTCAGCCACCATCAATCACTCCCTTTTATCACACACCCCTCTCAAGCTAGACAAGACTAACCTCAGTAAAGGCTTCAAAGAGCGGTAGGTTAAGCCACTTCAGGTATGCCATGGACTTGACGCAGCGAGCCACATCACTCGGGATCATTTCGGGCACCTTTGGAAGCAGATCAGATGCCATCTTCTGATATACTTGGGCCTGCTGGAAATTCAGCTGTCCTTAAAAACGGCAGAAAGCAGGAATTGCTTTAACTGAAGTGACTAACATTTAAACTTTTACATCTGCACGTTCGGAAAGACAACAGGGGGTGTGAGAGAAGGCAGAGGGGGGGGGGAGCAAGTGAGAACCTAAGAGGACAGAAAGAGGGGGGTCATACACCCAAGGAGGACAGAACAGGGGCCTGCACACAGGGGATAGAGAGCAGGGGGCATGCACACAGAGGGGACAGAGAAGGGGGACGTGCACACAGAGGGGACAGAGAAGGGGGACGTGCACACAGAGGGGACAGAGAAGAAGGGGTGCGCAAGTATGAAAGTGTTTGTCAAGTAAAAACAAGTCACTACACTGAAGTAGCAAATCCCTGAATTCAAACAATAAATGATGAAAAGAAAAACTGAAATAAAGTGTTCTGCATGTTGTTAATGTTGTTGTATTTAATGATACCAAAGGGTACAATAGGGTAACTCTCCTCAAAGGAGCACTGCACCAGTCAAGGGACCAGGCAATGCCAGCTAAAAGGCTACAAAATACATATTTTATGACAGATGTCCAAGTCATTTAGGAGACGATTAAAAAGCTATGTAATAAAGGAAAATCCTACTATAGTTCATCTTCTGACACACTGTGTTTTACTCAGTGAACTTTAATATAACATTGCCAAACATTCTAAAATATATTTTTTTAAAAATCAAATGTCTGCAACTGAAATCTCAATTGAGCCATTATAAAGCAGTTAACTTCCTACAATGAATCAAATGGGAATCAGGCTTGGCATGCTAGAAGACTTGAATGCTTATCTTATTGAAGCCGCATTACAGACGGCATGATGTTTCCCTTCAATAGCATTGTGAGCCCGACCAGATATCCACCTTCCACCTTAAACAACGGTAGCCCCTCCTCTCCAGACACTCTCAAAGTTAATGCTTGTAAACAAGACTGGATAACAGTACTTGTTCAAAGGGAAAGTAAGATAAAGAATCTTGTAATTCCTACCCTATTTGAATAACCTATTTTCACAATACAATATACATTACGACGTTGCTCTCTAGCCCTCAATTTACAGCACAATTTAAGAACAGGGAAAGGTGTGTGTTGCTGGGTTCGCGGCTGAACCAGGACTAGGAATTAGAAGTCAGTATATCAGCCACTCGGATTTAATGAACTGCAGATTCATGCAGTGAATGCGGTGCAGCAGTTTCATTACACACGCATATGTTCATGCCGTTCTTTGCCTCTTCTAATTACCAAATGCATATGCAACATCCAATAGAACGGCAGTGCTGAGCTCCATATGCCGCTGAACAAGATGGTAGGAGAGTGCTCGGAGTAGGGGGACAGAGCGTCTTTTCTGGGCAGCCAGAGCCAGCAAAACCCTCCGCGTTTCATCAGGTGAGAAGTGCTCTGCATATTCCAGTGCCTGCAAGAAAGGGGAGACGACAATGGTACACTACACAGACTTTTGGGATTTGGCCTGCATTGATGTCTGGGGGAAAATACTGCTGTGTGGGAGAACAGCATGCAATACATACTACATTTAGTCATCAGATTCTAGCATCCCTGAGCCAGAGTAATAGCGGAGTACTGCCTAAGCAAAGAATTTCCAGTTTAGTTATTTGAATCTTGGTCTGTCCTTAAATAGATTCATTTAGCAAGATAAGCCATTTCCAGCAAGTTGTAAACTCAAACAATTTGAAAAGAAATAACTTCGACCTGCAGGATAAGCCAGGTTAGTCTTTATCGAAACAATGACCAGTTAGAAAATCCATGCCATGTTCTTTCAAAGAATGGTGATGAAATGAAAAGAAGATGTGAGCAATGTAATTATGACGTTGCAGTAGTGCAGAGAATGGTATGCGTCTTTTTGACTACTATGTAGAAAATAATTAAAAAAAACACACAGATGAATACATACCTGCAGCTTTTAAAAGCCGATATATTTTTGTATATTTATGGCTTCTCAAGTTTTGTTTTTTATTTGCCCCATCATACCTTTTTTAATTAATGCACTTCATGGACGTGAAGGGCACATACATAGCCCTGCTAAGAGGGAAGATTCTCTTATACAAATATACATGTATTATTATTTGCACAAAGAAAGGTAGATGCATACTTATTTCACTAACCAACCCACATAGTAATTCTTAATACTTCAGAGGTGATTACTTCAGTAGTAGTTGTTTGGGGGCTACAATTGTTAGAGTTTAACGCTAATAACAGTTCTACCGTATTATCGGTACACCGCGCACTCGCGTTGCTTTACAGATAAACAGGACTTGTATATAGTTGCCAAAAACACATCAGAGAAAGTCTTTTGGAAGGAAAAAGGTTGGTTATACACACAGTAGCAACGCTTAATGGTCTACGGATACTTTTCAGAGCTTCTAATGCTTTTCAAGTCCAATCACCAACTATACGAAAAGTCAATGTAGGAGTGGAGCCAAGGTTTTACGAAGTAGCAGAATAAGCAAAGTTCTTCAGGATACTGTCACTAGAAAGAAATGCTCAGCAATACAACACAAGTTAAGAGGGGCCCTGCAAAGGAATCCCTAAAAGGACACAAGATGACAAGCCTGGTCCAGAGGTATGGGTGGACAACCAAATACCTATTCACGCACTGAAGTCACAGTGGAGTGACTCTTCTGCTCAAGGTAAGTTCTACCTTTAGCCCCACAGTATCTTAGGTCAGAAGTAAGTTCGGCTGGATTCTCTCCTGTGCAGAAACAATGGACCGGTCTCCGGATTCCTCGGTTATGGCGACTAGAGGACAGACTCTGAAGGGGATGTCACAGTCGCAGTCGCGAGAGAGGACCCCCAGCAAGGATTTCTTCTGTCTCCTGTTTCAGTCAGCGGTTTTGGCGCCTTGTTATCAACGCCAAACAAAAGGACGGTTATGGCCTGGTGTTAGGTACGTTTTTCTAAAGTCCAACTGGTTTGGGATTTCACAAGACTTCTCTTGGTATTCAGGACCAAACTCTTAACATAGGCCTGTACCACACAAGTTGGTAGAGTGGCTGAGCTGAGAGCTGTGGAGTAGTACAATTAAATCAGATCACAGAGGTATCAAAGTAAACACTCAAAGTTATATTCAAATATATGTATTTATACATCCACACAAGGTACACAAGTAAATCTAAAATGCAGCAACTATTACTAACACTAAATGTGAAATGGAATAAAGTAATAGAACAATAATGTAGGTGAGTAACGTATTCTATGCTTTACATATCCAGCACAAAGAGTTACATCAGTTAAGGTCAGTATCAGCACTTCCAAACACCCCCGTTGCAAAATTGAGATGGGAGGGAAAGTTGAGCAGAACACAGCTAGCAACTATTAACAAGTACACTATACCAGAGGAATATAGGCAGTCTTTTTCCTAGCAATAAAAGTGTACACAATAAAAACCTCTGGAGGAAGCAGCATTGCCAAAGCCAATAGGATCAGAAGATGGATCTTTGGGAAACCAGGACAGCCAAAGTCAAATGGACAGTTCCAGTTCTGATGAAGATCTTCAGAGGAAAGGTTAGTTAACCAGTCAGTGGTTCTTGAAAAAACACAGGAGCTCAAGGGAAGCCTACCTGATAGTGGACAAGCTTGAAGTCCTACACAGAAAAATGGAGTTCAACTCTCACTTTAAGAAAACAGCACTTCCAAAGTCAGGAAGCACCGAAAAAGCACAAGGTAATTACGACCAAAGCCCCACACTACCTTGAAAGTGATGAAGAAATTGTAGCTGGCTTCCTTCTAGGAGCCAACATTGCAGACCACTGCTCCTTGGACGTGGTGACAAAAGGGTGGACCTCTGGCGGGCTTCTGCTGCAGCACTCTGGAGAAGGGGTCGGCAGCAATGGATTCAGGTCACTCCAGCAGCTCTTAGTGGTTTAAGTGCCTTTTTCTAAGCGCCAAGAAGAAACTACTGTCGCCGGTTGGATTGTCTTCGATTACTCGATCCTGAACTCTGGTGAGGGGACTTCAATCCTGCCTCTGGAGGTCCACACGGATGCCTGCAAAGTTTCAGCCAGGTTTGATCTTCGGAAGACGATGCACTCGATAATGGTCCAGGTACCCCAGGTATAGAGCTTCTGCAGCCCAGGAAAGATGCAACAAGTAGGTGGATGGCCCAAAATGAAGGTCTTGAGGCTAGTTGGTCCCACCAGCCAAAGGGAAGGAGCCGTCCTCTTTGGAGCTCCTCTGTTGATTAGAAACACGGTCAGGACAAGAGTGGTCATTTCACAGACACTGGAAGGGTCTGCAAGCGTCTCTGGTCATCAGCTTCGGTTCTTATGTTCTAGTGGTCAACTTGCCCTCTGCCTCAGGAACCTCACCTTTTATTCAGTTTACCCACTCACCCCTTTGCAAACTCTCTCAACATTTTACAGAAATGGGTGGGTCGCTGTCCAATCATGACAGCTAGCCCCCCTAGTGGGAACTGGTTCAATTCTGGTACTCTAGCAGACAAAGGGCAGGGGAGTGCTAAACACCTCCCTGGCTTCCTGTCTTCACAGACACACTGGAGCCTAGGCAGGGACACCCAAGTGTTCCTGCCAAAGACATTCGAAATTCCCCCTGCAGAGTGGTAGAAGAAGGGCTAACAAATAACCACGATAGAAAAGGCAAAAAAAAAAAAAGGAGCAACCATGTTAGAACATAGGTGACCCTATTGTGCATAAGCGAGGCTGTGAATACAGTCTGCGGTTGAAAATAGCACTATAGTTGGTTGTACACGTCCACTGCCACCAGCCATAACTACAGGGTTGTGTATGTGAATGGAGAGTCACAGGAGCAGAGAGAAAGGGATACTAGGTATCCGCTAAGCACTCCACATAAGTTGGTTTGTGCTTATCTCTCATAGTATAACGTTTTGGGAGGGCCACAAAGTATCCCTCTATCCTGGGGAACAGTAGTTCCAGGATAGTGAAAGAATCTCAAAGGAGGACCCAAGGTGTCCCCAGCAACACTGCATATAGGGTGCTACGGGCTGCAAAAGTTAAACACTGATGCCTTAAAAGAGATCTGGAGGAGAGCAGACTCCATAGAAAGGTAAAACACCGAACAAAGTTCCAAAGATCGAACCCATAAGAATGAATGAGAGGAAGAAAGACCCCCCTTATTCAGGCTAGAAGAAAAAGGTCCAGAAGTCCAGCAAAATGTGCAGGGGCTCTCTCTAGGAGAGGGGATGAAGCATAAAACTGATATATCTCCATAACAGGCATTGACTCGGGATGCCTTACAACTAATCTCTTTTGTTGCGAGTAACAGTGAATCCAGTGCCTCTTTCTATAAAGCAGTGTTCATTGAATTGCCTAAGCTAGGCAAAGCTATTGATGAAAATCCCTCTCTAACCTTGAGAACAGTATTTCTACAAAATAAGTCAAGAGAAAGCAAAAAGGGAAGGCCCAAGTGCAACCCAGCAACACTGCACATAAAGTGCTGTGTGCTGCAATACCTAAATTTAGATGCCCAAAAAGTCATAGGAAAGGATATATAGTCCGAAAATGGGTGCCATGTTATTTTTTTTTTACAGGAATTCTGCCCAAGTACTTTACTTCCCCCTGAAACACCCCTTTCCCTGCACAAATCCCCCTCCCCAGGTCCCTCCCCACCTGTTAAGCACCCCCCCAATCCCCAATGTAATTGGATATTCTGTTTAAGTAAAGAACTTTGACAGAATTCCTGTTGAAAAAAATAACTGCATACCAGCAAACACAATTACACCCATAAAAAGAGTAAAAGAAAGGGTGAGTGGGGAATAAGGTTCCCACTAACTTAGGAACATGGAAAAAGAATCCACAAGTCCAGCAAAAAGTGCTTGGGGTCTCACAGTGGAGGGAGATTTGGCATAAAAAATGATCATCAAAACAAATAAAAAGGAAGAAAAGAATATATGTCAGGCAAAGAGATAATGTGAAACCATACCAAAAAACGAAGGCAAACCAATAGTTTGAATGTTCATACTCCAGTATTCTGAAAATGTTCTCTGAACGAAAATAGATAATTACTTTGTAATATATTATACATTTTATTTGCAATCGAACTGTTACAGGCGTACAGACGAAACAAGGAGGCGGCAGGGGTCCTTGTTTGCCGTTTCTGCAAAAGGAGGTGGAGGTTGTATGGTAGTCCCAAAAGGTGGGGAAACCAGTTGGGCCAGACAGGATTCCTGCAGACCTGTTTAAGGAAGAACTAACAATATGGGTCCCGGTCAAAAGTTTTTAAAAGTCATGCTCGTTATGAGGACAATACTGGACTCTTGGAGGACCCCTGCGATTATCCCGATATATAAAAAGAGGGAAAGGGACAATCCTCTAAACTATCGCCCCATTTCCCCATTAGGCATCACAGGGAAGATATTTGCAAAGGCTCTTCCAAACAACCTCCACAGTAGATTGTGATGGTTTGCTTCGCCATCTACAAGCAAGCTTCCGAGCACAGGGGATCAGGGGTTCCGTCTGTATTTGATTGCCCAAAAGCATCTGGTGTGTGTCTACAACTAAATTCTATGCAGTCTTTGATGATTTATGAACTGCATTTCAGTGTCCCGAGGAAAATGCTATGGGATATATTAGTGTCCAAGAACATTTCTGAGGCACTATTAATGCCAATTCAGTCATTATACTCCGAGAACTCGGCCAAAGTAGGTTGGAGCTTAGTGGGAGACAACTGCCTGGACCGAAGTGTTCGGCAAGGATGCGTTTTAGCTCCATTATTATTTTGCATCTACAATAACACTCAAAGAACTAAACCAGCATAATTTTAATTTTCCAAGGATGGGAAACGAGAAGTTCCCAGCTTTGTTCTTCGCAGCGCAGACAACCCGGTCCTTCTGTCCATTACACCAACTGGTCCGAGATCCTCCCTGAAACGTTTCACAAGGAAATGTGCTGAACTGGGCCTTGAATTGAATGCAAGTAAGACAAAAAGCATGACCTTTTGACCGAAGAACACCAAATGGGAGGTTCATATTTGGAGCAGGTTCCATGGTATGATTACCTGGGTATCCATTTTACCTGCAATGCCGGGTGAGCTCTACAGGTAGACAAGCCTAGTGATGCTTTGGTGGAGGAGGGGGGGCAGGTGGGCGAGGGGGATTGTGGTTCTCTGAAAAGTTCTTTTTCAGCCATGGCAGTGGAGCAGGGCGTCCAGTCTTGGAAGTACATAAGGAACAAGCAAAATCAGCAGCATTTTATGGCGTAGAAATATGGGGCTTCACTAGGAGTGGAATTCTGACTATAATAAAAAAAATCCTAAAAAGCATTCCCTTACTCCCCCAAAGTGCTCCAACCCCTCTTGTTTGCATGGAATGCGACATCTGCCCAATAGATGAAGAGGCCTTCCATAAGACCGGTTCTCTACTGGATCCGAATATGGCTGAATCCAGCTATGGTCACATACAGATAAACTCTGATCCATGTAACGAACATAGAAGGGGGGCAAAATATTCCATGGCTTGCCCATGTAGAAACTGCCTGGCAGCATTGAATCTCTCCTGTTATTGACTGACAAGTCAGATTACTAAAGCTTTCTTCCTCGGGGGAAAAAAAGGCATGGGTGGACTTAGGTCTAGAAAAATGGAAAGTGAGTGTGTTGGTCTGTCTCTTGGCATGGATTATCTGTTCGCCAAACAAATGTTTGGCTATGAGCCGTACCTTGATATAATCAACCCAAATTATGCACGAGCACTTTATATTGAGTTTAGAAGAACAAGTTACTTACCAACTGTAACATTCATTCGATTGGATTTTCCTCCCATATATTCATCATCTTAGATATTCGTATCGTCCGCTTTGCTGCTTAGGAAAAAATTATTCCACACCAGAGGGTGCTGTGCTCTATGTCGTGGCGTCGATGTCCTTCGAGGGCTGCTGTAGAGTTTTTTTTTTTACGTCATCCGCAGTATAAATGGCTCGAGCCGCGCCCGTTGGCTTCAGTTCTGGTTTTTTCGACATTCGAAACTGATCAGTTGATAAGGCGTCCCTTAGACCGTATTCCAAAGGAACATGGAGTGTAAAATATGTAAACTGTACGGAGGGGTAGGCTGGGAGGGTCGATTAGGAATATGTGGGAGGAACATCCAATCGAAAGAACATTACAGTTGATAAGTAACTTGTTCTTCGAATGGATTGTGTCCTCACACGTATTCCTCATCTTAGATGGACTCCCAAAGCAGTGAAAATTTGGACGAGGGAGTACTAAATTAATTTTACTTAGGGACCGTATGTAGAACGGCCTTAGCAAAAAGACCCCCTTAGGATGAGGTCGAATCTAAACAATAGCGCTCACAAAAGTGTGCATGGACGACTTGGTGGCCGCTGCACAAATATCTTGGACACCCCCCTGAAGAGCCATCAAAGTCGCCATGCCCCTAGTAGAATGAGCCCTTAGCCCATCTGGAGGTTCTTTACCTGCCAGTCTGTAACACTCTCCAATTGCTAGAATTATCCATCTGGATAAGGTCTGTTTCGTTACTGCCAGGCCCAATTTGTGGCCGGTGTATCCAATGAAAAGTTGGTCACTTTCCCGAAATTCTGCCTGTATTGAAATGTAAAAGCTGAGAGCCCTTTTAGGGTCCAGCTGTGGAGCCTTTCTTCCTCCTTACTTGCACGAGGAGGGAGGATAGAAAGATGGCAACGTGGTCTTCTGAGACAAGTGAATGTTAGAGACTATTTTAGGTAGAAATGAAGGTTTGACTTGAAGTATAACTTTTTCTTTATGAAAAATGGTGTGAGGAGGCTTACCAGAGAGCCTGTAACTCACTCATCCTGCGGGCGGATGTAACAGCCACTAGTACGATTGTCTTCAAAGTGAGAAGCCTTAGCGGACAAGAATGCAAAGGCTTGAAAGGAATGCATGTAAGGAATTTTAGTACTAAATTTAGATCCCAAATAGGGACTGGAGGGTACACGTCAGTGAGACCCTTTAAGAATTGCACAATCAATTGAATTTTAAAGTAAGATACCTCTTCTGAGGAGCGCTTAAAAATAGAAAGCGCAGCCAAGCATCCTTTTATTGTGCCAATCTGGAGGCCTCAATTGGCCAAATGTAATAGGAAAGAAAGTATGGATCCACATTCTTCTCTTTGCACCAGTTGCTGAACTTGTTTCAATGACACCTGTACAAAGATTTTGTCGCTGGCCTTCTGGCCAAAAGCAAAATCTCCATTACATCGTCCGGGAGGTCCCAATCCTTATATCTCAGCCTCTCAGAAACCATGCATGAAGGCCAAGTGTCTTGACCTCTGGATGGAGAACCCAACCTTCCTCTTGCGAGAGAAGATCCTCTTTTAGTGGAAGACGTATTGGAGGGCAGATGGACATGTCCAGAAGGTCCGGGTACCATGTCCTCCTGGCCCAATCAGGGGCAATTAGGATAATGGTTTTCCTGAACTTTCTCAACCTCCCGATTACGTGAGGAATCACAGCGACTGGAGGAAACACGTATAGGAGTGGAAATTCCCAGTCTACTATACGAATGTATCCCCTAGAGATCCACTTGGAGGAAATTCCCTTTAGCAGTACAGTTCGCACTTTCTGTTGACACTGGTCGCAAAGAGATCCACTTGTGGGATTCCCCAAAGGGTGAAGCTCTCTTGATGGAGTTCCTGAGCTAGTTCCCACTCATGGGACACTGTGCTCTGCCTGCTTAGAGCGTCCACCGCCGTGTTCTGCTCTCCTACTAGGTGAACTGCCGACAGAGATTCCTTCTTGTATTGCCCAGAACCAGAGCTGCATTGCCTCTCTGCACAGTGGTAGTGACCCTACGCCTCCTCTCTTGTTGAGGTAGTACATGGCCACTGTGTCGTCTGTCATTATCAGGGCATTCTTTCCCCATACAGAGGGCAGCAAGGCCTTCATCGCTAGTCTGATTGCCCTCAGCTCCAAAAGGTTGATGTGTAGTTTGGACTCCGATGGAGACCAACGACCTCCGATTGCCAGATCGTTGGTGTGAGCTCACCACCCTGTGAGTGAGGTGTCAATCACTAATCTCCAGCCATGGTTGCCAAAAAGATTCTCCCTTAAGAATATTGTCCTTGTAAATCCACCATAGCAGATCTTGAGCCGCTCTGGCTGGAACTTGCAAAAGATCTGACATATTCCCCAAAAATTGGGACCATTGAGTCCTGAGGGCCCATTGAAGGGATCTCATTCTCAATCTGGCCACTGGCACCAGAAAAATGCAGGATGCCAGGAGGCCGAGCAACCTCAGAAAAACTTTCTGGAACTTTGTTACCATCGGCAGAATGTGATGAGCTCTCACCTCGGGAGGCGAGTCTTTGCCCGAGGAAATATCCAGGACTGCTCCGATGAATTGAAGTCTTTGGAATGGTATCATATTTGACTTCTTGTAATTGAGGGAGAAGCACAGTCTGTGCAAGAAGTGGCAGGTCATGTTCAGATGTTGCTGGGCCTGTTTGGGTAACATGCCCTGATTAACCAATCATCCAAGTAAGTGTAGACATGAATCCCACCTCTCCCGAGACTCGCTGACACTACCACCATCAGCTTGGTGAAAACCCTTTGGGCACAGGTCATCCCGAATGGCAGAACTCGAAACTGATCGTGAGAACTGCCAATCGCGAACCTCGAGTACTTTCTGTACTTGGGATGGATCGGCACATGAAAATAAGCATCCTGAAGGTCCAATGAAACCAACCAGTCCTGGAGTTGGAGAGCCTGAAGGATCTGAGAAAGGGTTACCATCTTGAACTTGTCCTTCCTTAGGAACTTGTTAAAGTTTCTTAAGTCCAAGATGGGTCTCAATCCTCCGTCCTTCTACCAACCCTTGTTCCTCTCCGCTACAGGTACATGCTCTATTGCATTTTTCTCTAGCAGGGTTAAAATTTCCTGCAAATGGAGCGGATCTGGAATTTTGACAGAGTTGTATCCCGGTGGATGGTCTAGAGTCCTTTTTTTTTTTTAAAGGAAGGCAGTAACCGTGAGCCACTGTTTCCAGTGCCCAAGCATCTGAAGTAATGCCCCGCCATTCATTTAAATGCTGAGAGATCCTTCCTCCCACCAGGGTCTTGTGGATCAAGGCCTCAGAGTGGCTTTACGGCAGCTGCAGCAGCAGCTGAGGGGACAGATGCCGCAGCTGGGGCTGATCTAGCACCCTTTCCTGGTCCACCCAGAGGACATTTTCTTTGTCCCCTTTTACAAGCCTGTCCTTTTCCTCTTCCAAATGAGGAATAAAAACGAAAGGGACGACCCTTTGAGGAAGATGAGCCTGAGTAGTAGTGTTGCTGAGGTTGTCGTATGGAGGTGCTAAGTGACTTAGCCGCCGCCTTGGAGGTCTGCAGCTTCTCCAAACGTTCATTTGCCTTGCTGCCGAACAACCCCAAGCCATCAAATGGCATATTAAGAAGTCTGGCCTGCACATCCGGTGCAAAGCCTGACTTTCTCAGCTACGCAAACCTGCGTAGCACTGTGCTAGACACCATGGACCTGCTGATGCTTGCAGCAGTGTCCAGTCCTGATTGAAGGCATTCCCTTCATAGCCTCCTTTCCATCTTTCACAATCGCAAGGAAGCAGTCTTGCTCCTCGTCCTCAGGAATGTGTTCAGCTGCTGCACTAATACAATCTCACAGGGTGTATGTGAATCTTGCAAGGGTGCAGGTCACATTTGTTGACTTTAAAGCCATAATGCTCGAAGAAAACAATCTTTTGAGACCAGGCATTCATTCTTTTATCATCCCTATCTGGGGGAATAGAAGGGTATACAGATTGTCTAGTGGATGTAGCAGCTCTCTGGTGTAAGATGCTTAGTTAAATTGTCATGTCCAGAAGCAGGTGGTCTGTATTTCCAAGTAGAAATGTTCACCCCGGGTCCAGATTCTGGGGGTTCCCATGCGGCCATAACCTTCCTCTGAAGTGCTGTGTGAAAAGTAAGAACAGGATCCTTTTGAGGACCTTGACTGAGAATGTCCGTCATGTCATCCTGTAAGTGGGTGAATTTCTGTTCCACCCCATGAACTCCACCGCCCTATTCATAATATTTCTATAATGATCAGCAGGGTCAGGTTTGTCGAATTCCAACTCAGGTGACGTGTCTATACCACTAGCTGTTTGTAGAATGTCATAGAGGTCAGACATTTTGGACTGAGGGTCAATTAGTTCTTCAGGAACATCCCTTGTACCATATTTTATAGCAAAAGGGGAATCACCTCTTCAGAGGATTGTTCCTCATAAATAGAGGCTATAGACTTGAAAAAGTCTGTTCTTGGCACAGGGTGAAATATTTTACCCGTGGTTCGTGAAGGCATAGACCTTGGTTTCGCCAAAGGTGTCGATATTGGTGCGGGAAACAATGTTATCCTCCACAAAGGCGTCGATATTGTCGGTGCTGGTTTCGAGATGGTCGAAGGAGCTTTAGATGTAAGCGCCATTGAGGAAGGTGTCGATGCTACCTTCGACACTGGCGTCGATTAAGTCGTCGACATAGGCGTCGAGGAGACCTTCGACACAGACTTCGATGATGGTTTGGTACCCAGTGCTTATGCACCGATAGGCCTGTCTTGCTCTTTTTATGAGGTGTTGGAGAGGTTTCTCTCGACAACACGCTCAACGATTTTTCACCAGATTTAGAGCGTCTAGTCTTTAACCTTCCTCGGTCATCTTTAGAATTAGCTGTGGCATGGTCTTCACATGATTTCTTCGAGGGGGTCTGGGCCGCATTCTCAAAGATTTGCATCATCAAGGCTATAAAAGCCTCCCATTTTCTAGGGGAATCATGTTTTGATGGACAGGTGACAACCCCTGTATCAGAAGACGAGGGAGATCGCCGACACCTCTTTTTCTCAGAAGACATAGATTTTCTTAACCTACTCCTCGACCTAGATTTCTTTGATTTACGTTGGGACTTTTCCCTTTATGTTTCTTCGAAGAGCTTTATTCGTCATAGCTTAACAGGAACCGCATTTATCAACTCGATGGTCCGGACCCAAACGCCAGAGGCAAACTCGATGGGGGTAAGTTATAGACATTTTCTTCCCGCAACTCTGGCACTTTTTAAAGCCAGTTTTAGAGGTAGAAGGATTACATGAGGAAGACATCTCGAAAGACTGAAGCGCCGTTTTCATACACGAAGTGAAAGCTTTCGGAAAAACAGAACTGAAGCCAACGGGCACGGATCGAGCAACCCTCGAGGGACATTGATGCCACGATATCTAGCACAGCGCCCTCTGGTGTGGAAACAAATTTTCCGAAGCAGCAAAGCGGACGATACGAATATCTAAGATAAGGAATACGTGGGAAGTCACAATCCATTTGAAATGGATATTTGAAGGTCTGGGCACATACTGGCAAGTGCAAAAACTCGAATGGCGTCAATTGTATGCTTTGTGATGCTACAAGAGAAGATAGCTTGCATTTTATATTCATCTGCAGAATTAAAGACTTGAGAGTTACATACCTTAAACCCTTGTTTCTGCTGCACAAAATTCATACATTATACAAGGCCAATCATTTCTGTAATGGAAAAGATATTAGAGTTTGCTGCTCATGTAGACGTAAGATTTGCAAATCACCATGTACTAGCCCCACATTACCCAGAGGCAACTCAAGCTTAGTGGGTGATTATGGGTATCCAAGAGCTGCTTTTGGCTCCTGCTTAAACTCTTTAATATGGATGTGGTGTATTTTGTAGCCTAATATAGTCATCGAGCATGGATAAGACGACTGCTTTTGACATCCCAAATGTAACTTTGCCTGATCAGTTTTGGCCTCTATTCTATTTTTTATGTAACTTCTCTCAAGCATAACCAATCTTTTTAGAACAAACTTTCCTATTGCAGCATTTTATGTGGTCAAGGTTTTTAATGTTTAGTGTTTTTAGCTATATGTGTATTTCATTGGAATTCGATGGATATGTATTTTTATGCATTGTGCCATGTTGTTTGTAAGATGTTTGCTGATGACTCTATAATCGAATAAAGGCTAATTGATGATGATGAAACAAGAAATATCCTGTTCTTCGTTAATGCCCAAAGGATGTAAAGAGTCCAAGAAATCTAAAGGATGTAAATAGTTCAAGAAATCTATCAATTATGCCTCCTTTTGTTTCAGCATGCGCTCCATGTCAACATAGTTATTCTTTTCATCAATCATCTCAAGGACCAGAAACCTCATTTGGAAAATTAGCCGAGCTTCGCTGAAATGTTTGGCCACTTGTGATCTTTGATTGCTGATTCGTACGTTTGAACGATGGTCGTTCCATCTTATTTTGACTTTTCTTGTGGTGTAGCCAACATAGTAGATCCCACATGGTCATTTTATTCACTAGATCACATTTCCTGTGTCACATGTTGCAAAACATTTTAAGACCGCTTTCTGCCCATTCAGGGATGAACATTAAGTTCCTCATTGTCACATTAATACATTTAGCACATTAAAGACATGGGAAAGTGCTTGTTAAGTACTGTTAGTTAAGAATTTCATATTTATGATAAATCTTCCTGACCCGTATCTAACCCCAGAACTTTTTGCTTGGATTTGGTAACAATTTTACCTGGTACCTAGGTAAAGGGAACTCTCTTTCTCCTCTCACCTAGTCTTTTACTCGTTTTATGGGTGACCATTTTATGTCTCTCCATAGTGTATGGTTGAAGTTATAGTTTCCTAAAACCTTTGGGCTTAAGCTGTAAATTTCTCTTTACAATACTTGGGTGAACTACAGTTCTCATGTGAGCCAGCACACACCACCTTATGTGTATGTATCCTCTTTCTTACTTACCTAGTAACATTTTGTTACAATTGCAAGTTTTACATGAATGGCTAGTGGCAGTGGTTTTACCTTCATGACTTTCAGTCCTTATTACTCGCAGGCTATTAATTCGGCCTCAGTAATGCACAAGGGCTAGCATTTTACAAACATGTTGGGTTCTTTTTTTGCCCTTTCTTGTGTACTTGCTTTTTGAGGTCTTCCACTGAGGTCGTTCCTGCTTAGAATGGCAGGGGAATGGCAGGGAAAGTTTTGTCAACGGTGGGAATCCTTTGGATTCCCTGCCCAGGCTCCAGAGTGTCCGAGAAAGCAGGAAGCGAGGGAGGGGTCCAAAACTGAGCAGCCCTTTGTCCTTCACCTTGCCTGAAAGGAATCAACTCCCAGTGGGGGGGCTGGCTTTCCTGATGCCAGACTGCCCCTTGCTGTACAATGCAGGGAGAGTTTGCAGAAGTTGTGCTGTTGTTCCTGTTAAATAGCCCAAACCTGGAAGCTGCTGACAAAGTCGACCACTGGAGCTGAATCCGAAGAGGAAGATGAATAAAGGACACCTGTAGCTATTTTCCTCGACCAGAGAGCCTGCTGTGTAACCGGAGCCTGCTGTAACCTTTCCTTCCAATCAACCTGGTGGTCCCGAACACGAATCCTACACAGAGGCGAGATCCACTAGTCTCAAGAAGACCTGGCTCTCCAGAGACACAATTTGAATCCATGAAGTCCCCTCACCGGAGTGCAGGACCGAGAGAGTGATGAGAATCCGACCAGTGATATGCATTCTTCATCTGGCTGCTGAAAAAGGCGCCAAAACCACAGAACTGCATCCAGCCACGAGGAAACCCTTGCCTGGAGTCTTCCCCATTGATCCCTGCTGCAAATTCCCTTCTAGTGTCCGGACATCAGTCTTCACAAGGAATTAATCGACCAGGTTTTTGGCTGCAGAACCTGAAGACATCCTTCTGCAAACTCTTCTTCTGTGCTGTGGTACTGTTTTGGATGGGGTATTACTCACCTTAAGCCTTATGTGATTCCTGTGTAGCTCTGGGGTGTTTCATGTGATTGGGAGTCCTCTCAATCAGTTCACCCAGGCCCACTGCTGGAATACTACTAGGGTGTCTTGTTTAAAGTCCCTGGACCCTAACTAACTCGAAAGTGAATGACTTACTTGTTTTGAAGAGATCTGCAGGTATCTCTGGTCGTCGTCTTTTCGGTTACTTCAGCTGCCAGTGGTCGACTTGCTTTTCACTCCAGGAGCCTCACCTTTTATACAATTCCAGCACACACGCCTCTGCAATCTCTTTCAGCATTTTACAGAAAGGGGCGTTTGGCTGTCCAATCAGGACAGCCAGACCCCCAATGGGAGCTGGTTCTGTTCAGGCACTCTGGCAGACAAAGGACAGGGGGTGGAAATCGCCTCCCCCACTACCTGCCTGTCCAGACACTCTGGAGCCTTACCGGGGACACACAATGGTTCCCGCCAAAAGCAGAAAACACAGCAATCTCCCCCTCCCAGAATGGTAGAAGGGCTAAAAAAGAACAACCACGCTAGCAATAGTGAAAAAAGAAGGGAGGCCCCAAGTTGGTACTTGATTGCCCCTATTGTGCACTACCAAGGCTATGGACAGACTGCGATATAAAAATGACAGTTGGTAGAACACATCCACTGCCACCAGCCACAACTAGGATACTGGTTATGTGACTAAAAAGTCACAAAAGCAGAGCGAAGGGGCATACTTGGTATCCTTTGGTACTCCACATAAGTTGTGTGCCAATCTCTCACACTAACATTTTTAGGAGAGATATCCTTAAGAACTGTAGTTACTG
Source organism: Ambystoma mexicanum (assembly GCF_040938575.1). Taxonomy (NCBI): domain Eukaryota; kingdom Metazoa; phylum Chordata; class Amphibia; order Caudata; family Ambystomatidae; genus Ambystoma; species Ambystoma mexicanum. Next base: position 1,388,772,552 of record NC_090923.1, on the reverse strand, counting down.
GCGGATAAAGAAACGAATTGCAAAGGAGGGGCCCTAGGGGTCCCCAGTAACACTGCCCCTAAGGAGCTGTGTGCGGCAATAGTAAAATACAGATGCCTTTAAGTGTTTATGGAGAAAATAGACTCCGTAGTACAGGTAGAATACAAAGAACAGAGTTCCAAAAGACAGCCCACAAGAATGAAGGAGTGGAAAAAGGGTCCACTCAATCAGGGTTAAAGAGAAAGGTCCAGGTCCAGCAAAAGGTGCTGGGAGAGGGGCGCACTAGAAGAGGGGATGAAGCATAAAAATGATAAACCTCCCTAACGAGGACTGTAAGTGAATACTATATAGGGTCCACTATTGCCAACATTTTGAAGCTGAAGTTCTTGGAAAGGATACTAGCCCTACTCAGTGTAGTGTACACTACAGGAAAACAAACCTCCTATACCCGGTTGTGCACAACGGATTACATATTTGTTTCAGCTGCACCTTCCCGTTAACAAATAAAGCATGGAATATGATCTGAACGATGGAAGCAATAGACAGTTCTGAAGGGCAAGAATTAAAATAAATCATGCATTTCAGGGGTGGAATTATTTTCTATAAAAAGTTAAAGGGAACGACTACCTGCTTGGGATAAGGTGGTGCTTAAGGTCTTGGAACTCTGATTAAATACAATTGATTGATTTTAACTGTAACAAAGAGTGCTTTTTAGGCAAGCTAAACTTTAGCAGAAAAAAGGCCCGCCAGGAAGATGTGGCCTTCCTTACATTGCCCAAGAACTGCACTCAGTTGTAGTTAATTTGTGAATTATTGGGATAATGAAAACATGCCATTCAATGTTTTGCAGGCATTGCCACACACCAGCTCAATCAAGGGGGGTAGAGGGGTGTGGGGCTCTTTACCGCAATTGACAAGAGAGTCCTGCATCTTAGTAGAGTTGTTTCCCATTGTTTACATTTTTTCCAAGAGCCCAATGCCTCCCTCCAACATACAAAACCCAGACCTTCTTGGTCTACACAAAGTATTTGAAAACACTTTGCTTGGTAACAACCTTCAGGAGACCGACACCCTCAGGGTTTGAAATTAAGGAGTTGAGAGTTATTTAGCTCCTGCGTGTAGCCTTGGAGAACGTGGGTAGCTTGACATCAACAGAAACCAGGAGCTTCTTTTGACTCCCAAGGCCAACTGGTTCCATAAAATCATACCTTTGCGTCATCATCAGTGTTTGTGAATGTGTTTAAGGAAGCATTAGAACAAATCTAGAAGACATAAATGAGAATGGGTCTTGTAATGGAAAAGATATTAGAGTTTGCCGCTCATGTAGACGTAAGATTTGCAAATCACCATGTACTAGCCCCACATTACCCAGAGGCAACTCAAGCTTAGTGGGCGATTATGGGTATCCAAGAGCTGCTTTTGGCTCCTGCTTAAACTCTTATTTCGGTCCTTGCACCCTGCGTTTACTTTTGCCCTCATTAATTGAAACCTTGGGAGTCCCACCACCCTTAGGCAAGACCGATTTCACCGAGAAGAGTTCTAAATGAATCACTAAGCTCATAAAAATTGTAAAAGAAATGAAGATTCGAGAGGCCTGTACCTTACAACTGTGGCATGACATTACATTGTACCTTGTCTTCCAGCTTCTCCATCAGCGACTGAGAGATGTAGCCCACTTTGGTCATCAGAATCACCACAGTTTTTACATCTTCAATCTCAGTCCAGCGCAGCTCTAGGTGCTTCACCACATCACACACTAGCCCCTTTTGCTCCTGGGTCTGAGCAAAGGCCCCACAGTAGTCTGCCAGAAGCACCAATTGCTTGAAGGACAGCCGCCGGAGCCGCCAGTGCATCTCATTCTCCACAGATCTCAGCACCTTGCCATCCTCCAGCCTCAGCAGATACAGGCTTCGCAGCAGAGTCACCAGGTTTCCATTCCAGACTTGGGAAAGCTGAACCAGGGGGAGACAAGACATTTACTGTAAATCACAATTATAGCTGGACACGAAAGGGAGTTATGGGCTGCAATAATAATTATTGAAATACAAACATTAATTCCGTATGCAGATGAGATGGACGCTCAGGACAATTCTGAAGGAAATTGCTAGTGGGGACCATTAACAACAAAAGGTTGGAGAATTTTGGTTTTGCTTGCTGAAATTATTTTCAAAGACACCTTGAACAAAGGTCAGAGTTGGCGATGTCCTGCTTGACTCTAAAGGGTGAATCAGTGAGTAACATGTTTTCAGTTTCTCAAGGGAAAACTGCATGCTAGTAGAACCATGTAGAATAATCTCTGAACAGTTTAGGAAAGACCATGACCTTAATAGGCATGTACCCAAGCAAAAATGAAATGGGAAGAGAAACTTTAACACAAATGATTTGATATTGGACTTGAAGAAAAAGAGAAGTCAGGTTTTTAAGATATGGGTTACGGTTGTTTGCTACAGCTAGCTGGGAAATGGACACCCACACATTCGCTGGCTACTTATCTTCATGTTAATTTTGTGGAGAGGGATGGGAAGAGAGCAGGGGAGGTGTTGTGCCCCAAAAGATATATTTGATGGCATTGAGCAGTGAACAAACTAGGTTCCATTTATTTGCAGTTAACATTGGGCCAGTTGAAATTGCTCTACCATATTGGGACATGAGCCATTATATCCGAGAAAGAGACACCGTTCTTAAACCCCTTACATGTCTTTATCAGATGCCTGTTATACGCTACAGACGGTGATTTATTATATTGTACGTTACAGGTGCATGGTTGGCTTGCTTGACAATTGTGAATAAGAGATGGGGGAGCCAGAGAAATGATGGGTAGACTGGCTTGACTATAAAAGCCAAATAAAAGTCAAGTTAGAAAACCCCCCAGATCTGCCATCTTGCATCCCCAACATCACAAAACCCATAATGAATTGCCTCCCCACAACAGCAAAAAGCATAACTGGACTCCATCCTCCTCAGCCCACAACACAAAGCCTGTACATGGAGTGCCAATTTTGGCAGGTACGACAGTCTGCACAAATAGTTTGCCTAGGATATTACAATTTAGTGAAGAGAAGCGGCTCGGATTGCAACCCATTCCGCACTTGGGACACAATCATATACCCTTGAAGCTCTAGTGGATACAAAATGTCTTAATGGATTTAAATTAACACTGTTTTTATAACACCAGCTTTAAAAGTGCATAAATTGCAATTACAAACATTTTTACAAAAAGATAAAACCCTATGTAAAGCGCCAAAAAAGTACAATTGTAGCTTTGTTTTGCCTAGCGTGAATGGAAGACACCAAGTACATGAATGCAAAGTAACATGAGCCTAAAAAAAGGTCCTCTGGGTTTTGAAACTATACTTCTATGACACTACAACAAAACCAAAACTATTCCACAAAAAAGCAAATGCCATCCCATTTGCATCAAACCAGCAGACATGACAATGCATTACTTACCGTAAAAGCATTTCTGATGGTTGTATCTGCTTAGATTCACATGCTGTGCATAGGTCCGACATCCTGTGGTCACTGCAGAGTATTGCATTTTGCTTTTCGTAGTCGAAAAGGGGACGTCGACAAGGCGTGTCTGTAACACTATCCCTATAGTGACGTGCGTTGTACCCACAATCCCTCACGCGTCGAGGTCCCTCTGTATTTTTTCTGCCCTGACGGAGCCTTCTATACGTGAGTGAGTACAGAAAAGAGAGAGAGATGTAGAAAGGTGTTTATGTTCCTTCCATCCGAGCGGGGAGGAAGGGTGGGCGCATGTGAATCTAAGCAGATACAACCATCAGAAATGCTTTTACAGTAAGTAATGCATTGTCTTCTCATGTTTGTTAATCTGCTTAGAATCACATGCTGTGCATAGACTAGCGAGCAGTACCTGGAGTTGGCGGTGGGTTATGAGAAGGAACAGTAGAGAAAAGATGTCTTAATACTGCCTGTCCCACCTGGGGGTCAGATCTAGAGTGTGCATCTAGACAGTAGTGTTTTGTAAAGGTGTGCACAGAACTCCAGGTAGCCGCTTTGCAGATGGACTCAAGGGGAACATTTGCAATGAACGCTATGGAAGCCCCAGTGCCTCGAGTAGAATGCGCTCTTGGCTTGAAGGGTAGTTCCCTCTTAGCAAGAGTGTAACAGAGAGTGATGCATTGAACAATCCATCTAGAAATAGTGGACTTAGAGACTGCATCTCCTTCTCTTCCTGCTGCCACCGAGACAAAGAACTGATTAGTCTTTCTCAGTGGCCTGGTTCTTTCCATGTAGAACATGACAGCTCTGCGTACATCTAGTGTATGCAGACTTTTTTCTCCCAAGCTGGAAGGGTTTTGAACGAACGTTGGTAGTTCTATTGACTGGTTTACATGGAATTTCGAGATGAATTTTGGTGCAAACCTTGGGTGTGTGCGTAGAACCACCTTATCCTTGTGAACTGTTACAAAGGGGTCTAGAACAGAAAGAGCCTGTAGTTCACTTACTCTCCTAATGGAGGTGATAGCTATTAGGAAAGCAGTCTTAAGAGTGAGGTCTTTAAGAGTTGCCTTGTGCATGGGTTCAAAAGGCGAGCCCATGAGTCTAGAAAGTACCACATTTAAGTCCCATCCGGGAGCTGGGTTAGCTATCGGAGGGTGTATTCTCTTTACCCCCTCTATGAAGGCCTTGATAACTGGTATCTTCCACCACGACACTTTGAGTTGGGAAGTGGTGTATGCAGAAAGTGCCGCCAGATGGACTTTTGGAATTGAACACTAGACCTGAATCCAGTAAATGGGTTAAGTACAGAACAATGTGTGTGGGAGAGCAGTCAACCGGGTTGATGCTCTTACCTCTACACCAGATAACAAATCTTTTCCACTTGCTAGAATAGCAGTGGCGAGTATTAGGTTTTCTGGCTTCCCTGAGGATGTCCATACATCTCTGCAGGAGTTGTAGATGTCCAAATTTTATGATCTCAGGAGCCAGGCTGCAAAATTCATGGTCTGAGGGCATGGATGCAGTGTCCTGCCCTTGTCCTGTGACAGCATGTTGTACGGGCAGGGAAGTTTCACTGGGGGAGATAGGGACATCTCCATCAAGTGAGCGAACCATGGCTGCCGGGCCCACGTTGGGGCCACTAGTATCATGGTAACTTGCTCCTGGTGCATCTTGTGCACCACTTTGTTGAGACAGGGAGTCGGGGGAAAGGCGTAAACAAATTTCCCTGACCATTGAATCGACAGACCGTTCCCCTTGGACTGGTTCTGGGGGTACCTGGAGGCGTAACTTTGGCATTGTGAGTTCTCCAGAGTTGCGAACAGGTCTATTTCCGGGAATCCCCATTGCGTGAAGACGTCTAAGACGATGTCTTCGTGCAATCACCATTCGTACTCTTCAGGCAGGGGGAAGTCTCTGCTGAGTTCGTCTGCTAGCAGATTGAGTTCCCCTGGTACGTGTTGTGACAGTAGGAACATGTTGTGTTTGAGAGCCCACTTCCATATATTCTGGGACAGCTTGGACAGTCCTGGATAGTGGGTGCCCCCCTGCTTGTTGATGTAGTACATGGCTGTGGTGCTGTCTGTAAGGACCATCACTGTCTTCCCTTGTAGGTGTTCCTGGAAGGCTTTTAGTGCTTTGAACACCGCCAGTAGCTCCAGTAGGTTTATGTGCTTGGATGCTACGTTTGGAGTCCACACTCCGCGAGCAGTCTGATGGGATAGGTGAGCCCCCCATCCTGTGAGGGATGCGTCCGTGGTTAGAGTGGCCTCCACCGCGGGTGTGGCAAAGGGTTTCCCTATTATCAGGTTTTCCTTTGTCCACCACCGTAGCGAGAGAACCAAGGCTTGCGAGACCACCACTAGATCGTCCCATTGTCCGCTGGCCTGACACCACTGGCTGATGAGCCACTCTTGCATTGGGCGCAGGCGCGCGTGAGGTACCAAATGAATACACAACGCCATCATTCCTAGCAATCGCATCACTTTGCGCACCGTCACCTCTCGACCTGCCAAATATTGGGGGATCTGAAACAGCATGTTTTGGACCCTCTCGTTGGAGGGGAAGACGAGGCCGTCCTTTGTTCGAATTAGAGCCCCTAGGAATTGTTTGACTTGGCTGGGGTCTAAGCTGAACTTCTTCTCGTAGATGGAGAAGCCTAAGTGGAACAAAAGGTCTACAGTCTTTTGGGTGTTTGAGAAGCAGGTCTCGTAAGAATCCCGTTATGAGCCAGTCGTCGAGGTAAGGGTATACTGGGATGGATAACCTGCGCAGGTGGGCCGCTGCCACTACTTTTGTAAATACCCTTGGAGCAGATCCTATGCCGAAGGGTAGCACTCTGAACTGGTAGTGTTTGCCCTCTATCATGAACCTGAGCTATTTTCTGTGCGCTGGCAACATTAAAATATGAAAGTATGCATCTTTCATGTCCAGTGTTGTCATGTAATCTCCCTGTGATAGCAGTGGGATCACTTCCTGTAAGGTCACCATACGAAACTTTTGGGGTTTGACAAACTTGTTCGCTGGGCGCAGATCTAATACAGGGCGCATGGTTAGATCCTTTTTGGGTACAAGGAAGTACACTGAATAAATACCTTCCATTACCTGAGATAGAGGCACGACCTCTATGGCTCCTTTTTCCAGCAATTGGTCCACTTCTTGGAGAAGGATGGCGAGGTGTTCTGGTGTCATGCGGTGTCCCCTCGGGGGTCTGTATGTTGGGGAACTGTTTAACTCTATACAGTAGCCGCGGGCTACGGTGGAAAGTACCCAGCGGTTTGATGTTATTCCCTCCCATGCTGGAAGAAAGGATGTTAAGCGGCCCGCGACCGGCGTTGCATGGGAGGGGACGCGAATCTTCGCGTCACTTGGTGGTGTTGTTGGCTTGGGAGCCTCTGGGGGTGGAACCCCAGCCTCTTCCCTTGCCAAGGCATTGACCCCTCTGATTGTACTGGCCGCTATTACCCTGGTAGTTGCTGGCAGAATACTGTTGTTGTTGGTTTTGTTGCTGGCGTTGTCCACGAAAAAAGCGCTTATTACCAAATCCCCACCTGTTAGGGGGTTTTGAAATTTGGTCTAAGGTCTTTATTGTATCAAATTCTTTCTTCGCGTTCTCCAGCGCGTCATCCACTGCTCTCCCAAAGAGGTTGGACTCCTCAATGGGTTTATTAATAAGGGATGCTTGTGTTTCGGCCTTAAATCCAGAATTGCGAAGCCAGACGTGACGCTTCAGTAAAATTCCTTGTATCAAAGTGCGGCCAGCCGTCTCTGCTGCATCGAGGGTATTCTTGACTATGCTTTGTTTGACCAGAGAGCCCTCGTTAACTGTAGCCAGTAAACGAGTCCTTAGCGGTTCGGGAACTTCTTCCATGTCCTGTTTGAGCTTAGCCCATTGAGCATCGGCGTAGCTTGCCAATAGGGTATTATTATTATTGGCGATTCTCATAGAGAATGCTGCAGAGGTGGTGATTCTCTTGGCTAGGGCATACAGCTTCTTCCCCTCTTTATCTGGGGGTGCCTCGCTAGTAGATACTAGGACTCCTGCCCTTTTCCTGGTGTTGGTCACGACCAGGGAGTCCGGGATTGAGTGACCCTTAATATATAATGGGTCTGCTTGAGAGGGAGAGAACAGTTTCTCAATCCTCGGATTGACCCCTCTCACCAATGCAGGAGTGGAAAGAGAAGGTGTAATACGTCTCTTAACTGAGGCGAGGATGGGTATTAATCTGGCTAGTGGGGTTTTTTTCTTCGATAATCCTCTCCACAAAAACGGTGTCTGGGGTGACCTCCCCAGTTTCGATTTCGAAATGTGCTGCTGCCTTCTTCAGCAGTGCATTGAAGGTGGGTTGATCATCGACAGGCGAAGGGTTCCTGACTGGTGTAGTTTCAGTAGACCTGATGACTATACTGCTACTGCCTGTGTCAGTCGACCTAGCCGGTGACTGCCAGGGATTTGGGTCGCCCTCGCCTGTGTCTTCCTGGAATCCCTCCTCACATAGGTTAGTTTCCTCGTGAAAACCTTCCTCTTCTTGTAGGTCCTCAACATAGGTGAATTCATCTTCCTCCTGGAAGAAGGTGTCTTCCTCAGTGGGACTGTAAGAGTATATGTCCTCCTGTATGGGGTTATAAAACTTCTGGTATTTAGCCCTTGGACTCTCCAGGGGTGCCTCCCTTGGTCTCTTGGGTGCCCTGTCTTCTGGGATGGACATGAACCTGTCTAGTTTGTCCATACAGGTCTGGAACCTTTCAAAGGTCCACTGAGGTCGGCCAGGACGGTCTGGGAAAGAAAAAGGAGTTTCTTCCTCCTGTAATTGTCTGGTTCTGTCCCATAACGTCGAAGAAAGAAAGCCTTCGCCTTCTGAGTAGCCTTCTTGCTGGCTAGGGCCTTCTGTCGGCATCGGGAACTGGCCTGATCTGTTTTCCGGCGCTTTCGGCGTATCTTTGGCCTTGTGCGCAGTTTTCGGCATTTCACTCGCCGTACGTCTCTGGCCGTCCTTAGATGCTATGCGCGCGAGGCTTTCGGCGATCATTCTCTCCTCCGAGGGATCGGTCGCCGTCGCGCTATGTAACGTCAAGCCTTTGCTCGTCGAGTCCTTGCTCGTCGAGTCCTTGTTGGCAACGTGAGCGGTCTTGCGATGCGCGTCACCGGAGGTTTTGGTGTTAGCGCCCTTATTTTTAGAGTGCCCAGTCGCCTGTCGCGGAAGCGGTGGCGGGGAGGGCTGACGACCCTTACGGTCGGCGGAAGACACCGGTGGGCCCGGCGTCCCCGTTGGCGCTATGGCTGCCTTCGTCTTCGACGAATGTGTGCCGAAGGGTATGTGCTTTGGTGTTTTTCCGTGTGCGTCCTTGTCGCCGGGGTGTTCATCCCCATAAACTGGTCGTGAGCCGGACTTGTCGGGGCCGGGGACGGACGAGGAGGAGCGTGAACGCTCCTTTGAGAGGTCTACAGCCTCCGTTACGGGGGCCGTGTAGTCACTGTCCTCGTCACACTCGGCGGCGGCGGCAGCGGGCGAGGAGTCTGGCCTAGAAATGGCGTAGGCCACCCACCTTTTGACCCTGCGTTCTTTTAGAGTTTTGGGCTTTAGTAATTTACAGGCCGCACAGCCGTCCTCCTGGTGATCGAGGGGTAAGCAACGGTTGCACCGTTTGTGCTTATCCTTCAAGGTACATTTACCCTTGCAAAGCGGGCAAAACCTAAATGGCGTCCTCTCCATAGCTGAGGGTAAGAAGTGTGACTACGACCTCGAAAGAGAGGGAGGTGAAAGAGAAAGGCATTCTTAAAGAGAAGAAAGAAAGACCACAAAACCCCACTCTCCCTACTGTGTATGGCCGGCAAGGCCAGGCCACGTGTTCGGCAGTGCCGAAGGATCCCCTCCGCTCGTCCTTCCGTCGAAGATCTTGCTCGGCGGAGAAACGGCTCTGCGTCGAGGGAGGGATCTACGTTATTGATATTAATAACAAACGACCAAAGGTCGAAGAAACTATTTGGCAATGTCTCTTGAGGAGCTCCGCATAAAGGCGACCAGTAGCTGGGCGGAAAAAAACAATCTGAGGGACCTCGACGTGTGAGGGATTGTGGGTACAACGCACGTCACTATAGGGATAGTGTTACAGACACGCCTTGTCGACGTCCCCTTTTCGACTACAAAAAACAAAATGCAATACTCCGCAGTGACCACTGGATGTCGGACCTATGCACAGCATGTGATTCTAAGCAGATTAACAAATATCAGAAGTTATGTTACTGGGCATTTGTATAGCGCCTTTTACCATTGGTATGATTCCAAAGCGCTGTGGATTGATCGGCCTCGGGGACCGTAGTCCAGGTCTGTGGATAATAGTAGTTTAGTGCGCTTGGTATGTGTGCAGCCAGGGCGGATTAAGTGGTGTGTAGCTGCTTTCTAGTGGTTGGCTTAGTGCGATGGTTGTGTGTGATCAGTAGAATGTGATCAGCAAGGCCAACAGGATTTGGGTAGCTGCATTCTGGAGGCGGTGGAGGTTGTGAATGGGATGTGTGCAGCTTTGTGGGGTATCACTGCGTTTTAAAGACTGTTAGGGTGATCATGGAGGTGTACAAGTATGTGTACAGCTAGGCAGAATTACTCAAGGGGTATAGCGGCATTCTTTTGTTTGTTGGTGCAGAAGAGAGAGTTAGCATAATGGTGCGTTTCAGTGGCTGTGTGGATTGGAGGGAGACCTTGTTCTGATGACCTTCCAGTGACTATTTAGCAGACAGTATCTCCCTTTGGGTTCGGGGCTATAAGGCTATGGCCATCTATGTGTCTTGTTGTGTCTTCAGTTGCTTACTGGAGTACTGCTGCATCCAGTTGAGTTCTCTCAGTGCTAGCACTACGTCCTAGAAATAATGGCGGATGCTCGTGAGCCCGGTGCAGCATCAGCATCTATGGTTATCCCTGTGCCTTGCTGAGTCTGCAATTGCTTGTTGGTGTACCTTCGCAGTGTGCGGTTGCATCAAGTTCTGTACTAATGGACGAGTATTTCCTAGATACGGGGACTGTTACTCAGTGAACCACAAGGTCCAGCATCTAGCAAGGCCTTGTTGTGTGTGCTGTGTGTGACTAACACAGTTTCGTACACCACATCAATGTCCCTTGCCTCGCCAGTTTTGTTGACTGATTTCTAGAGCGTATACCCTTGAAGGTGGAACTAAAGTTTGAGCCTAAGTGGTACTGGAGCCAAATGTTTTTAGGTGCCAGGTAATTGTTTACAGCGGGCGATCGGGTATTCCTGTCCTAGTTTATGAAATTACACTGCATCACAGTCCCTTGCGAGAGCTGGGTGTGCTAGAGCGCTTATCCGATTGGCGATTGAGGTTCATAACAGCAAGAGATGAAGAGCAAGCTCAATAAAGCATCAGAATACAGGCCTTACTGTGCCCCACGTGTAAGGAGTTCGGGGATCAATTCCCAGACAGATCAGATTAAGCATCACATGATCCGAGAACATTCATGTCTGTTGGACTAGGACAACCAGGTCTGGCCCAAATCATTGTTTCAATATAGGTGCTAGAAGGCCCTCAGTATGTAGTTCTGCTCAATACATTCCCAGATCAGTAGGATTAGCAAAGATGTAAGTGCTAGTAGGCCCTCAGTATGTCATTCTGCTCAAAGATTTCCAGTTCAAGTAAGGTTAGCAAGAATAGACATCTCCAGGACTGTTAAAGTAGCGCATATCTAGAGGAGGCAATGATCAAGCTCAGTCGTGGCATAGGTATCTAAGTGCTAGGGTTACGAGTCTAGCATAATCCATCCAGGTAATTGGAGATGGATGTCTAGGCCTCAGAGCGTAGTATATACCTGGTGGAGGAAGGCAATGATCCAACGACGTCATGGCGTAGTATACAAGTGCTACTAGGATTCGGGTTCGTCTAGGGCAATGCTTCCAGATGGTTGGAGGTAGTGTACGCCTGGTGGAGAACAAAGGACACAGCAGGCCCAGTCATAGCGTAGGGCATGAGTGCTACTATGTCCATGGTTTGGAGGCCTGGCTATTAACTTCTTGGCTGGATAAGGGTAGCATAGTCAACCGCATGTAGGGGGCCAGCCGGTGCATAGCGTTCAATTTAATTGACAAATTCTTGGACGTGGTGGTGGTCGAGTGGTCAGAGCGGTCCCTTACATGTTATTTAGGGGAAGGCAAATATTTAGTGAGAGCAAGTTGTAGATAGCGTGGCCCTCAGCCTCAGACAGCCTTTTGGATGATGCAGAGGGATTTGAATGCGATCCTTGCAGCAACCATGAGCCGGTGGAATGTTTTTAGGGCTGGAGAGATGCAGTCCCTGGGCTTGAGGCCAAGGATAAGTCTTGCAGGTTTGAGTGCCTTCCGGAAGGCCATGTCGTCTTGGCTGTGTCTAATGCTGGGATGCATCGAGTTCCAAAAAGTTTGTGCCAGGTTTGAGTAGGTGGACCCTCTGATCCTGGGCAAATTGAAGACGGGGTCCACTAGGAGGAGGACTGTGCTTGACCTTAAGGTGCAGGTCAGGAGGTAAGACGCGATTCTTTTCTTGTGGGTATTTGGGGCACGTTTTGTGTACCGTTCAGTGATTAATATACAGTATTTTGAAAGTTGCCCTACGTCCAATCGGGAGCCAGCGTAGGGTGCGCAGAGCAGGTAAGATGCGATCCCTTCACCTGAGTGCGAGAAGCAGCTTTGCAGCAGCGTTTTGGACACTTAGGAGTTTGTTTAGTAGGTAGGCCGGTGCACCCATGAGAGGGAATTCACATAATCAATTCTGGACATGACAATGGACATAATTGCAGCCCGTCTATTGGGGGGTAGGTGAGGTAAGGGAAGATGCGCTTCAGACGCCAGCGGTGTAAATGACAGGATTTGAATGAATTGTTGATGTGGTGAGACACAGTTAGGTCCAAGCCCATTGTGTAGCTGAGGTTTTTGATAGTGGTGGTGGTCGAGGAGGTTGAGAGGGAGGGCCGAGTGAGGGCCAGGGAGTAGGTTGGGGGAAGTTATTTTGCTGCATACCATGATCTCAGTTTTCCCTGGGTTCAGCAGGAGATGATTAGTCGTCATCCAGCGGTCAAGGTCAGTGAGATATGCTGCTAGGTCAGGGTGAGGGTCGATTTAGGAACTCTCAAGATGATTTGTGCGTCATCGGCATAGTTATAGCAGGTGAGGTTGTGTGAGCGGATGATCCCAGGCAGCAAGGTCATGTAAAGGTTAAAGAGAAGTGTTAGAGGCAGGCGCCTTGGGGTACTCCAGTGTTCATTGGGCGTGCAGTGGGGAGATGGGTGATGTGTTTATTAGAGAGGAATGAAGCGATCCAGTTGAGCGCTGAGTCTCGTATTCCTAGGGAGTGCAGTCTGTCAAGGAGGATCATGTGATTAATGGTGGCAAACACTGCCGAAAGGTCAAGAAGAACAAGCGCTGCACATCCTTCTGAGTCTGCAGTGACTGAGGTCATTCCAGATAGAGATCAGTGTTGGCTCTGTTCTGTGGCGCCGACGGAAAGCTGATTGTGCAGGGTCTAGGAGATTGTTAGATTCCATGAAACCATTGAGCTGTGAGTACGCAGAGCTGTCGATGAGCTTTGCAAAGAATCAGTGTTCGAATTGGCCCTGAGGGTCGAGGGTTGCTCTTTTAAACAAGAGATTTGGCATGCACAGTTTTGAAGGGTTCTGAGAAGTTGCCAGATGTGAGGGAGTCATTAAGGATGGACCTCGCTAGTTCTCCTGCACATGTGGAGTTGAAGATTTATTTGAGGAGCGAGGCGGCACAAGGTTTGAGCGGGGTGGCAGATGGTCGGCTGTCGGATAGTAGTTTGATGAACTACTCGCTCGAGATAGGGTTGAAAGAGCAGAACAATGGATTCTCGGAGGGCATATTCTTGTGGATCAGGTGTTGGGAGGGCAGACAAGTTGGAGAGTTTGGCACCGAGGGTGGCCGTCCTGTCTAGGGCTGTTTTGTGGAAACGTTCAGAGAGGGCGTTGCAGAGCGTTTGTGAGGAGACAGTCGGGGCTGTGATGCAGGAAGGGTTCAGGAATTCTGTAATGATCACGTGGAGCTCTTTGCTGCCGCTACGGCAGCTCAGGATTATTTTGTTGCAATAGGCTTTTTTGGCCCTTTGGATCTCTGGTTTGTAATTTCGGTGATGGTGGGCGAACAATGATTTGCATTCCGGGGTTCTGGAGGCTTGCCATTTTCACGCGATCGGTTATTAGTTTTTAGAGTCTTCAGGTGGGGCAGTGAACCATTTGGGGTATGTCCTTTGTGGAAGCGAGCACACTCGGGAGTTAGCAGGGTTCGGGGGGGGGTACAGGTCCATCTCTGGCCGTGAGTGAGGGGACGGCACGTAGCGGTGCTTTGGCCAGGTTAGGTTGTACCTTGCCCTTGTTCCAGCACTTGAACAGAGACGTAGGGGATAGAGGAAGCCTTGGGAGGTGGTGGCGGTGTGAGGAGAGAGAAAAAGGAATGGGCTAGTGATCTATCCAGATGAGGTCGGAGGATCTGAAAATGGTGTGAATGGTGTTGCCAGCAGTGTGCGTGGTTCCTGTGATATACTGGGTGCGGTTGAATGCCTCTAGGCTGTTGGCCAAGGGGTAGAGTTGTTTGGCACGTCAAACCAGATATTGAAATCCCCCAGTGCAGGGTGGTTGACTAATGTGGCTTCTAGGAAGTTGCATAGGCAGTTGGGAAATGTTGGTCGTATCTGGGGGACTTGTAGACAAGTAGGACGCTGTGCAAGAGAATGTGCAGGAGAGCAAGTTTGACTAGAAGGAATTTGCAGTTAGCTGTGCAGGGGTGTGTTTCGGTGGAGGTGCTAAAGATGTGTGGTTTGTGGAGGATGGCTAATCCGCCTCCTCTAGAGGGTCTGATGAGTGAGTAGTCTGGTGGGAATGCTTGGTGTGCGATTGGTTTGAGGTTGTCCGTGTACCAGGTTTCCGAGAAGAAGATGAGATGGGGATTGTCAGAGGTTAGATCATAGATGCAGTGTCTGTTGTTGGCCACGGCGCGTGCATTGAAAAGGAGGAAGTTGAGTTTGTGGGAGGTTGTGGGGGCGATGCTTTTCTGGGTGTCTGGGGTTGGCAGGGCTGGGATGTCAGTGTGGCCTGTGGTGGTGGCAGGGAAAGGATGGATTGGGTCGAACAGCGTAACTGGACAAACAGAGTTGGTCAGGGAGGGGGTACTGTTGGTGAGTGCGTAGTAGGCGGCAGGTGGTTCGGGACTGGGAAGAGAAGTCAGGCAGTTGCAGGTCTTCGGGAGAAGAGTGGCGCTGGATTGGTTCTGAAGATTTAGGGGGTGGGGATGAGTGGAGCTGGGCCGTTCTTAACAGTACCAAGCACGACACCTCCGCATTGGTGTCCGGGGATAGGAGAGGAGATGAGGTGGGTTGAAGGAGAAGGACGAGGGAAAGGCAATGTTAAAGGATGGAAGTGTGAGGCCAGGGCGACAGAGGGGACGTGGTAGAGGAGCTAGGAAAGTTGAGATCGAAAAGGAAAGGTTGGGGAGTGGTTCAGGGCTGGCGAAGTATGTAGAGTAGAGGGCTCTGTTTTGAGTATTTGGGTGCTGAAGGCGTGTGTGGGAGGATTGGTGGGTCTGCGGTGAAGGGGGTTGAGGCGATGGTTCAGGAAAGGGCAAGACGTGCCATGCTGAGAGAAGTGAGGGTGTGGCCAGTGGTGGTCTTCTGGTAGTGGTCGGTGTGTTGGAGGGTATGGGAGGACAAGGGCCATGGTTATCGAGGGAGGTGTGGGTGGGGCAGGGGAGGTGCATGTAGTACCAGAGGTGGTGGGGGGGGTGGTTACGCATGGGTTGGGGTGGGTTGGCCTTTGGCTGTCATAGCACCACCAGGATTTCTCTGAGGCTGGGTTAGAGAGAGGGTGGGGTTTGTGCTGTAAATGTATGTGAGGGAGGAAGTTGCAAGAGGAGAAGTGGGGCATCTGGGCCCCCTCATATGACAAACAGTGTGATGTGAGGCAGTCCCTAGGGTTCTAGCTGTTGGGGAGAGGGGCGAGAGAATGAGATGAAGTGTTCCCAAAGCCAGGCGCAAGGGTTGTGCTGGCGGTGGGGCAATTTCTTTTTGGAACGCCAGAGGAAATAAACTAAAGTTTGTTTTAAAAATGGGTGGCGGTGAGGATCACATTAATAGCCTTGGAAAAAGGCATAGAATGGAGAATTAAATTGCAGTGGTTGGCTCTCCGATACAAACGCGTTAATCCAGTTCTCCTCACTCAATGCCCACAGCCGAGGGCCTGTGGCAGTCAATGATTCTCCAACAAAGACTGGAAACGAGCGAGGCTCTGATGGGGATGGGACAGGACATCAGGCAGACGGCCATCCCTGGACTGGCAAAAGTATTTTTCCCCAGAGTGAGTTGCGAGGGCTTAGCTAGGTTTTCAGCAGTCAATGGTTTGAAACTCGGCTCAAGCAGCCCTTTACTGTTCGCCATCCTTGGCTCGCCCACCTTCAGTAATAGACATTTCTAATGGGACAAGCTTTATTAGAAGGATTATGGTTAATCATACTTTCTTGATAAACAAGTCAAGATCTGCACAAACATGACAAGTGCATATGGTGGAGACTAGAAGCCAACGGTGAAATTAAAATATGTTCAAAAAGTATATCATCTTTGTTTTTAGTGTTTAAATAGTTTTTATACAAATGTTGTACAACAGAGGACTGTTAAACAATAAGGTGGCAGAGGATAATACAAACCAAAGTGCCAGTGTGGCATATCTACAAATAAGCAGAAAATAAAGTGTTTCGGACACACCTAGAAGACATTTAAAGCAGACGTGGTCAAAAAATGAACAAGGTTAAAGTTTGAATCTCATACATTAGTCAGGTTTGCAACATACTAGGTACTAGCGCATCAATCCCTAGAGGTAGTACCAGATTACTGGCCGATTCCCAACACAGTAGCAGTTGCTAGCTCCTACTCAAATCCAACTTCTATTTCCTTAAAACCGAGAGTTTTCAGAAGTGAACAGATTAAGCACATATGCATGTATCCCCTGCGTCCTGTCCTGCAAGAATGCTGAAGCCCACAAACTACAGAAAACAATGTGGCAGGCATTTGGGTCAGAACGTGACACAGAGGAGGCAGGTCTGTATTTGACGGGTCTGCAGCTTGTAACATAACCTGAATTAAAGTATCCTTTAAAATAAACTCAACTCGCAGCATGGAACCAGACATTTGAAAACCTTTTAAGTCACCCTTGAAAAGACGTACTTAGCAATTATTACCTGCTTCTCCATGGATTGGAGTAGCTGCCGACAGCGTTCATCCTGCAGGATGCTACTGGTATCCATCCTCTTCTCACCAGCGAGACGAGAGAGGGCGACCATTATCAGGGCAGCCTGGTTGCCAGACACGTGGTGAGACAGACATATTTGCAACAGGTCCTCCGCGCCAGAGGCCGTCTCAATCAGTTCGTCAATCTCAGTCCGATCAGGCAGCTTTGGGTATGCTTGCTCCTTCACCATAAGAGGGTCTTTATGCATACAAAGGCTGGAAGTGTGCACCAACGAAAAGGCTAGTGTCCTTGGTGGTCCATTCCTGCTGGCTAGGGTGCATGCCAGAGCCGATACAGGTGCCAAGAGAGAGGCCCCCAAAAGACGGGCGCAACGGTGTGCCAGTCGGGAGGCCATCTGGATTCTTCAGGCACTGGGCCAAGGCTCACCTTTGCACCTCAAATTCTGTGATGGTGAATAAAAGAAAAAAGTATCAGCACTGAATATTACAGTATTGATTCTATGTCAGACTGTGGTTGTTTGGGGTGCGGGAGGGTTCCCACTTGGAGGTAAGAATTTAGTAAGCTCTCCCAGTGGTTTGTAGCTCCCCAGCTCCTAGTATCAGTCTGTACTACTCAGACCTTGGTAGAGTGGCAGAGCAGTCAGGCTTATCTTAAGAAGATGTGAACTGTAGCTAAGTACACTGAACCTAGTTCGTAATGCACATCACAAAACACTTACAATTATTGTATATTAAAATATAGATTATGTTTACACAAGCCACTGTTAAATACTTAGCACAATAAACCCACACACAAGTTTGCTTTAGAATACTTTCAAAAGGCCACATCTTAGTTGGTAGTTGCTGAACGTGCACAATTGTTACAGGAGTTTGACAGGTCCAACGTATTATCGGGAATAACAAGGTTACTCACCGTAGTAACTACCTTACTCCTAGTCCATAGTCTACTTTCCTCCATACTTGTGGGACATTCCGTCCTTCGGGATGGGACCAGAACAAATTTGTAAAAAGCATCAAAAATGTTGAATGTGTCCTTTTATTTTTACGCGGCATACCGCACGTGGCCATAACCCTGCCATCCTGAGCTCCGCCCTGCGCATCACCCTTCAGTCGTTTTCTATCGCCAGGTCCGAGACCATTTAAGCAATAATAAAGGATACTTTTTAGAGGGGACGGCGGGCGGGCGTATGGAGGAAAAGGGACTATGGACTAGGAGTAAGGTAGTCACTACGATGAGTAACTTTGTTATACTCCTACGTCACATCCCCTTTCTTCCATACTTGTGGAAGATTCCCAAGCACATGCAAAACAAAAGATGGGTAAACCTCTACTTCGCTGACAAAGAGGAAGTAACAAATGTAGTGAACAGAGAGTGTGTCAGCGGAAACAAAATTCAAGTTAAAGTGGTGACCGGCAATGGGTTGGGGAGAGAGGGGGCCCCCAAAATTCGGACAGCTTGGCAACATGAAGTTAATACTGACTGAATTTTCAGTCTGGTTTTATATTGGCACTTTGTTTCACTATGCACTTTATTCTACAACAATATGCTGCTATTTAGAGATGAGCTTGTAATAAAATTTAAAATTTAATATGTATGTTTTAAGCAAATGGAATTTAAATAAAATATTCATATTTTTCAATTATTGTTTGGTTTATATGGCCTGATCTGTGATTCCGAATTTTGGGGGCCCCCTCTCTCCCCAACCCATTGCCGGTCACCACTTTAACTTGAATTTTGTTTCCGCTGACACACTCTCTGTTCACTAGATTCCCAAGCACATACCAAAGGTAGTTTGGGTGGATGGGAAAAAAAGAAATCTTTATTGGACCAAGTTCTTGAGAACAGCCTGGCCAAACTGGGCATCAGCCCTGGAGCTCAGGTCCAAGCAATAATGCTTACAAAAAGCTGAATGGGAAGCCCACATAGAGTTGTGAGGAGCCCCCGAGTTCACTCATTCTATTGAGATAAAACTTTAGGGCTCGACTGAAGACTCTCGGCGTCTGATGCCGGGTTAGGAAAAAAAGACAGGTAAGGAGATTGATTGGTTCAAATGAAAAAAAAAATAATAAAATTTATCAGTAACCACCTTAGGCAGGAAAGAAGGATGGATGCGGCGCAAAACCTTATCCTTATGGAAGGTGAGGAACGGATGTTCCACAGAAAGACCCTGGAGCTCACTTACTCGCCTTGCCGATGTCACTGTGATCAAAGAAGGCAACCTTCCACGAAAGATATTTGAGATCGTTAATCGCCATAGGTTCAAATGGTTTATGGCATAACGTGACGAGTACCACATTCTAATCCCTTTTTGTATGAGGAGTGCGCACCGGCGGAAAAAGATGCAGAAGACCCGCAAAATGCCTTTATTGACCGGTTAGTCAAAGAAAAAGGAACAGCCGTCAGTTGACAGGTAGGCCGCAATGGCAGTTAAGCAGGTCCTGCAAGACAAGACATGAATGCCCGAAGCTGCGAGGCGAGACACGAATGAAAGAACAGTGTCAACCGTAGCGTACCTAGGTTGAAGCTGTTTAGCTAAGCACCAGTGGCAAAAACGGAGCGATTGGCTCCTATATTGAGCCCTTGTAGAAGGTTTTCTGGCCGTTTGGATAAACAGCATATTATCCTCAGACAAATTAAACTGTGCTAGAGATCTGAATTCAGGCACCAGGCCGCCAAGCTGAACGATTGTGGGGAGGTGCCACATCTGGTGATCACACTGGTGAAGCAGGTCAGGAATCAACAGCAATCTGAGAGGAGGAAGAATCGACAGATACTGAAGTTCTCAAAACCAGAATCTGGCTTGCCACCATGGAGCTATGAGGAGGAGAGTGCAGTCCGATGCATTCCTGATCTTGCAGAGTGACCGATGAATCAGAGGCAGTGGAGGAAAGGCATAAGCCCTCATGTTGAGCCATGGAATCTCGAGAGCCTCTCCCAGGGAGGACACCCCGAGACCGTCTCTGGATGCATACAGATGAAGTTTCCCATTTGTAAACGTTGCAAATTGGTCCACATCTGGAGTGCCCCACTGGCGAAAATTGTTGGAGAGAACATCGCTGTTCAATTCCCACTCGTAACTAGCTGCCGACTGGCGGCTGAGTGAGTCTGCAGTTACATTGATGACACCCGGAACGTGTACAGCCAGGAGCCAGATGTGGTGCGGGATGGCCCATTCCCAAATCTGTATGGCTAGGTCCACAAGGAGAGGTGACTTGGTGCCACCCCGCTTGTTGATGTAAAACATTGCCACAGAATTATCCGTGCGAATACGGACTACCTTGTTCATGATTGACGGTTGAAAAGCTTTGAGTGCCAGAAAAACAGCCAGATTATTGATATGAAACTGCCTGTCCTGAGGTGTCCAGAGGTCAAATACTTCAAGGTGCCACAACGTCGCGCCCCACCCGAGAAGGGAGGAGTCCGTGGTAACCGTCACCTGTGGGCAGGGCTCCTGGAAGGAGGAACCCACTGAAAGGTTGTCGGTCGAAGCCCACCATTGTAGATCCACCTCATGCAGAATGGAACTGGGATTATCTTGGCATCTTGGTCGGATGCCGGAGAACAAAGAGCTCCGAAGAGCCAGCTGAGTACCCCTCATCTTCAGGAGTACAAGAGGAAGGGCTAGCATGCAAGAAGCCATGAGGCCCAGAAGTCTCTGGAACCACCAAGCTGTGATGTGCGAAGACTGGAGGAAGAGCTGACATGTGGCTGATAGGTCTGCAATCCTGTCCGTCATTAGGAACACCTTGGTACTGACAGTATGGCAACGGAAGCCAAGGAAGATCAGTCTTGAGAGACCGTCATGGAAGATTTCTGCCAGGTCAACGACAGCCCAAGGTGGAACAGGAGCTGGAGGAGAGACTGGAAATTGCTGTGGACTAGGACTGCATAGGAGCCAATCGTCCAAGTATGGGTATACATGAACGCCCTGCAGCCTGAGGAAAGCTGCGATGACCGACATCTTCATAAAGACATGCGGTGACGAGCTGAGACCAGGAGGAGCACGCGGAACTGGAAATGTTCCTCTCCCAGGGAGAACCACAGATAGTTATGATGCAGCCCCCATAACAGCATGTATGCATCCTGAAAGTCCACCACACTGAGCCAGTCGCCCTTCCGAATAGAGGACTTTATTTTGCAAGGTGTGATCATGTTGAATTTCTCTTGGGGGGAAGAGAAAGAATGAACTGGGAAAGATCAAGGATAGTGTGCAGGCTAGCCTGGTTGGGTTTGGGCACTGAACAGATGGGAGTAGACGCCCTCCCCTTGCTCCCTGAGGGGAACAGGCTCCACCGCTCGGAGGTCTAGAAGTTTCTGTACCTCGGCTCTGAGGGAGGGCGACCCGAACTGCTGGAAGAGAGGGTTGACGGGCAGGGTAGGGGGCAGGGGCAAGAAAAAGCCCACCCAAGCGATGGACAAAACCCACCGGTTTTCAGTGGTCTACCACGCCTCCAGAGGAGACTGAATTCGTCCTCCCCCTGGAGCCTCGTGCGACCGACCAGATATATCATTTGGATGACTTGTCGGGAGGGAGACTACCTGTCCCTGTAGAGGAGGTCGATGGATGAGAGAAAAACCAGCCACTTTGCCGTTGCTGCTTTCGAAAGGACCCACCAACCGGAGCGTCTGTATGGCGATCCTGAAACCCCCTGAATCCAGAGAAGGACCGATTCTGGGACCCTAACCTCTGTGTATAAGGGGCCTTAGCTGGAGTACATGAGCATCTGAAACTTCCGAAAAACTCATCCTCAGCCGAAGGCGCTGAAACACTTCCTCCCACCAAAGGACTGGGAGTCGTAGTAGAAACACGAATCCCAGCAATGTGCCAGGCCTAGACACTCCAAGCAAAGAGTGTGGATCTGCCCTCCGGAAGCGACGTTCGCATGAAGGACAGGAAACGAATCCCAGACGCTCGGCACAGACAGAGGACTAGATGACCAGAGCAGGAAGGAAGGACAAAAAGGGAATAAAAATTAAAATTCCTGATGGTGCTAGTGCATCCAGCCCCAACCGAGCGGAGAAAAGGACTGACGGGCCATGCACAGGGCGGAGCTCAGGAGGGTGGGGTTACAGCCACTTGCGGTACCCAAAAAATAAAAGAAGGACAAAAAATCTAAAATGTTTATGCTTTTTACAAAAGTGCTCCGCTCCCATCCCGAGGACGATTGTCCCACAAGTATGGAGGAAAGGGAACGGGGCGTAGGAGTATAACGTGCATCCACAAAGTAATACAGCAAATTGCATTTAGTCAGCATAAACACATATGATAGTGATTTTTGCAATGGAAAACAGTTGGTTAGTGTTATCCTAGCAGAGCTTCGGGTTCTAGAGGCAGTCACTGCACAGTAAGTCTTTTAAAGTCCAAAACGCAACCCTAGCTAAAAGGCAGTTAGGAGAGGCTTAAAGTCTTGAAAAGCAATAGAAGTCAGAAGTTCCTGTGGATACTTTCTAATCTCTAGGAAAGAAGATACAAGAAGACAACGAACATTGGAGACCCTGCTAATGGACTCACTAAAGGGACACCAGCAGCGGCTTGAGTCAGAGGTAAGAGGGGGTTTCCCTGGACACCTCTACGTACACTCCAACGGTCGAACAACTTTCTGGAATAAGTTAAGCAATGCCTTTTTTCTTCCCCGACGGTACCTTAGTTTTGAAGAAAATGTTTGCGGTGGATGTTCTGGGATGTTACAGCTCTGGACCACCCTCTGGATTCCTTGGTCTGATGACAGGCAGGACAATGGACGGGGGTCTCTCAGTAGCAGTCTTGAGGGAGGACCTCGGGCACGGCTTTCATCAACTTCTTTGGACACTGCGGTTTTGACACCTGGTGTGCAGCATCAACAAAGGACGTGATTTGTCAGGTCAATCTTCGGTTCCTGCAGTCCCGCACTCAGATGAGGGGGTATGGACGAGTTGCATTGGGTCTGTGGAGTGTCCTTGAGGGCTCAGCAAAGACGTGGACGGATTCATCCTTTCCAAGATGATGCACTCAGAATGCACAGTAGGTCTCTGAGTATTGGGGTTCTGTAGCTCTGGAAACTCACAGGACCTCGGGAGATGGCTCAAATCAAAGTTCATCTTGGGACTGGTTGTTCCCACCAGTCAAGGGGGAGTCGTCCTCTTCGAAGTTCTATCACACAGAAACCCGGGCCAGGAAACCACTGGTCACTTCTCTGTATTACAAAGGATCTGCAGGCATCTCTGGTTGTCTTCTTCGCTTCCAGTGGTCCACTCGATTTTCACACCAAGAGCCTCACCTTTTATACAGTTCCAGCCCTCAATACTCTACAATTTTCCTCAGCAGTTTACAGAAAGAGAGCTGTCAAATCAGGGCAGCCAGACCGACAGTGGGAGCTGGTCCCATTCAGGCAATGTGGCAGACAAAGGACAGGGGGGTAGAACCCACCTACCCAATTCCTGCCTGCCCAGACACTATGAAGCCTAGGCGGGGAGATCAAAGGTTTCCTGCCAAAGGCAAAACGTACACAGAGGCCTCCCCCTCCCAGAATGGTAGAAGAAGGGCTGACAGAGAACAACCGCACTATTAGTGGCAAAAAAAGAAGGGAGGCCCCAAGTTAGTACTTGGGTGCCCCTATTGTGCACTACTGAGGCTATGGACAGAGCCTGCAGTGGGAAAAGTACACAATAGTTGGTAGAACACGTCCATTGCAACTAGCCATAATTAGGAGATTGTCAAAGGAGCAGAGAGAAGGGGGATACAAGGTATCCTGTGGGCACTCCACATAAGGTGGTGTGTGCTAATCTCTCAAGACTATAAAGTTTTTGGAGAGATACTAAGAATCTCTCCATCCTTAAGCACTGTAGTTACTGAAGGATAAAGAAAAAGAATCTCAAAGGAGGACCCCAAGGGTCCCCAGCAACACTGCCCATAAGGAGCTGTGTGCTGCAATAGTAAAATACAGATGCCTTTAAGATTTATGGAGGAAAATAGACTCCATGGGATAGGTACAATACAAAGAATAGAGTCCCAAAAGACAGAGCCTATAGGAATGATGGAGTGGAAAAAGGCTCCACTCAGGATTTCAGAAAAAGTTCCAGAAGTCCAGCAAAGAGTGCTGGGGGTCTCACTAGGAGACGGGATGAAGCATAAAAATTATGAAACTCCTTAACAGTGGTTTACTTTACCAGCATTTAATTTGACATTTTACACAAGTTTTGTTTTTTATTTGTAGCACATCACTGATTGGACGCCCTCATCTGTGCAAACTTTCATGTATTAACAACACCAAATTACAAAGCATTCTTATTAGAGAAAAGTAAACACTAGAGTCACATTGGTGTCGTATCACTGCAAACATTCCGGTAAGCTTCCTTGCTCAGAGAAAACACTACCTTTTAGTGAAATATTCTCCGTTTATGGGTATCAATGATACCCTTTATAAAGACCCCCTCTTTAAGGAAAAACAGCAGGGAAATTTGGGAATCCTTCAAGAATAATGACAAGGGGGAGACCTCGCTCAACACAGTGTGAGAGGTAGCTAAGGCGACCATCCGAGCTGTGTTGATAGCAAAGGGCACAGCGAAAAAAACCAAAACAAAAAAGGAGCTTGCATGCTTCGGGAAGCGACCCTGAAAAAAAAAGGTATCAGAGCCAAGGAGGCAGCCCTCCACAGAAGGGTTGATCAACATGCAGACATAGTAGTAGACATCAGCGTGCTCCAAAAGGAGTTGAACAAACTATGGAAAGGGAAGGCCTTAACTCAGCTTCAATATCTGAAGCAACGGTACTTTGACAAGGTAAACAAGGCACACACAATGCCAACATCGAGACTGAAGGCACAAAGCGCGGATAGAGTGAACACAATTCTACAGGGGAGGTCCTAATCAGCCGGTTAGACATAATCCAATGGCTTGCCAGATTTTACGCTTTATTGTACACCACAGAGAGCCCAGAGGATGCTGGCAGTAGCGCGCAGTACCTCACTAGGGTGGTCCCCCAGACACTTACAGCAGAGGAGAGCGAACCACTTCATGCCCCCGTCGACAGCATTGACGTCCTTAAAGCAATTTCAAAGCTCAGAGCGGGCTCGGCACCGGGGCAGGATGGCTATACCCCGGCTTTTTACAAGGCATACGGGCCGACCCTTGTGCCGTTTCTCAAAGCTTTTTAATAACATGCTGCGGACAGGCCAGACTGCAGAGGGACAGGACAGACTCCGGCTCATAGCGGCCAATATCACTTATCAACGTAGACGCATAAATATATGCAAGCGTCCTGGCAGCCCGGTTGAGTAACATCTAATATCAATCGATGCCGAAAAGGCTTTTCACATGATGGAGTGGCCTTTTCTAGGTGCAGTCCTTAGCAAGTTGGGCCTGGGGGGAGCAATGGAAAACAGACACCCAAGTGTTATATAAAAACACGATGGCCTAAGTGGTAGTCAACTGATAGCTTTCGGTGGAGCGGGCGGACATGCCAGGGCTGTCCACTATCGCCCTTGCTTTATGTGCTTGTCGGAGAACCACTGGTGGAAGCCATTCGCTGAGCAACAACATACATGGGCTTGTTTGATATGGGAACAAGCTTGCACTGTTTGCAGACATCTAAGCTTATGTTACTCACCCGGAGTCCTCTGTCCAAGCCCTTCTAGAGACCATAACACAATACAGCACACATCTGGGGGTTTCACATCAATCGACACAAAACCAAGGCACTGCCACTAACAACGGACAACATCCAGGTCTTGCAAATCACCGCGCAGCAAGGCATCCAAATACGAGAGGAGGGCAATACATATCTAGGAGCGAGACTCACGAGACAGCTTAGCGAGCTCTACAAGGAAAACTATCCGCCACTGTGGGCGACTAAAGCTAGTCGAAGCTCACCCTATACGAGGCAGGCAGGTTCAAGACTATAAAGGTGAACTTTCTACCAAGATTGATGTTTTTATTCCAATCGTTGCTGGTCGCAATTCCGACTGCCTTTCATTCAGAGATGAAGAAAGAACTCCTCATTCCTATGGACGAACCAGAGGCCTAGAATTACATACAAATCGCTAATTATCCCGAAAGAGGGGGGGCTGGGTTATCCGGACATATGAAGAATACTACAGAGCAGCCCAGCTACGAATACTGCTAGACCACGTGCGAGAAAGTGGTGAAAAACAATGGGTTGCACTACAAAATGGCCTCGGCTGTGGGTTCCACAAAACAAACTCCCCCTTAGA
Organism: Ambystoma mexicanum; assembly: GCF_040938575.1. Classification (NCBI taxonomy): domain Eukaryota; kingdom Metazoa; phylum Chordata; class Amphibia; order Caudata; family Ambystomatidae; genus Ambystoma; species Ambystoma mexicanum. The sequence continues at coordinate 1,388,746,691 of NC_090923.1, read as the reverse complement.
ATCCAGACACACCATGAGTTAGCTTCCCGGGTCATTGTGGTGGAGGGGTGGGGGACACAGTAGGGGTGACATTGTGGCCCTCCCGGCTTTGTTACATATGGGCCCCGCCGATAAGAGATCTCTTAGTTGACCCCAACCCATTCCAAGAGCTATACGAGGCTGGTGTAATCAGGGCTGGGCAAATGTGGAACAAAGGGGCCCTGCTGACAAAGGGAAAATTGGAACAAGCACTACACCTGCGAGAAATACCACCACTGTTGTACTTGCAACTCTGGGACGTGCTGTAAGACCCACGTTGGAGGGAGCAACTACAACAACCAATGACACCTCTGTAACAGGTTCTTGACACACACCAAGGTACAAAGGGGCTGGTCTCACAGCTAGATGTATCGCTACTTAGAAGGGGGCACCTGCCATGCCACAAACGCAGGCGTTGTGGGAAGCTCATTTGGGGCTACAAGAAAAGGCAGGCGTATGGGTCACCAGCTATAGGGCAGAGTGGTCATCCACGATAGCGATGCAGTATAAAATGCATAATAGCAGATTTTTGTTCCACTGGCACCTAACACCGCAAAGGCCATCAAGAATGTACAAAGTTTATGAAATGTACGAAAAGGAAAGCCTCAAGCAAGCTCTTATGAAATCGTATGCGCACAGACATGGAATAGTTCCCGTTCTTACGGAGAAGACGGGAAAATTTGGGACTCGAGGCTTAAGTACCAGACTAAATAGCAGGTGCAAGCAGCCCCGGAACATCTATGCGCAGCACATGGGACAGGCAGGAGACAACAGGGCAGCCTGGACGCAAGTGGTTTAAGTTTAAAGTGTGCGGACAGTTATCTTGATGAGGAAGTGCTCAATACATGCCAGGATGCTTTATCGCATTTTTGCCGTTGGGAAGAGGGAGTGTGGAAGGAGGTAGTGAATAGAGGACTAGCAAGTGCTTAAGCTCTTTAGGCACCATTAAAATGCTCGCATAAATCGGCTGCATTCTGCCCCCAGGTTTCGTTCTCCCTCTTGGAGCTAAATATGGCTGCATCGGGGAATTTTGAAATTCGGCATTCGGCAGTTTGTATTCATGTACGAGGAGTGCTAGTCTTTACTTATACTGTTGATATACATACATACACATATGTGTGTTCTACAAAATACAGCCAGTGGCAACCATTTAAAGCATAGTGCATATCTTATATCAGGCAAAACAGAGGTACCGTCAGGTTTAAGCATTACTCAAAAAATTTGCTTTGTGAAAAGCTAGCCATCTCAAGCTGGAAAAAGCTTTAAGTATTCCAGACAAGTATTAGAGTATGTGGATCAATAACCCATGCCACCATGAATGAAAGCAACCGGCTTGCTACGCGCTCAATCGGTTTACAGCAGCACAGCATAATTTGTATTATTTTTAGGCCAGTTGAGAAAGGGACTTTTCCCCTGAAACATGTTGCCGAAATAAAGGTAGTTTTTCAGAGCAAAAGAAAGAAATAGGTCAATGGTTCCCAACCAACATGAAAAAGTGTGCGGAGGGAACTGGAATATAAGCAACAGCTCTCCTTTCAGAAGCATAGCATAGTGCAGCCCTGAGCAGGGCACCTAGAGGACACCAAACTAAACTTTCTAAAAAAAAGTACGTAGTCCTCCAGACATGCACCATCCCATACCTTACACAATCCCTCTGCGATGCTTCTGGTTTAAATGCATTATTGGGTCTAACGCGGTCACAAATCAGAGTTAAGAAATATATAGGGCCAGAGAGCCTGAAGTAAGCAACAGGCAAGCAGGCAAATCACATTTTACGTAATACTGTGGCCATACGCTGGAATGCTTAACAGCTGACTGAAATGGGCAACCTGGAAACATACTTGAATGGTGTGTTGGCTAGATGGAGGTACAGCATCCAACATGAATGCTTTTGTCTGTGGCACATTCTATCCCCAACACCCAGGTAGAGGGATGTGGGGCCCATGGGTCACAGGGATTTGGTGTAGCAGCCATATGGGCCAGTTTCCACCAGAGTCAAGGTGGGGCTGAATTTGACACGGCTGCAAGGTGGCATAAAAGGTATTTCAAAGATATCAAGTACAAATCATCCGAGTAGAATAAAAATTTACATCCGGTATTGGACATATAGCAGCATCACAGATGAGGGATACCAGCCACTATTACTTCCAGGCAGGCAAACATACAAGACACAAATAGAGAGCGTAAACTCACAAAGAAACAATAGACAACGAAATAAATGGAGCCATCATGTGCTCCTGAATTTATTCGGGATAGTTGCACCACCAAAGCAGTGCCACAGGAAAACGCTCAACTATTATTACTGCATGAAATGAAGAGAACTTTTAATCTCCAATAATTACTGGGTGCCATGCAGTATGGATTACAAAAAGATATCTGTTTAACAGCTAAAATCTATTTGTACTTACCTGCATTTCTAACAGAGCAGTGATAGAATGCTGGGCAGCACATCAGGGCAATCTACGACAGTGTTTGGGATGGATGCTGTGAAAGTGGGCCTGTGCACCAATTGAGAAGAGGAAACTAGTGCTGGAGATTGAGACCGGGGCAAGCATTGGCAGTGTGGCAGGAAAATGAGCAGTTGCACTCATCAGCAATCAGTAGTATCATTCTGGGCTACACTGTGCACAAATGGGCTACACACGAACCCCATTTTCCAGGAGAGGGCTGCCTGATTTTGGAATGTAAACGCCTAGTTTATGGGTATGTATGTAGATCTCAGATCTGCCACCAGATGTTTTTTGCATTGAACTCCTGCTAAAATGTAGGTCCATTAATCAGCAAATAAGTACAAACATCCACGGATACTCACCAGTCGTTACTTAAAGCTAATTTATAAGCAGTCCCCCATCACAGGGCAACTATAGAGTTCAAAACAAATATTTGATCACTAAAAGCAAAAAGCAGCTCTTTTGCATCGGTAATCAGCCAGTAAACTGGAGCTACATCCCGATGACAAGTTCGGGGGTGGAGGGGGCGAGAGGAGGGGGCGAAGAACCACGTGTACAGTGTACCTCAAATCTAACCTGTGGCGGTGTGAGGCAGTGTGAGGGCTACAGTTCTGCCAGAGATACTGTGCAAGAGAACGTGGTGGAAAGTCAGTCTGTCCTTTCTTTCTACTTTGGATCGCAGAAGCACCACCTTAAATACCGAATAACAGCACAGAGCGTGTGCAGTGTGAAACAGTGTGAGCTACAGTTCAGCGAGTGAGGCGTGCCGGCTGCCCAGGTAGCTCTCCCATTCTCGCGGCTAGTTTGTCTGCCGGTCTGTTTGTTTCCGATTAAGTCGCGTGCCTCAACCTGCTTGAACTTGTGTAAGGAGCGGGCATCGAACAAGGTATTGTGTGCCACAGAGCTTCTTCACCTTGTTGGATGCCATTGTCATTGTATGTTTTGAGAAGCTGGAGTAACTCTAAGCCCGTACCAATGAAGTGGCGGGTGGGAGCGCTGTAATCGCCCATCTCATGCAGTTAATGGCAGCGGCAGGCAAAAGCGTTTGAGGTGCCGCTGCCGGAGTCTAAATTGAAATATAAGGGTAAGTCGAAGTCCCTTTTTATTTACCCTCCCTCTGCGACTACCTTTGTGACTAAGAACACTGATACAGACAGAGGAAGCGATAAATCGAATGGGGTTCTCGCTGTGTCTGCCCCACCCATACGGTCTTCACGCAAAGTGGTAAGTTTCCATGCTTCTACTCCGTTTCCTCTGTCTTCGACCTCCTCGGAAGGAATACAGACCGAACCCTCCAAGAATGATTTGATTGGTACCGTTTTACCAGCCCAGTTTGACATTGGTGTAACAGTGAAACCGGCTGTCTTAATTCTTTGAAAATCAAGCACTGGGAGTATAACTAAGGTCCTTCTCTGGGGGACCAGGATGCATCTTCCGCCCATTTGTATTTAAAAGCTACTATGCCTGTTCCATCGGTTTTGCCAGCTCCAGTGCTTTTAAAAGGGCTTGTTCTGGAAGACTATTTTCAAGCCCTGCTGAAGGGTCTTCTACAGGAATTGACTGACTTGGACATTTTGTCCATACATGACTCTGCTGTGCAAGCTGTTAAATGCAAGTCTTTTGGCTGTCTCTGATGAGGCCCCGCCACCTTTGGATTTTCTTCCGATGGATGCTGTACTGCGCGGTTCTGGCTGGGATAGTCCTGTGGTTATGGAGGAAATCGCAGGAAGGGTGGTCATGCTTAGGGCTGTTAACTATCGCACCTCGAATAATGAGCTTGGTGAGCTCCTTAGCTGTTGCATCTTCCCCGGTTGTATATTCTCCTATTGATGTTTCAATTCCTACAACCTTGGAAAATTTCGTGCAGCAGGATTTGGTACCCATTATTAATCCTCGGTTGAACAATACAGGTGATCTGAGCTTTTTTTGTCCCATCTGCCCTGCAGTTTGGGGATGTTTCCCCAATTTTAGTTAGGGCGGGTCTGCATCCAACAAATGAGCAAGTTTCTGACGCTAGGGTCGATTCTATGGTAACCTTGATAACTACCTTGCAGGCAAGTTTAAATCTGGCCCTTAAGGCCCTGACCGACACTCATGAAAGGCTAGGCGGGGTCCTTGGGGACCAGGTTCTTTCCATTAACAGAATAGATGATAGATTCACATTTATTGAGGGATACATCAAGGGCAAGGAAAATACCCGCCTGTGTCAAGGGTGTGGTGTGAGGTGTGCTGTAAAGGCGGTGCATTTGGTAGATAGACCAGTACCTTTACAAACCTGCCTGGGACCTTTAATGGAAGTGGTATTAATGTTTGTCCAGCGGCAGATGAGGTTGTAGTTGTCGAGGATACATCGGTCCCCTACTCCTTGCCACTGGTTGAACGTATTATTTTAGTTTCGTTTTTTTTTTCTTTTATTTTTTTTAAGTCGCTCAGGTGATTTTCTCCCCCCACCATTTCCCCCGAGAGTAAGTGCAGGTGGCAGAGGATTTGTTGGTGGAAGAGGCAGTTGAGGTGTTAGGGGTTATGCCTGTATTTGTAGAGGGGGAGCCTGCGGAGTGAGGAAAGGGATGAGTTCTCCATTTTCCAACAGAGAAAAAAAAGAAAGGCAAGAAAAAGGGAGAGGTGGCAATTGAGCTAAAAATAAAGAAAATGGTAAGAAATAAGAACTCCAGCGGTTCGTGTGCATTTTTGCAAATGCTATTCCTTCTGCAGGCTCCTGCCGCCGAGCAGGATGGTGGCTCTACTAATGAAATGCGGGTGGAGGGAGGACTGGATTGTCCCAATGGTCTGTCCCTTTCTGAAGCTGGAGTGTCTGAGATGGCAACATCAGTGGCCCCCAGAGAAGTCACTGAGGCTTTGGGTCATAGTCAGGAGACGGTTAATAGGAGTGGCCCGATCACTTTCTTTTGCAATCCCCATATGCCACCTGCCGGTGAATTCATTGCCATCAATGCTCTGGCTGCTGAATTTAGACCACTTTTCTGTTCTCATTTGGGGATTGGGGTAAGAACGGCCCCATTGGGAGTTATTCAAGAAGAGTTGGAAGAAGGGACTATTCCAAATGCCCAGCTTTTGTCCCGTAAATTGGTGCGCTCGGGCCTCACCTCTCTGTGCCCATCTCCGGTACTTTGGAGGAAAGGAGACGCCCGAGTGGCACTGCCCGTGTGCTTGTGGATTCAGTGGGTGATGGGGGCCTGCCTCAGGCTGGGCCAGTTCCTAACATCACTAGAAAAGATAATTCCGGGCAGGGAGAACATGGTCCTTAACAGAGCGAATCTTCTCAGCCTACTGAGGACTGTTGCCTTGCTCTCACATATAAATACAGATGAAATCACTCAGGTTGAGTTTTGGTATGACCAACGATTGGACAAGGTTATCCTCCACTTGCATTCACACACGGTATAATCAGATTGTTGACGCTTCTGATTGCATCAGAACGTGGGATTATGATGCAGGTCAGTTTGACTCAAAGCAGCTCCCTTCTATTGCAAATTCTGTTACTTTGGGGAGAAAGATAGGGTTTAAATTTACCAACACAACCTGTGTTACAAATAAAATGTTTGAGGCAACGGCAGACGTGGAGAGGTTTTTGGTCGGACGTTGATTTGAACAACGTAAATGATAACTCAGACTGGAGTTGGTTGGCGACCTCTCTGGCCCCCAAATTGACCTTTTGAGGATAGCAATGTTTAGCTGCCCCTGGTAAAGATCTTAAGGTTAGCTCATGGAATACCAGGAGATCATCTCATTTATTTCAGGATTGCAGTATCAACTTGGGAGAAGCAGAGTTTTTCTGCTTCCAGGAAACGTGGCTCTTGGAAACTCCGAAACTAGATGGGTATTTTCTTCTGTTAAATCCCACCTATAAAAGGGGAAATGGCGCACCCGCCATCCAGTCTGCTGTGCGGTATTCAAATGGATCTCTGTTAATGCTTCATTTTTTGCTGAACCGAAAGCGTTTATACAGGCTATTGACCTTGAGTGGGACCACTATCTGGACCTTACCCATACCCTCTTACTGAATCTCTACTGGAATCAGGTACTAATCACCCAAAAGGAATTTGATGGCATAGAAGAGATTATCATTTGTTGGCAAACATTACAGGAATTCTAATTCCGTCATAATTTGCAGTCATTTGAACACCATGTGCGTTGTTTGGCAGATAAGTAATAAGGACACCAGGGTTAATTCTGTTATCAGTAAAAGGGGTCTGGCGTTGTGTCCTTGATGGAAGCTTGGAACTTGAATATTATTAACGGAAATGTCCTAGGGGATGACCCAGCGAACCATACTTGGGAAGGAGGTTCCCAGAGCAACACACTAGACAAGGTAATAAAAAAGGTATTACCAAGAGCTCTACAAACAACGCCTCTATCAGACTCCGGGGAGTGCAAAACCCTTAAGTTAGCCTACAGAAATTGGTTGCGTAACTATAGGCATAGCCAATTACTAAAAGTCTTGTAAAGAATGCTAGAGGTAATGACTTCCAAAGATACGCAATATTTTGGGAAAATCATTAACTGTGACCGGCAAACAAGGTTGCGGGTAAATCCCATTTGTGAGTTCAAATGGGTAGCACATTGCAGGATAACTCGGGGCCCGCGTGAAGATGTTTTCGAGAGGTGTATCCCACAAGCCATGGTCTTTGACCATGGACCAGGAAGACCCAAGAGGCCTCATCATCCGTAGCTCTAATTGTAGAGCCCCGGGCCCAGACGGGATGTCAGCCATGGTGACAAAACAGACTGCTCCCTTCTAGGAAGATTTTTTAATGAACATTTGTATGAAGATTTTGAAGGGTAATAAGTCGCCAGATTCATGACTGACCTCAATATTGGTTGCTATTCATAAAAGGGCTCACGGGCAAACCCTCTAAATTACCAGCCTATTTGGCGTTTCTTCACAAATCTTTGCTTCCATCCAGTTGCGTAACTTACTTGAACGGGCAGCAGACACTGGGTGATTGGACCCTCAAACAGGGTTTACTAAAGTAACCCGGACCAGTGCAAATGGTTTTGCTTCGAGTCTTCTGAAAGGCAAGTGTAAAGTTGAAGCTTGTCTATTTATCAATTTTTCGATGGCTTTCGACAGCGTGGATCGTGATCTCCTTTGGTTGAAGCTTTCTAAATGGGGTTGTCCGAAGGCTCTTTTAGGTATGATTATTGCACTCCACACCAACACATCTGCGAGAGTCAGACTAAACAACACAGGCACATTGTGAAAGAGGACTGAAAGTTCACACAGCCATAAATAAGGCTGTGCTCTGGCACCTTTTGATTTCCGACATAGTGGATGCTTTTAATGATACTCGCTGTTTCCCACCTTTTTTTTAGCTGCCAGCAATACCAATTACCTTTTATATGCAGATGACCATGTCTTGTTAGATTTTACTATGATCGGTCTACAAAGACAACTTCCCGACCTGTCAGAGTACATGACCCACAATAAATTGAAGATAAATATCAGAAAGATAAAGATTTTCTATTTAGAGTGCGAAACAAAAAACACTACACTAAGTTCAGGTGGCACCTCAAAAACTCCATCATAGAACAAGTGCCTAAATTTGTATACCTAGGATACAATCTGTTTGAGGGCGACAACCATAGGGTTTCTAACAGAAGGCTAAAATTGCTTCCTTAGCATTGAAGGCCTTTCAAGTTAACAAATTTGGTAATTCTTCACTGGCCCCTGTGGTCGAATTGTATAAGAAAACAGTTCTCCTGTTAGTAGCATATGGGAGGGAGATGTGCTTTTTTATCCTAAGTTAAATTGGAACAAACTTGAAGGCTGTTTTTGGAGAAGGGTTTTATCTCTTCCTCCTGGGGTTCCCGCCGCTGTTCTGCGCTACGAGTTGGGGGTTTTGTCCATTGAGGCATATGTAGCGTGGAAGTAACTTTGTCTTTTACAAGTGGGACGGGTATGCCCAGACGTGGGTCCCGTGCCTGCTGGGCCTAGAGACCCAAGCTACTCCTCACTGATGATGCCCAACAAGGCTGAAACATGTGTGGGGATGCTTGTGGTCTCGTGCAGAAGGGATGTGACCTAGCAGTTCGGGCTGGACTACCCCTTTGGGGGTGGGGCCAAGCCTGATTTGTATATGGTCTTTCCCCTTCTGTAATGGCTTGGAAGGCGAAGAACGATGGTCTGGAGGGTTGCCCAGAGCAATGCCAGAGGTTAAGATTCATTCTAAACCTTCCAGCCATCACCTCTTTTGTTTTGGTGTGTAGCTGGCGACATGGCGAAGGCCAAGTCTCAGAAATCAGGGGATTTTGCTTACCTTTTGCAGATTCAGGATCAGGGACTGTATAGGGGAGGATCAGGGGGTGGGTGGGGAAGAGAAGGAACTCACTACAGTCGGCCAGGTGCACACTGACCAGCCTCAGGCGGATGGTTCCCAGTGGTCCACGAAAGACCATCTACAACAGTGGATGTTGGAGTTTAAGGAGCATCTCCAGTCCAGCACAGCTAAACTGACCAGTAAGATCTCCCTCATTGGCAAGCGCTTGCATGAGTCTGGGAGCCGGGCGGGGGAAATGTTAAAACCACCCTGTGCGAACAGGCATACGAGGTCAGCGAATGGACCCAGTGTATTAAGCCTTGGAAGATGAGGTGACCCATCTTGAAACCAAGTAGGAGGATTCAGAAAAATAGATCCTGGTGTAATAAGCATCAGAGGTGTGTGTGGTCTAAAGTGGATAGAGATATAGAGATCGTACGAAGGCGGCGGTGGCCCTGGACTCCAGTGGGAGGGTCGGGGGGGGGGAATAGGGGAGGAACCCTCCTTGAGACACCAGAGATTTTTGCTAACAACGTTTCCTACCCCTGGTGGCTAGACTGGGACTGGCTGTGAAATCCTGACTTACAGCTAAGGGGACCTGCTTTCTCTTGTTTGTTTGGAGGCTTAGTGAGTCTTGAAAATCTACTAAGGCAAATGTTTCCCCTGTTGCAGATTACCCGGGTTTGTAATTGTGTTCAATGTTGGGAATGACAGGTATTCCCGGTGTCGGGTAATGTTGGGGAGGAGGGGTGGGAGTTGGCAAGGGATATAAAGTTAGAACTCGTGCTCAGGAGGGTTCGGAGGGGAGGTCAGAGCTAGTAAGACTGCACATAAACGTACAGGTTCCCAAAGGGCGTGGTGTCAGCGCTGAAAATAGCTAAAACCAGGCCGGAGGCTCACCTTGTGGAGAGAACATCTCAGGCTTCACTGATGATCAAAAAGTATTACTACACCTGAGGGAATAAGGCTTTATAGTCCGCTGGTGTACCCACAATAATATAAGAAAGACCCTTTATCTGGTTGAATTGGTAGATAGATTATCTCTTAAAACCGGGGTGATCGCCTTAGATGCCCACAAGGCGTAGTTAAGAGCATTCCTCTTGCATTCTGCCCTGGGACCCTCTATTTCGATGAGGTCCCCTCGCCATTTATTCCTCGCTCTCCACTCGAGTGCTTCTCGATGGAATTTGACCCCTCTTATTCTGTTTGCCAGGGACACCTGGTAGGACTGCCCACTTTCTCCCGTACTCCCTCCTGTTCACTTCCTCTATGGAGCCCCTGGGGAACCAGGTCCGCTATAAACCAGCAATTAGGGGTATAGGGGTATCCCATGTCAACTGCAGAAGCATAAAAACTCCCTATAAGCCGACAGTGTTCTGGTCACAGTGACCGACATGACAACCTTGGACGGGGCTCCGATGGATGAATTGGCAGACTTTGGCTTAGTTTACGGGTTCAAAATCAACTCTGCCAAATCTCAGGGACTTGCTTTGGCGTTGCCACCAGAGGAATGTGCTGGATTGACAGAGTTCTGCCCCATCCGCTGGAAAGAGGATTGGATTGAATACCTGGGAAATAAAATTCAGAGTAAAGATAAAACACTTTATGGCATAAACGACCCCCTTTATTTGCAAATGTGGAAGCGGACCTTAAGCGGCAGGACAAGCAGTTGATCTCGTGGCTGGGGACGGTCACAGCAATTAAAATGACCACCATTCTGAAGCGCTTATATTATTTCTCAGCCCTTTCCGACACAGGTCCCTACACACCGATTGCACTCACCATAGGGTGTGAAAAACCCAAGGGCTTTTCCCACATTACTCCCCGGGGATCTCCTACACAGGTGGCCAGTGTAGGGCCATCACTCTTGGATCCCCGACCCTGGGGGCGGACTAGCGAGGGAGGACTAGTTGGGTAGAATGTCCTCCGGGATTGAGGAGGGACTGCCTAAAGGCGAGACAAGGTATCCCCCTTTCCTGGCAGTATCTACCCAACTTTCCTTCCTTTTTAGTAGGAAAATACAACTCACGTAATTCCTGTTTTCCCCCTGACTGCCAAAGTACTGAGACGAGAAAGAGGCAACCAGGAGTGCGACTGATTACCTCTAGAGACAACATGGGAAACATAAGGGCAACCGACTTTAGAGAACAGCAATGTCCCACTGATCAGAGTCAGTCAGGGGTAGACAACTACTCACACGTGACTCCAACTGACTTTCCCACCAAGTATCAAAGGTGGAGCCAGAAGCCACACTTTGAACGCTGGATGGTCCACGGAAGCAGAGCAGATACAGAGAGGCTGGGGGAGGACGAAGCACGAGAGCGCTGAACCCGTGTGCAGAGAGAGTCACAGCGTGGCGAGGGAGCTGTGTCTCCAAGAAGCATGGCGGGAGAAAATTGCATCTACCTGGCCGAACCCAGGCCATTGCTCATTCCCCTGAGACACAGGTCCCAGGGATGTCAGAGGGCAAGCGGGTGAGACCCTGACCTCGACACCTGTATCCCAGCAGGACAAAACACCAGCACTGTGCTATGGGTGAGTTTCTTGTTTATGAGGAAGCGAGAGAAACTCCCTAGCGTGCGGGTGGCTGGAGCGGTAAATGAGATCAAGCAAAAACACCTTTTTAAAAACAGGTAAGGAGGTGCAAGTGGCACCAAAAGAAGGTCAGTATCACAGCCAGGGAATTGAGAGGGAAAAAGAGACCAGTGTGTGAAGACGCAAATGTTGAAAGAAAAGGAAAGTCTCTCGAAAGTGAAAAGAAAGAAGAGTGCTGCTCAGAGGAACTAAGTGGGAGCAAAATACAAGAAATGGTAATGGGAAAGTGGCTGCAATTTGAAGGTTGAAGGTTGCGCGTGTGCTGATAAACACAAATAAAGAGAACAATTATTGAAGGGAAATGATACAAAGTAACAGAGTGGTCCTGCAGGGCGAAGTCGCACATTTGAAAGTCTCTGTGAAATGTTTGAAAGATAGTACGGCAGAGATCAAAGGAAAGAAAGTAACCACGACAAAGAAAGAAAGCTGAATACGGGGAAAGTGAAATATGTGAACTGTGAATATGCCAAGAGGGCAAAACATAAGAACTTTGGAAAAGGCCAAGAATGCAACCTAAAGAGAAGAACTGCAAGTACCAAGATGCATTGGTGCTGCAAGAGAAGATTGTGAATTGAAGCCATGTTGAAAGAGGTTGAAGTGGGGGGGCGTGGCTAGCCACAGGATGAGAAAGACATAGGTCTCCTCGGCTCCCGCGACCGCAGCAAATATCCTGATAAAATCGCCTGAAATTTGACAACATAAGAGCTGATAACAACCCGTAAGGTGTCGGATACCCTTGGGCACAAACGAGGCGTAGAGCAGAGGAAACCGCAACCGATTCCAGGATATATGACCACAAGAAGTTTCGAGGCGATCAACATCCAGCTTCCAAAATGGCTGCCGGCGCACACGGACGAACGCCCTGAAGTGAGTCCGTGCTGCATCGGAATCCAGCCTGCTACTGATCCGCAGTCGAAACCGGAGGAAGAGAGTGGTCCCGGCGGGGCAGTGTCCCTCCCAACGGGCGGACTACAGTGGACCAGTGCGGAGGTGAGAGCCGCGTGGGACGCTGCGACCCCCGCCGACAGCACTGCTACTCGCTAAAGAGGCGCGGATTTCCCGTGCGGCCCAGCGTGTGAGGCAAACCTGTGAGCCACGGACGGGGAAGAGGTGCCGGAGCGGCTGGGAGGCGTGGGTGAGTGTCCCCCCCACCGAGCTCTGCTCCAGGAGGCGACGGCCTGCAAGACAGGCCAAGCACGCAACCCCATACGCAGCTAGTGATATTGGTACCATGGGGAAAGACAAGTCAAGGAAACTCCCCACACAAAGCAGGATGGATCAATATACCATCCAACCGCCCCAGGCGTCAGACCTCCATCCGCAATCCGCGGACAAGATGGAAACGGACCAGGGAATTTCATTGAAGGACATAATGGCTGCGATAGCCGATTCCCACACATCAATGGAGCAGAAAATGGACGGGATAAGCATGGATGTATCCCTCCTCCGACACAATCTTCAAAAACTAACAGCACGCACCAGGGAAGCGGAACATCGCATATCCAACACAGAGGATAGAATGCATAACATGCAACAGCAGCTCAACAACCAAACTGAAGGTACTGGAGGACAGAATTGAAGATGGAGAGGGCAGATCAAGGCGTAACAACGTGCGCATACTCGATATACCCGAGAAGGCCGAAGGCCCCTGCATGGAACTTTTTCTAGAACAATGGCTGAGTGATCTGTACGAGCCAGACGCCTTCTCCAAGTTCTTTTCCATAGAGAGGGAACACAGAGTGCCCACGGGCAGACCTCCGTCTGGCGCACCTCCACGCACGATAATTGAAAAGTTCTTAAATTACAGGGATCGTGATGCCCTACTGCAACCTGCGCGCGCAAAAGGCGCCGTCACATTCAACGGTTCCAAAATTGCCATTCCCCCCCCCCCCCCCGACTACACCAGGGAAGTGCAAAAGGAGAGACACTCGTTCGACCACCTCAAAAAACAACTGCAAACAATGGGGGTGAAGTATGGCCTGCTCTTTCCTGCGCAACTCAAGATTTACCACAAAGGGACAACAGTCCACTTCAATGATTCCAAGGAGGCTTGGCGCTGGGCTGAACAAAACATAGACAGAGATTGGTCGATCCCCCGCGACAACAGGAGGAGGAACAGGAGGCCTCCACCAGACCAACAGCGAGAGGTCTGTCAACCACCAGCGCAGGACCCACCGGAAGATCAGGGGGGCTGACCACTGCCCCAAGGCCTGCCAGATGCCCGAGGTCCCGTTGGGTCACCCAGGTTGAGCTACTGATTTATTCGGTCTACACACACACTCGCAACAGTAGGCTACACACTGGTCGCGGTATGCCCCAAGACCGCGACACAAGGAGAGCCCCCTTCCGATAGTGCAACAATCTCCACGGGTATTATTCGGGGCGGTTCCCCCCTGGCCAACCCTTCAAGAGAGGGCTCTCTCCCCCTGGGATCCAAGCGGGGGGAGGCCACCTGTACTTGAAGTTAAGTTAAACGCATGTAAGGTGTCCAGTTGACACCAGTGGTTTTTTGTTCGGGCGACCGATGGTTCTAGTTGGGAGGAGTATGGGGATTTGTTAAGTTTAGTTACAGACAGGACCCGTCAAACGCACAAGATGATATGGCTAGATAAGACAGAGTTCGCCAACGGGCATATCCGCAGTTGGCGTATAACACCGTCAGTGGCAACACAGGCAGTGACTATCACAAGCAACCATGGCATCACATAGCGGTAGTAGCGACGCTCTCAGAACACTGAGGCTCATGACTGGGAACGTTAATGGGCTGGGCAATGCAGTCAAGCGTCGGCTGGTGCGGCAATTTCTCAACAGGCGGGGTGCTCACATAGTGTTCCTGTCTGAGACCCATCTTGCGGGCACAGACTGTTCCCTATTCAGACGTACAAACTACAAGCTGGCACTCCACTCAGGTTTCACGATGGGCTCAAGAGGGGTCATGATCCTGGTACACAAAAACCTCCCCTTCCACCTTACGACGGTAACCCATGACACAGGCGGCAGATACGTGTACGTGACAGGCAAGCTATGGGATCACTCCATCGCACTGGAGTAGCTACCTATGCACCCCCAACCCTGCTAGAGCCGCTGCTTACTGACATTGCCCCGTTAATTGCAAACGACACATCTAACCTCATGATACTAGGAGGTGACTTTAATGAAGTCATGAACGTAACCCTTGATAGATCACACTTGAGGAATAGAAACCCCAATGTTCCCACCAGACTTGTCACATTTGCCAATGCACTAGGCCTATGCGATGTGTGGAGAGAACTCCACCCAGACACGAGAGCATACTCCTTCCACTCAGGGGCACATGCCTCGCTCTCCAGGCTAGATTATTTCTTCATCCCAGCAACTGATCTACATAGGGCGCAAGAAATAAACATTCTTCCCCGAGGCATCTCTGACCACTCCCCGTTAGAACTGACACTCATAACATCCAGGCGGATTCCACCGCCGAGTTGGCGCCTAAATAGCTACTACCTGGGTGACCCTGAGCTTGTGGACAAGCTACAGGAGACGACCAATACATACTTCGAGCTCAACACACAGACGGCAATGAACCCAGGAACACTATGGGAGGCCTACAAGACGGTGTTAAGAGGTGAACTGATATCGTGGACGACCGCGAAAAAAAGACAGCACTGGAGCAAGACTCTTGAAGCCGAACAACAGGTCAAGCAGGCAGAGGACAGGCACATAATTGAGGACACACCGGCCTCGAATCGGACATTGCTACTAGCACAGAAAAGGCTGCAAAACATAGCGATGGACAATGCGAAACAAGCGCATACTGCAATGCGGGCAAGAATTTATGAAACAGGTGACAAGGCTGGCAAGATGCTGGCTTGGCTGGAAAGGAAGGAGCAGGGACGCAGTCATGTCCGAAGGCTCGAGACAGGAGGGCCGATTGCAGGGGTGACAGATCAGGAAATAAGCCAAGGCTTCACAGAATATTACGCTGAGCTGTACAGAAAACCCACAACACAGATGGATGTCACAATCATGGACCAAATTGACATCCCCACCTTAACAGAGACGCAACTGCAACTGCTGGAGAGGGAGATCACAGAAGAGGAGATCCTAAGTGCCATGTCGGGCCTCCAAACCGGTAAATCCCCTGGACCTAACGGCTTCCCGGTTGAGCTATGGCGAAAGGTGGGGACCAATGTGGTGGCCCCCCCCAACTACTCCAAATGTATCAACATGCGCTAGAAGAGGGCATTCTCCCACCAGATCTGCGAGAAGCAACAATAGTGATACCCAAGCCGGACAAGCCCCCGGAAAGATGCAGTTCATACAGGCCCATTTCACTCATCAATGGCGAAACTAAAATTTGGGCGAAATTACTTGCCGACCGTCTGCAACAGGTTATTCCCACCCCAATACATCCGGACCAGTGCGGCTTCATGCCACAGAGATCAACACGTATGAACCTCCACAGGCTCTATTCGACCCTGGAAAGGGCCAACAGCATACAGGGCCCGCTAGCCCTGCTAGCAATTGACTTCGAAAAGGCCTTCGATTCGGTGAGATGGGAGGCCATCTGGACCATAATGCACCGCATGGGCTTCGGTGAGAACTTTATGAAGTGGGTGCGCCTGTTGTACGAATCACCGTTGGCAAGGACCAGAGTTAATGGCTGGCGTTCGGACCTCTTCAACTTGGGGTGGGGGGAAGAGACAGGGATGCCCGTTGTCGGCCATGATTTTTGCAATCGCCATCGAACCACTGGCAATCCTCTTGCGAAACGCGCCAACCTGGGAAGGCTTCCCATGGTCCGATACCTGGGAAGACAGAATATCTCTCTATGCGGACGACCTTCTCATATATATGAAAGACCTGAGCAATTCCTGCCCCAGAGTCATGCACCTGTTAGAGCAATATGAGGCATTCAGCGGATTACGAGTGAACTGGTCCAAATCCATCCTCTTCCCTTTAGGGGATACCTCGATGGCAAACTTAGCGGCTGGTCCTTATCAGATCGAAAGGGAACAGTTCAAGTATCTGGGGATACGTATCACGAAGCATCTGACTGAATACACAACCCTGAATCTCTCCCCCCTTATAAAGAGATTTGCAGAAGATACTCGCCATTGGATCTCCTTGCCATCAACGCTGATGGGCAGAGCTGCCCTGTTCAAAATGATAGCCCTTCCTAAATTCTTATATATCCTGCAAAATGCGCCATTATACATTCACCAGCGGGAATTCCACAAAATTGAGTGCACCCTTCGGAAGTTACTATGGGGGGGGGGGGGGGGGGACACCCGCGAATTGCTCTCGCCACGCTCCAAAGGTCTATCTGGGAAGGAGGGATTGGACTGCCCAGGATACAGTCATATTAATGGGCCAGCCAGATGGTGGTAGTAAATGATATGCTCCACGGAGACGGGAGCCTCCCACATATGAAAGGTCTTATCTGTAAGGCCATGACCACGCCTCTGGAGCATCTGAATGGAGGCCTGAACCGCACACCACAGATGGATATGGCAACGCATATAGTGAGAATATGGAAGGAAACCCATCGGTACTTAGGATGGGGGGGAAGCTAAAGCTGGCACAACCCCTATGGAACTTCTGCAACCTTCCCGAAATACGAAAGCTGCCCAGATGGCCTGAATGGGTCCAACGAGGAATCGCCAGCATAGGAGATGTGGTTCACGAGGACAACCTGGTACCATTCGAGACATTGCATGCAAAGTTCTCCCTCCCAGACACAGAAAGGTACCACTACATGCAGCTGAAACACGCTTGGACGACCCATAGACACATAACACAAGACATGCCGGAAAGCTCCCCATTAGAGAGAAACATCGTTTTGGACCGGGTGGACCGGAAAATCACCTCTACCATGTGATAACATCCTTTGCGACACCGGAACTAACCAGCTTGAAGGCAAAGTGGGAACGGGATGTGGGTCCCCTTCAACCGGAGGACTGGGTAGAGGCCCTGATGGACCCGTGAGAAACAACCATTTCCTCAAGGCTTAGACTGGTCCAACTGAAGATCCTGCACCGCACCTATTACCCAGAAGTGGCTCTCTTCCATTGGGGCAAATCCTCAGACGCATGATGCCTACGCTGCAAAAGTGAAGAAGGTACCTTTTTCCATATTTTGTGGGAATGTAGTAAGATACAGCGGCTCTGGCAGAAATGCTCCGATAAACTGTCTAGCGTTATAGGTAAAGAGATACAGAGATGCCCAAAACTCCTCCTCCTGGGGATCTCCAGTGACACTGACCTTTCGCGTTATGAGAAATTGCTCTGGTCGACTGCGATGGCAGTTATCAGGCGGAACATTGCGCAAATGTGGGGATCGGAACGTACGCCAAGCTTTGAACAGTGGGTCACGGATGTGGACATATGCGCTATAATGGAACATAGAGTGTACGCGGCGAGGGGTTGCCCGCAAAAAGCGGACAAAATATGGAGAAGATGGGAAGAGGCTAGCTAAAGGACTAGGGTGGCTCCACAGCCCCTGTGACTGAGAGATGCCCCGGGAGAGTGGGGGTAATGCCTCTGCCATGAATAGCCTATGCCATGTGGTCATCTGATGTCAAGTTGACGGTCTGTCGGACCATGGTCCCGGAAGTTGAGTTTTTGAATGTTTTTGGTTTCTTGATTATCTCTCTCTCTCTGCACATCCTATCACATGCACCTGGATATGTAGGTATTGCATATGTTCCTCTCCCTTCCAGTCCACCCCTTCCCTTCCCTTGCTGCCCCAAACTTTCCACCTCCTTTCCCACGTCCCTACCCTGCATTACAGAGAGATAAGTGTAATGTTGTATGTTGTTTTATGTTTCAAATTAATAAAATCTTTGATTAAAAAAAAGAGGTTGAAGTGGTCATCCAGAGGTCTATGTGAATTCCTTGCAGGTTTGCAAGTCTTCGACAGTGAAAAGATACCCTAGATAAAACGTGGGAAAGGGAACCACCACGAAGGAGAGACAGGCTTGAGCCCAGCTGAGTGAAGCCTGTGCAGAACTGTGAGAAACTGAGAAAGTGAATGAGAACTGAATATTGATGACAAGGTGGTCAAGCCTAAAGAAGTGAACTATCAGAAGTTGGAAGCCTAAGATTGAACTGTCAAACTGTACCAGTAAGCCAACGTGTGGAAGACGGATCGAATTATGCCATCCACCTATCCTTTGTTTTCTTTAGAGACTCTAGACCCTGTGGAGTTGAACCTGGGGAAGGGAGCTGGTACTGAAGCCATTCTAACATTTCTTTTTGAGACACTATTTTCCTTTTGTATTCCCTCAACACATGTACCATTTTATGTAGGAGGGCAAGGGTAGGCTTTCTTAGCATAGGCCTCTTTATTTGACCAGACAGACTTGGAAGTGTTTGGGATTTGTTTAATGGTCGAGATTACTCCCCTTTTTAGCGTTAGGGCTAGTTAGGAATTCTACCAACCCAACTGAAAACTAAATAAAAGGTTTCGAAACCTGCATCCATTGCGTATGTATCCACTGTTTGACACCATGCCCTCCACACAAGAGAAAGATTCTGCGATTCATCGAGCATTGGTGGCAAGCTAGAATAGCTAAAATGTTCTTTCTTCAGAGGGAAAACCTGGGTCGTCTGGGGTCCAATATATTTGAAGGGGTAGTTTGGTCAGAAAGGTTATTGGCCCAATCGATCGGGCAAGTATTTCAGAAAATACATCGATCGGTCTTAAAAAAAAAAAAAATACCAATGCAACCTACCCATGTTTTTCTCGCTTTAACACTTGCGAAAACGACGGGTCGGGTACCGCCATCTTGTGCGAATCTTATCCGTTGATCCATCGCCCCAAGTTCAAGTGCCCCCGTGGCACTAATTCAGATCAGCCGCCCCCTAACGCTGACATCACTAGATGCTCATGCCCCATTTAACAATGCCAATGCACGTCTCATGTCAACGTCCTCTGTGCGCAATCTATTGACATGTCTCCATGGAAACGCCAAGACGCCTTGTTCCTCACACAACGTTGAAGTTTCTAATTCCTTCATGTCAGTATTTCATTTCGAGCTTCCCTGACTTGTGACTAATAAGTTCAGGTATCTGTCAAGTAAGAGACACTGAGAACCAGTGCTTATACTGGTTAAAACGAATGAACTCAGTAGTCGCTTTTCATATCTTAAATTATAGACAGGTTTGAGCCTAGTCTTTTCACAATGTGTTTTAGTAACATGGCTGTTTCTTCGCTTGTTTTTCTTTAACATTCAATGTTAATACGAAACCCCTTTTCTTGAATGTATACAAACAAAAACGTTTTTAATTTACCTCACTGTTAAATATGTGCTTCTTCACTATTCAGGAACCATGGCAACAATTCAGCCCTACCTGTACGAGTCTGAATATTCAGAAGAAGCAATCCTTGAAATAGAAAAAAGTCGAGAAGATGTGGAATCAGATGAAAGGCATGAGGATCAAGCACCGGAGCCTGAACCCAGTCACATGGGACACGTTTCGACCTGGTGTACCTGCCATTGTGAGCTTATGCCTACTTTGGTGGAAAACTGCTGTTGCAGAGAACAACTGTGGCTGCTTTGCCTAGATTGCCGAAGAAGACACCACGTTAGCGTGCTGCAGGACTTCAGGGCCGCCCGTCTTAAAAGATCTGTGTTGCAAATGATGATGGTCCTTATGCAGGAACTTTGAGCTACAGTTTGCCCTCGCAATCCACATAACGAGGAAGTTCACTCTATATATGTTATGTGTTTGAGGACCGAGACGGCTAATTTAATATGTTGTTCCCCTACATCAATATAACTTTGATGGATCACTGACGAAACAATGTCTGTAAATTGAATAAAATTACTCATTCTAATCTTAAACCAAAGCGTTCATCTTTAGATTTAGATTTATTGTCCGAATGACTACAACACTATTTGCAGGAATACGCGTTCACGTGTCTAACTGATCCCTACTTTAAATCACAAGTACTGGCAGTACTTTGTACGAAAAGGTACTTTTTAAAGCATAACATTGCCTTACATTTTACAAAGTAGTGCAAACATAAAAAAAAAATGCTATTATTTGATTCATTCAAGTTCATTCAAGTGAACTATTTCTGTATCTCTTACACAGGTGGTGCAGACGTGTTGCATATCGTGCCTTTACATGGTGGATTCATGAGACTGTGGGATTTCGCGTTTGACCAGTAATACCTGCCTGTGTGGTTCGAGCCATTCATGATGAACTCCCCAGTGACCACGGACAATACAGTCGATTTATACAGACAGTACCTTGACTGCAGCAGTGGCATTGCCATCCCCTTTACTGAACTAAACAAATATTTAATCTGAACAGTTGTTAGAAATGTTCTATAAGTCTATAACACGTCCAAAAATCTAAGAGGATCGAAAACGATTGGTGTGCTTTAACATGTTTACTTGCCCATCACGCGCCCCTCATTCACATCCACTTCCCCTCAGCCATCAATGGCTTTTCGCACCTGTGGGCGTGCACTTGCAAGGGGGCTGGGAGATGGGAACACTCAAGGTGCCGAATACCATTAACACCACAAAGGGTTCTTTCGCAGGGGCACACATATCCACATGGCCACCGCAGATCCGGTGTCTCCAGAGTCCCGTTTGAAGACCCCATCCCTGCAATCAACATATGCCCGTGTCCTTTGACTGTTTTCCGGGCCTATAGCGCTCGCTTCATCCACATCCACCCCCCTCCGCTATAAATGACAGTTCTCGCTCGTGGACATGCGCTTGCAAGGTGGGTGCACTGGGCAGAATTGAGGAGGTCAAACATGGTCAGAGGCCTGGTGGGTGTAATCAGCACGTCATACATTCACATACACACCCACTTCTGCAATCCTTTATAAACACTGTGGGAGTTAACAAGAAAAAATCTGTGAGATCATCAACGGATATTGCTAGATCTCCACTTTTGACCTTGCTCATATGTTCTTCTAAGTAACATTTGGTCAACTTTCACTATAGCTTTCTGCATGGTCAACTTTCTCTGCTAGGCCATTTTCTATTGCTTTATACTCAATGTACACCCTATGCTCCTTTAATTTTATTCAAAAAGTCTACACCACATCGTCCTACACATTTTTATCTCTGTAATTGGCACATAAGTATGGTTTCCAAATGTAATCTTTCATAGTCTGTGTTTTTAATGCATGTTTGCATTAGGTGCCATTTTTTATAAAGTTAAGAAATACTATCAAAGGAGTTTGATTTACTCACTGTGATACTTTAACAGTAATATTTATCTTCAACAGATCATAGGGACAATCCAACAATGCTCTCTTTTATCGTTTTGGGTTGCACCAACAACAGCCATGCTAAAAGTCAGAGTACAGTCCTGCATGCATTTCCAAAGGATTTCACTTTAATAAGAAAATGGCTCTTGAACGGAGGATTTCCAGTGTCTGAAATTGAAAACAGAGCCAAGGATGTATTCGATGATGTGAGGGGCAATCTATTCCGCGTCTGCAGCATGCACTTCTCAAAAGATATGTATGAACAATCACAGTACACTAGAAAGCGTTGCCCAGATTCCAAGATGGTTGCCGTGGTGAGAACACTGTGAGCGAGGCTCCCCTGAACGTCGCGGCCAATGGAGTTAATAGGAGAAAATAAAGCCCTCCCCAGGGGCTGATGTCTGCACAAGAACTCCCTCCAGAAGCCGCTCCCACAACCTGAACGTGGAGAGATCGAACGGGCAGCAAGAGGAGCAGCACCCTGGGCACGCAATTGAATCCGGGAGGATCGGCGCCCCTGACAGCCTGAGCCCGCCCTGTGGGGTGCTATAGGAGTGAGACTGCAAGCGCTGAAAATCAGGGATGTGAGGAAGCTCAGCCCAGACAAGAAAACTGAGAAGGAACGGAGTTGATCACCTGTAGGAGACCTCTCCCCCTCCCATCCATTCCGTGAAAGCGGTCAGCGCAGGACACTGGAAAAAACACCAATGGAAGCCACCCGACTCGAGGGACGCCCTAAACGTGGCCGCAAAATGCAGCAGGAAGTCGAGGAGTGGGAGGTCTGGACTCCAGCAGATACTGCGAAAGAAAGCAGAGTGCCGCTGGAAATGAAGCCAGAGCCGCAAGTAAGAAGGTGAGGAGTGGGCGGAGGAAGGGGACACCGGGCGTGGACCCCCACAACTACAGGGAGGCCCCACCCGAGCACGCCCAGAGGGCACCACAGAGGTGAAGAGGGTGGGAGGGCGAAGAGCACACCTGCGCCGCTGCGCCCCCCCCTCCAGCAGAACGAACATTGCTGGCTGCAGCACAGGAACACCGGAGGAACACGCAGCACCCCCTGTTGGACCCACTAGGGCTCACACAAGCCCCGGAAGGGCACCAGGAAGCAGTCAGAGCGCTCCCAGGGGGAGGCTCGCCAGACAGGCAGAGGGGAGACACCCCTCTACAGGCACCCCGCCAAAGCATGGGTCCCCACACTACACAGCATACCAAAGAAGAGGGCAGGAGCAATACCCCCCCCACCCATACACGACAACGCCACCAAAAAAGAGCTAAAGAAACAGGGGGATTGCAAAACCACCCCATGAGTAACACTGCAGCTGGGCCTCTTCATCATCTGCCGCTGCAAGATAACTCTCAGGAAAACACCCCCGGCTCCACTGAGCACAGGACAGGCGACATTCCCCACCAAGAGGAATGGAAGACACAAGAAGTCAATCCCTGCTAACAGAGAGAACCGGTGAAGGACCTATCGAAGGGCAACAAACCCCATACTCAGGACCCTCAGAACCAGTCCTGCACATACCTGAGGGCGGAGGAAGGGGGCCAGAGATGTGGGTCTGTTTACCCACTCCAGGACATGTCGAAATCCAGGGGCAAGGAACCTCAGACCTCCGCAAAAGGGCTTAAGAAAACCCATGAGGGAACCCTCTCAAAGATATGGGCTAGAGACACAACACCCTCTGAGGAATCACAAATGGCAGAAGCTCATCCAGAGCCAAGAGAAAACCCCCCACACGACGAACAAGAACAGCCAGTGACTCGGTGACAAAATCGCCTCAACAGTACCAAAACAGATGGTCGCCCTGCAAGAGGACCTAGCGGAGGGTTTGCAAGAAATAAAGCGGGACATAAATAAAAAAATCGAAGAGAGGGTGAACATTGAAATGAAAGGGCTATCCAAGAACTGACGGAGGACGCAAGGAACGCCGACAACTTGCTTGAGACCCTGGCAGCAGCCACCCACAATCTAGAGCTGCAGGCAGAGGATTTAGAAAACAGATCCAGGAGGTCCAACATTCACCTCAAATGTCTCCCTGCGGACGTCCAGGATAAAGACCTCGAAGCAGCTGTCGAATCCATATTCACAGACCTCTTGGACACAAACGTCTCCCCAGAAGCAAAGTTTGACAGAATTCATAGGGTGAGCCTCCTGTCGGCAGGAAGCGGGGTCTAGGCCGAGGGACGTTCTGGCCGCTCTTCATGATTATACAACTAAAGAAAGGGTACTCTTCAAGGCAAGCAAATCGAAGGAGCTTACCTACAATGGAGCAGAAATTCATATCTTCCAGGACCTAGCAAGAGGAAAAGGATGGCCCCAGTCTTGTAATTTCTGAAAGGCAAAGAGGTCCGTTGCTCTTTGACTAGGGGAAGCAACATAGAATTACGTCTTACAAGGAGGGTGCAAGCCTTTTGGGGATTGAAGACGTACACCATTCGCCGACCCAAGCAATGGACGCACAACAAAACACCCGCAGACCCTGGAAATGGTCCACAGTGAGATCCAAAAGAGCGGGATATCAACCGCACCTAAAAGGCCCCACCACAGGAAAACAGCAGGATAAGGAAAGGTGTCCACAAAGAACGCAGAATGAGCAAGCAGCTTCATGCAGGGCTACACAAACAACCTAAGCCTGGAGAGGGCAATATCAGGGTTTATACAAGGCCCCGAGGGGAGGAAGGGCAGAGGCGGGTGGTGGCGTAACAGGGGGAGGGGACAAGCAGGCTCAGGAGAGAGGTGGGGCTGGTGGGAGAGCTCCCAGACAGGTGCCCAAAGGGAGACAACAACCAGAGTAACGCCCATGGGACAATGGCTAATAACAATCTTACACTACTGTCCTTAATCTCAACAGATTAAACGCCCCAATCAAAAGGAAAACAATTGAAAGATTCCCAAGAAAGGAACGCCCTGACATAGTTACCCTCCAGGAAACATGTCCACTCCCGTGACAGGGTCAGGGCTATACCCGAATCTATCAGGCAACACACCAGCAAGAAAGGGGTGGTAGGGGGGGTCCTACTCGCCCTGAGGGGTCAGCCTGGATCTCACACCAACAGACACCGATACGGACGACCGAGGGAGATAGCTGGCAACAACGCTGGAGGGAAGGGGAAAGGCCTATACCATAGCCACGATATACGCGCCCAACTCAGGACAGGACGCGTTCATTCAAAAGGCACTAAACAGACTAGATCAATTCTAACGGGTGACATCCAAAATAGCGTGGGACCCTACAAGGGACAGGAGCAACAAGGGATTAACAACGTAAGGGAAACCGTCTGGGGAACTCGGGGAAAAAATAAACAATTTAGCCCTAGTGTACGAATGGAGGGAGTTAAGAGGGAGCAGAGAAAGCAACACCTTCTACTCACACGTCCACCGCACTCATTCAAGGATCAACTACCTATGAACCCTGGGGATCACAGTGGGTACAATAATACAGTCTGATCATGCCCCAATAAAACTAACAATGAAAAGAAACCAGAGACTCTCGGGCCTATACAAATGGAGATACCCAACGACTCTGTTCAAAGATGAGAGGCTATCGCAAGAGGTTAAATAAGGGATAATGACCTTCTTCGAGACTAACAACCCAGAGGACACAAAACCGCAGCTTCGATGGGACGCATTCAAGGCGACAATAAGAGGGAAAATCATAGCCATTAAAGCAAGAAGAGACAGGAAAATGAGACTAGAGAAAACACGATTGGAGGGAGAGGTTTAAATAGGTCATGCCCTGCATGGGCAAGGCACCGAGCTGAGAGACAAAGAAGGAGTATAGGACAATAAAGGATCAATTAGACTTAATACAAACTGCGGCGGATCACACCCTACTATCCCTGAAGCAGAAATACTATATAAACGCAAATAAGTCGGACAACATTCTGGCCAGGCTATTGAAGAAAGAAGAAAAGGCAAAAACTATTCTAAAAATAAAGGTCGGAGGAGATAGCACCAGGTCTAACAAAAGATATCAAAAGAGTTTGTCATATATTACTCCAGGCTCTACAGCACGGATAAACCGTCACCATCAGTACAGGAGGGTTAGAGGACATCACCCTGGTAGGGGTAACAGAGGAAGAGAGGGAAGCCCTAGAGCAGGATATAACCTGCAAAGAAATCTGGAAAACAAAAGCACTACCCACCAATAAAACCCCCATGTCCAGGCAGATTCACCTCTGAATTCTACAAAACCCACAGGGAGACATTATACCCCACCTAACCGCCTTGTTCAATCAATTTGACGTCGAAGGGCCCATCACACAATCTATGGAAGAGGCGAAAGTGGTCCTTTATCCCCAAAAAGGGAAAGGACCCCACAGAGCACGGCTCATACCGACCAATCGCCCTGATCGAAATAGATGCAAAGATCTACACAAAGGTTTTGGCGACTAGACTAGATCAGATTCACCCACGAATTGTCCAATCAGGCTTTGTCAGGGGCCATCAGACCATTGATAATGTTAGAAGGATTGCGCATTTAATTGAAAAAGCAAATAAAAAAAACAATTCCCACTCTTCTCATGGCCCTGGACACCGAGAAAGTCTTCGATCAGGTGGAGAGGGGATTTCCTATTTGCTACCATGAAAAAGATGGGCTTTGGAGAGAGGTACCTGGCTAGAACTATCAGCACCGATGCTCTGACTAGTCATGAATGGCCAGTTAACACAACCAGTAGCAGTGCAGCGAGGTACAAAACAAGGTTGCCCTTTGTCACCCCTGCTCTACGCGATACACTTACAGCCACTTTTGGCAGCGGTGAGAAGAAACAAAGAAATATCAGGAATCACATTTGGGGGAAAAGAACATATAATAGCTGCATTTGCGGATGACATGTTGGCAATAACCCATCCAGAGGTCTCCCTAAGGGAAACAGAAAAAGAAATCTGTCAATTTGGGGCGGTGGCAGGCCTAAAATAAAAGCCAACATGTCTGAAGTGTTCCACCCAACAATCACGAAGGAGGTAGAGTTTGAACTCAAAAGGGGGTCCCCTTACAGATGGGTAGAACAAACTTACCTATTTAGGAATCAACCTAACTAAAATCAATAGAGGGCCTCTACGGGGCAAATCATCCGCCCCTGATGGAAAGGCTAGAGAGTAAATTGATCAACGGGGACCCTTAGCCATAACATGGCTAGGTAGAATAAACATCCTAAAAATGTTTATATTGGCTCAATTGCTCTACTATTTCTCGGCACTCCCAGTTCAAGTACCGTCAGCCCTATTTAGGACCATCCAGAAATATACAGCAGATTTGTCTGGAATAATAGGACTCAGATTAGCAAGCAGGGTAATGAAGATGCCCAGGACCAGAGTGGGGTTGGAGGAACCAGATTTCCAAGCCTACTATCTGGCAGCCAAGATTAAAGTGATCAGGGACTGGCAGACGGGGGAAATCGAGGGAAGATCTGGACACCAATGGACAGGGCAGTAGCGGGGGGGAGAAACTGGAAGGCGTACTCTGGAGGCCCAAGACAGAGAGACCGGCCCAAATGTATAGAAGCACCATACTCTCCCTAGCCGGGGATTTGTGGGACGAAACCATCAAACAAGCCCATATCACCTCATTTCCATCTCCGCTCACCCCAATATTCGACTACCTTCAATTCACCCCGGGGTACAGGACCACCGACATGTTCGAGGAGGCACAAGTGAAACCCTTCACCCAATGTAAAGTAGACTTCGGAGAGGGAGAGCGATTTCGATACATGCAAATAAGGCATTGGCTTCAACAGCCCCTGATGAAAAAGGCAGCGACACGCCACTTAACCCCCTTTGTGAAGTACCCAACTACAGACACAAGGGATAGGGAGATGCTAGCATCAATATATGCACACATAAAAAGGGGCGAGGACCCGCCTTAAAGGAGCTACATGAAAAAATGGGAACCAACTACAGGTCAGACAATAGAGGAGACTGACTGGGAAAAACTATCAAACATCCCCAAACTTACAAGATCCCTCCAGATACAAGAAACGTGGGTAGAATTGCTCACACAGCGGCATTTGAAACCAACAAAGTTCCACAAAATGTATCTGGCAGAATCCAATAGACTGTGGGTTGGCGGGAACGAGGAGCCACATATGGTGGGACTGTCCCAAAATACAAGAATATTGGGGAGTTATACAGGAGGCGGTAGAACTAACTGGGGGCTAAAGATGCGGGGCAACAGATGCCTGACTCTATTAGGTCTAAAAGGAGTCCTGGATGACCTAACCTTCGAGAGCTGACTGCAAGGTATACTTCATCCTGATGATGGCGGGGGCATTGGCGTTAGCACAAAAATGGAAATCTAAAGAACCCCCGCTGAAACACGAGTCGGTAGGGAAAATGTGGAACTTTGTGGCCCTCGAGTGGCTTACATACTCCCTGCAGGGAGACCACAGACACTATCGCACAGACTGGTCGAGGGCTTTGGACTACCTACAAGCAGGCACAAGGGGGACTTGATGCCCAAGGAGAATGCGCCTCTTAGTGCTAGTGCGACTGTCCTACCCCTCTTGAAAAGGAAGGGAAGTGGACCAAGTAGTGACCAGGAAGCCAATACAGGGCATTTTCCCCATGATAACGCAGTAGAGGGAGGTACTGGAGCAGAGTTTAAGACTAAGGATTATTGGCGGACAAAGAAGGGGGGGTTTGTTAAGATTGAGTTATGTTCAAAAATGTTAATACTAAATTATGTTAAAAAAACTCATAAGTTACTTCCCAATGCAGTTCCAAATGAATTTCATCATGCGCTGACCCAGGTGAGTAGTGTATGCTGAATTTTTTAATTTATTATACAATTTTCTAAATTTTCCTGTATAATGGGTCTCATAAATGAATACTCAATATATTGCAATAGTCTGAACAGGTAACAAAACAAACGGTTTTCAGTTTTTGGGGAATATTTCTATTGATATTTTATTACACAAGTTTCCTTTGTGACACTATGTACTATGGTTTGAACATTTTGAAATTTAGATTACTTTGTTTATCCCTACTTTAGAGATACTCGAATAGTTCAGTGCATTGGGAGCCTTTCCAAAACACACACACACACATTGCATCCTTTAAAAATAGGTATTTTTTTTAAAATTACCATGTCTGGCTTACCTTATCTTAATAAAATGTGTAAAGCACAGAATAAGCCCCAAGGCAACTTGGCGCTAACGAGGTGGTGAGGGTCCAATTCACATAATTAAAAACAGAAAAGTCTTCAGTGCATGGCAGAACAGAATGTGCAGAGGGAGGGTAAACTGATTCCAGGCCTTAGCAGCAGCCACCGAGAACGCACGCCCACCTGTACGAGTAAGCCTGAACCTCTGAGGTTGTAAAGTCCTGAGATCGAAGAGGCCTAGAGAGAATATACAGAACAAATTTGTTCTGAAGAAATTCAGCACCCAATCCATAGATGGCCCTATGCACAATACACAGTGCTTTGAACCTAATATGTTGCTAGCCATGGAGCCAGTGGAGTTGTCGTAGCAACGGGTTCATATGGGCACCCCAAGGAGGATGAAGAACGTCCCTAGCTGCCCAATCTGTAGGATGCTGGGCAGAAGATGTTTGGGGAGAGCCAGGTAAAGGGCATTACAATAGTCGATGTAACTAATGACTAAGGAGGACACAAAGGGTCCATGGTACTTGTCCGGGATACACAGGTGAACTTTACGGAGAGTACGTAGTTTGAAGTAGTCCATTTGAAATGCAGATGAAACCTGGTCGGCCATAGACAAGGAGGCCGAGATTAGACCTTAACGCAGACCCCACTGACGGGATTACAGATCGTTACCATGGATTAAATCACAGACACGTCCAACATCCTAATGATGAGGCCAAGCAACTTGCACACAAACTTGTTTTAATCGTTTTTTATGTGGTCTAAGTTATAATACTAATGTCCATTTTCTACTGAACAATGGTATGAATATATAAATCGATTAAAGTATTGTGATGCTACATCAACCACTATTCCGGAGTCAACAGCAACCTCACTCACCTTTCAAGTAATTTTTTTAATAATATTCCTTCCGATGCGACTACACAAAATATGTATTTGTTCAACTTAAAAAATATTGTTTGTCATGTATAATATTAGCTTTTGATACAAACCGGCTTGTAGGCTTCTTTGTCAATATCAACCATCTTTTACATGCAATTTTTGTTTTTTTAATGTTACATCTTTATTATTACAATTACTGCTATATAGGCGGAGCCTGGGACTTAAACAACATACTAGTCTTCTACTGCAACCGGTCTGGAGGATGAGGTATGAGAAGTGATGATTTATTGATTTACACTAATAGTTCTTGATTAACAACAGCTTTTTTACATTTAAGATCACTTATTTTTTGATAATTTGTCATATTGTCAGCAAATTGCAAGTCATTAGATTAACAACCTTGAAGTATTAATCACAAACACATGCAACAATGAAAGTAAACCTTCACAAAAATGTACTTTGTCACTGAATAACAGACCATTTCACTACATAAATGGTGTATTGTTTTGTTTATAAACTTTAGCTGCTTACCAAAAAATGGAATCGGTGAAACAAAACATTACAACACATTGAAGTGGTCACAATGTAATCCATATGTTTTGCAGGATGATCTCGCACCAATTCCGTGCGACATCTCTGAAGGTTATCAGGTACAGTTATCAAATATGTCTTTTTAAACTGTTACATATACACTTGATGTCAATATTAATTTTAATCAGACGATAAACTATCTTTTTACATAGTTTAAATGATACTGTAAGGTCAACAATTAAATGAACTTTCTCAGAATGTACTTTGTGACAAAGATTTTAACATTAAATTGTTTAACAATTTAATCAATGTTTTTTGAATTTCTTATGAAATGAAATTTCTTAAGAAATGTACTACTGATGCGGTCGAAATTAAAGAGACACAGACAATAGGTATACATGAACTATTGAAAAATATCAGTTATCCATTTTAACTGTGAAGTAATATTTAATATATGTTTTAATGGTTTCCATAGTGATATTATGTTATATATGTATATATGATCCTTTAAGTGGAAGTGAACATTTCAAGGTTTGTACAATTTCAAAATGCTGTTTTTCAGCCAGGTCTGGTGGTCGACAAATCCAATTTGACTGTTTCAAGGGAAATTCGGAAAACAAGGGTACAGAACAGAAAGGTTTTTTTAAAGATAAAAAGTTGTTTATCAGTTTTTCATTGAGATTACATTTTCATGTTGTAATTCATAGATTCTGTATGTGTGCTACAAATTAAGCATGTTTTTTTCTCTCGATTAGAGGCCTAGGAAGAAGAGGAGCATAAAGACAGACAACTACACAAACTAATGATGTCACTTGCCAGACTGTTGGGAGCAGCTACATTTTGAGGCTCAGCATGGTACTCGCAAGATTCAGTGTCATGATGCACATGTCCAGTGGCCGGAATTTGAATTGAATGTCATCAGTGATGCATGGAAAGTAACTGTGGATCATTATTACAGCACACAACGTCACCCAGAAGAAACAGACAACACAGAAGATGTTTCAGAATTGCTTGCAGAACCGCTCACACAATCCACACCCTCTAAATAAATGCTAAGAAACAGACCATGTTCCCCGTTTCCCCAATACATGTGGACAAATCAGAAATATCACACACAGAAATAATCTAAGCATCTTCGCTACGGATTGACGATTGTGCTCGCGATGTGGACTTCACCGTTCCTAGTGTTGAGGCCTTATCCACAACCATGAAAATCGCAAAACACTATATTTATGGACGATTGGCTATTAAAGGAACCAAAATACATAGTATTCAACTGCTGCCTGATCGAGATAATGAAAATGATTAAATGTGATCATAAATTGCCCAGGAGGATTTGTGGGAAGCCATTGGTGAAGTTTACTTGTGTAGTCATCAACCTGAAGATGAAGGGTAGCTGTGTACACCACCATAACTCATTTTCATGGTCTGATCAACCATGAACAAAGTATGTTACCAGCAGGCACTTTTCCCATCGGCTTTGTTGATTAGCGGAACATACAGCACAATCTCCGGTTTTTCTAACTCTGTGGGACTTGAGTTCCTTTCAAAAACCCAGCACTACAAATATCAGAAGGATTTCTTGTTCCCCGCTATTAGCCAGGCATGGACACTAGAACAGATGTCAATGGACAATGCTCTCACTGGCAAAAGGCTCTGGCTTGTTGCTGATGGACAGCGCGACAGTCCAGGTTTTTCTGCTAAATACTACACCTACCACTTCCAAGACATGGAAACCAAAATAATAGTGAATTCAGTCGTCGTGCAAGTATCTTATCTAAATGTACATCTTCTGTTGCCATGGAAAAATATGGTTTCATGATATCCATTCAACTACTGTAATCTAGAGGAAGCAAATAGACCAGATATCCACTGACAGGCACGCTTCAATAGCCAAGGCCATGCAAAAGCAGTTCCCAGACAAAGCATCAATATGATCTCTGGCAAGTCAAAAATCAATTTAAAAAAAAAAAAAAAGAAGATTACAGCTGCTGTAAAAAAATAAAGGCTACAGAAAACATTTCATATTGGTCACAGTCCATCACCAACCATCTTTGTTGGAGCTCAAAAACTTGTGATGGATCTTTAGATATTCTGCTTGAAAAATGGCGTTCATTGATGCACCATTGTTCTAACATACACTCTTGGAAAGAAATTTAGCACAAATGTGCACATGGACCATTGAACAAGGCACAGGAGCGCAAGAAAAGGCGATCGGTTGCAGGCGCCCCTCCTCACATGGCACTTGAGAAGATGACAAAATGCTTTCAAGAGACATGAGGAGACTCTCAGAGTTCTGCCACACTCGGGATTTGGAAGTGTTCCATAATATGTGCCTGAAGTACAGGCCTAAAAGGTTGCATTTTGGCATCAACGTTGCCAGAACACTACAACCTGTACTTTCACACAACGAGAACGTTGGAAGGGAACAACCAAAACTTCTGGAATTTTCAGGATGCCTCGTTACAACATGGAGTTTACCAAAAGAAGCAAACAGTGGATGGCAAAACCAATCTTCCAGCAGATGGATTTTGAATTTGTGAATCTGACACTGAATGTGCTGGCCATGCAAGCGCATGGAATTGAACCAGATTTTGTTTCCAGGGCCCAGTTTATGCCACGGAACATTGCAAAAGAGGTCTGCCCTCTTGAACTTGTTGAAAGGTTGACTTCAAGATTCGAATAACGTGCGACTCTCTTCGCAATGCTGAACAAAGCCAGTTTATAGCTTTTGCAGAGTGTTTGGAAACTGGTTCCATTGCACAATAAATGGAATAGTATGTTGCTTGAGATGCAATTGTTAAATAATGTATTTTTTATTAATTACTGTTTGTGAAGTAATGTCACCAGATTGGTTTTAACATTTCTATTTCTTTGATTTTTGTATGCATTACCATCAATATAATTGATTTATATTAAAACAATAAATGTCAGGTCGATTATTTCAAGTATGTCGGACTCAAATCAAATGTAGAAGAGACTGGCGAGCCTAAAACCAGCTCCTTGTTCGTTAGTGATAGCGCCTGGTGACTGGTTACTGCTGGATATCCAGGCACTGCTTGCAATTCCCGCTTATCCAATACTAATTTCGAGCCCCTTTTGTAATGAACTCACAATAGTTGAAGAATCTAAGAAGAAAATCTGAGCAGTAGACATACAGAAGGTCAATGTCACCAGAGCTCTGGTCCTCTCCAGGCTGGACTACTGCAACAGCCTCTTCCTCAATCTGCCTAAATCCTCCCTTCGCCCCCTTCAAATAATCCAGAATAGGACTGCAAGATTTATCATTGGCCTCAAACCCAGGAACCGCATCTCTCAAGGCCAAAAATATCTCCACTGTCTCCCGGTGGCTCTGATGATCAAGTTCAAGACCCTCAGTTTAATCCACAAGGCTTTTCCAAGGCCAGGATTCCCACTACATCCGACTCTTTCCCTAAATAGCTCCCTCTTGGAGACCTTCGGTCATCTAGCTGCAATTCTCTGCAGATCAGACACTATTCCAAGTAGAGAGTGTGGGGCACATCTCTTTCCTCGGCAGGAGCATCCCTCTGTAATGCCTCCCTGCCTCCTAAGTTCCAGAAGATTCTGAAGGGACAACGTTTTTGCTTCTTCATCCCCACTGCTAATGCACACCTCTATCGCATTTACTGGCTGCCTGGTCACTTCTGAGCTCTGCAGGGCACCAGGCCCTCCTCGCCCAGCATCCTGTCCCCCTCCCCAACAACCTGCAGTTGCCCTTCGGGGCCCCTTTCCCCTGACAAACCTGGCGGGCTGTGCATCCCTACTGAGCCTGGACCAACCCTGTCCTCGTCATTCGCACGTGGTCTTTACTCCCCGCTTCACCTGGAACTTGCCCACCTGGCCTCACCTTAGCACTTGCCTAGCTCCATTGGCTCTAATCTTCCCCACCTCCAACTCCCCCCCCACACTTGTATACCTCCTCTTGCCCACACCTCCCTCCCACCCTAGCATTTTCCCTTCTGCCATGACCTACAACCCACTGCCCCCTTCTGCACTTCTCGTTACTGCTCTTGCATAATCCGAATGACACAAGCCCTAGTAGGACAGTTATTGTTTTTCTTCTTCCCCATTCCCCCCCCCCCCTCAACCCCTTTTTTTTGTCTTGTGGCGGCTTGAAACACAATTTTTTGTATAGGCGCTTTACAAATAACCCATAAATAAAATAAATGAATTCTAACCTCACTGGAAAGTAGGAATCATGATAAGTGGCTGCAGATAGCAATAGACAAAATGTTTATGTATTTTCATGAACAACATTGAAATAACGAGCAAATGAATATGTCTTGCCAATGTGCACTACGAACATGCACCTGTGGCCTTTGCACATTTACATCTTATTGTGGAAGACAACCAAGCGGGCATGCATCAATGCAGAAATCAATATGATTCCTGGAACATATACACAGAAGCCAGCAAGCCTCTCAAAACTGCACTCCGGCATTCTGGAATTTTAGTGATGTAAACTTTTGTTTTCTTTTTGTTGTTGCTCACGGCACATGTTGCCCTGGCTGCAACAGTCCACCCAGCCTGGTGCGAAATTGCCCCTTCCCTGCCCTCCTTTCCCGGTACGTCCATGCCCTATATATTAACCCACCGCTTTTGTATTCGAATTCTGTTTTATTTCAGAAAAGAAGTGGCCTACTTTGGCCCAAAAAACTGCCCCACACTATTAATTTTGTTTTTTGGGGGGGGCATTGCCCTACTTAAGTATAGGAAAATCCAAGCCTCTCTGCACCTTGTCTAGGGTCGTCGTTGAAAGAATATGTAAATGTTGTGGGACCAGGCTCCTTGATACTGTTCAAATGGAAGTAAATATTTTCATATGTGGGATACTTGAAATATTTTGTTGTTTTTCACTGCACAGCTCGCCATTAATATTGTTCAATGCTGAGGCATGTGTTGCTGTGGCATGTGTTCCCAAAACGAAACTCCCTCCGACACGCTGTGAACATTGGATGATGGGTCGCATTGTTATGCGTCCTTGAATCCACTGAACTAACAATTTAAAAATCTGTTGAATATCCACAAAGAAGTGATGATATTCTCTATATTGAAAGCTTAAATAGGATTGTTAAGTTTCTATTACTGAGATCTGTCTTTCCAAGCGGTTGGGTCATCCGTCACATAGGGAGAATGGAAACACAAGATAAAATGTAAGCAAAGTTTTAAATAATATTTATGCAAGTGAGGATGGCAAGTGTGCTATATGCTCCCTGATTAACGTTGTGAAGGATGAAAGTTTAATTTGACGCAAATAGTAGTCACCATACGTGTTAATTGATAGTTAACAAATATGTACTGTATATATACAATTATAAATTGGGTACTGAAATATATTTTTGCATTCTCGATTTTACATAGCTATATTATACCGATGTGCACCTGTCATGGGTAGTGTTTACCGGCCAACTGCTTCTTCAACCGCAATTCGACTGTTATCATCAACAACGCATCTGTGATAACCATTATCTTGGACGATCGCCAGACACCAATCTGTCCTTTTGCAGTTACACTTATAAGGAGCAACATGGCAGCCAAGGTTCTGAAAACATACGAATGTGAAAGTATTGCCTTTGAAATTTAAACCACTAATTTCTTCTCTGTAATAGAACCCCATGTGCGCCGATCAGAAATCAGCGATGGAAGATAACTTTCTGTGAAGAATGCAAAGACAGGGATTAATCAAATCGATTAACAGAATCAGCATTATAAGATTACCGTTCAGTTAAACAAAATATGAGAACCATGCAATGTTCCGCTAGCTATAACCTTGATTGGAAAAAGTTATCCATGGTTTTGTGGACTCAATTACCTCTTTTGAGCGTGATGACAAAATTGAAAGTAGTTACGCTACCGGCTATTGCCGTTTTCTTCTGAATAAACCTATCATTTTTGTGAAAAGAAACAAATGATTGGCATCTGTTGTGGATGTGTGCGTGTGGGTTTATGTTCCTGGTTCTGCGTTAGATAATGTTATCACGTTGGTAATGACAGGGTACGCTTGGCTACGCTGCCCACTAACGTCATTAAAACAGGTGGAGCTCATCGTGAGCGTCTAGTGATGTCAGCATTAAGGGCGGGTGATCAGAATTAGTGCCACGAGTGCACTAGAATTTAGGGCAGTGGATCAACAGATAAGATTAGCACAAGATGGCGGTACACAACCTGTCGTTTTCGCAAATGTGTTTAAGTGAGAAAAACTTGGGTAAGTTGCGGAATTCTTTTTAAGAACGATCGGATGTATGATATCAAATACATTTACGATTGATTGGGGCAATAACATTCCTGACCAAACTACTCCTTTAACGCTATTAGCTAGCCTCACAACTCTCACACATCTTTTCAGGGGCACAGACTGTTTTATTCGCTTCCAGGTGGCAGAATCTCCAATCAGGGTCCGGTTGCAGCAACTGCCCTTCACTAAATCAACCCACGGCTTGACTGGGGAGTCGCTCCTATCGACAACACATACACACCAATGTTCAAGCACTGCGACCAAGAGGTGGGGCATGCCCCTGGGTCTGTGTCAATTTTTTCGCCCACGGTCAGTAACCCAGAGTTCTCCCGTGAAATGGAGAAATTAGCTTTTCTTCCTGGGCTCAAGGTGGACTTCGGGAACTCAAAAGCTTTTAAACAGGAAGCCCGCTCACATTCGAAAAATGCAAGATAAAGTTTTCACTACAGGAAGGGGAGAGACTCAGATATGCTCAGTTGCAACATTGGGTGAATCACTATGACCAAACAAAGGCACGCTATACACCAAAACGCTCTGGAGCTCACATTTCTAGCTGGTCGTTCCAGACGTAGGATTTCGAGGCTTTATAACTTGTTGGACTGATATGTCCATCAGAGCGTTTTCCCTACATGGTAAACTGGGAGAGAGAGACCTTGGAGCCCAAATTGCAGAGGAGTCTTGGCATAGTTTAGAAATCCATTCTAACAGACGTGTTGCCAATAAATGTATATATCTCCCCCCCTCCCCATCTACCCCAGAAAAGGAATGCCAACTTAAGCTTTTTATAGGTTGCACTTCTCCCCCGACAGACACCACCGCTTCACTCCCTCCTATACCGATACATGCTGGAGGGGGTGCCCCGAGAGAGGAACCTACTATCATACGTGGTGGCTCTGCCCTAAGGCTCGAGAGTTCTGGAAGGAAGTCCTTCCACATATTATGTCTATGCGCCAGGGGACCCTACCCTTAGACCCACTGATCATTCTACTTGGGGGATCTATCCATTTATTGGCAACACGTCTGTTAGAATGGATTTCTAAACTCTGGCCTGATGGACAGAAGTTTAGGAGGCCACCCTAGTTTAGTGAAACAGGGCAACCTACTGGATTAGCCAGAACAATTAATGTAACTTGGCAGGCGTTCAAGACTAAGTCTCAGGAGGGGCGAGTGATCAGAAGCACAAAATGGGCACACAGTATTGATACCACAGAATACTCTTAGACAGGTGTATTTCAAAGATAGATATACATTTTTTTTAGGTCCAATAAAACAACACAAATAACCAAACTAATAACGCAACAGTTACCACACAAGCGTATCACAATTTAACATATACACAACTACTGTAGCCTAATGCAATAAAGGGAGCAAAAACATCCACAACCTGTAACAGAAGGGGGGTTAAGACGAATTATGCATTAGACAGTCTTCAGGTTGGAAACCTAACATATTCAGCCCAGCCCTACGAAGTGGGGAGCCTTGTGCTCAATGTACAGCAGTGCGTAAAAACGGGCAGTCACTGGTAAAGCGGAGAAAATACCTTTTCAAGAAGCTGGGACAGTTAGGTAAGGGTCCTGAAGGGGGTAGCAGAAGTTCCAATAGCCAGGGAAGGGTCTGCCCTCACAAACAGAGTAGTATCAGACATCCGAAACAGGTTAGGAAGCGCAGGCTATACCAGCCAAAGAGAGTATCCCAAAGAACCCTTGTGCGTGAAGGCAGATGATGAGCCAGGGGCCACCGGTAAGTTATGCAAGTACTCACCGCCCTTTGCTCCCATCCAGACCAAACGATACCAGTTTAGTCGACGTCGCCTGAAGTTGCAAATCCTGCCTTTGTTCTCCGATCCGGCTCTCAGGTGCTGAGGGGCAGGATGATATTCTGCGACGGGACAGTAGCCGCAACTCCGCCCACGAAGGAAGAAAGAAGAAGAAAGTTTCAGTGCAGCAGGACTCTGGGCACAGCAGAGAAGGAGGGAAAGCCACCCACAGCGACCGTACCACAAAGCAGTGACGCTGGGATTGAAAAGGCTTGCGGCGTGACAGACTCTCATAGTTCGCGACCCAGAGGAGCAAGGCGTTTGGAATTAGGTGGGAGTGTCGGGAACCACAAGCTAAGGTTTCTCAAAGTTTCAAGCTTCAACTCGAAACAGCGGCGCTCCTATGCGATGTCCCGGGACACAGCTGGTCAGTTCACTGGACTGCCCAGGAACACTTCAGAGAAGGCTCTTTTGGTGGGAATTCAGTAGACGCCGAGAGTAGATGTTCCCACTACTCAAATGGGTAAAGCATATTCTAAGGTCAAGAACGAAACAGGGGTCTGACAGGACAACAGCGGGCTCAGAGTGCCAAACCTTCCAGCTCGCCCACTTCAGCTCACAAGATATTTGGCTCCTTCTGTAGTTCAAGATGAACCACTATATATCGACCTGGAATGGATGCAGGGCCCCTTCTCTTATCCAAAGTACGATGCATGACCGAATCTGGACAACCAATGGAAGATCTGCTCCCTTGCATGCACCCCAGTCATGGCCCAATCATGGTCCACGGCTGTCCCAATGCATCCATGCAGACCAGACATCCTGGCACCGGTAATGTGGATTGGGACCAGACATTCCCAACCCTCTTCCTGGGTGCTAGCACACGTGACATGCAGGAGCCTGCGAAAGATGCAGCTTTCGCAGGAGGCTGCATGCCCAAATAAGGAAGACCCGGGTCAGCTCAATGTGGGGGAAGGCAAAGTGACAAGATGGCCATAGGACAGAACAAAAGACTACGTGGCACGGCCATT
This sequence comes from Ambystoma mexicanum, assembly GCF_040938575.1. NCBI lineage: Eukaryota > Metazoa > Chordata > Amphibia > Caudata > Ambystomatidae > Ambystoma > Ambystoma mexicanum. The sequence goes on along the minus strand of NC_090923.1, from coordinate 1,388,707,570 downwards.
ATCAGCACTGGCCACCCTCATGAGCCATCTACGGTAAACACAGTATGATTCACTAAAAAGAAAGAAATACTAATACAGTAAACCGCTGCCACCAGTTCGTCCTTGGTACACTTGTACGTTCAGCAAAAATTCCTTAGAGGGTGTCTAGGGCCATAAAACAAAAAGGACCCCAGTGCACGGTACAGAAATGTACTTTGTGCACTGATAAAACGTTGCCAAGAGATGGCAACAAAGTAAAAGACCAAGGGAAACAGTTTCTCAGTACTGACGGCCTGGAAGGAAAATTGCATTCAGAGACCCTCCTCCCGCCCCTCATCCCCCGCTGTCCCGACCAAGAACAGGGGGAACTAATCCACCCCTGGATGGGCCTCATGTTCAGGTCGGTTAAACATTCTGGACAAACCATCAACATTGCTATGTTGGACACCTGGCCTGTGCTCAATGGTGAAGTCAAATCCTTGCAGGCTAATGGACCTCCTGAGCAACTTTGGATTCTCTCCCTTCATGGACATCAGCCACTTTAAGGGCGTATGGTCAGTGAAGTGGGCCCCATAGAGGTAGGGCCTCAGCTTTCTTAGGGCCCACATGACAGAGAAACATTTTCTCCACTGTGGACCACCTGAGCTCTCGGTCCATGAGCTGGTGGCTAATGAATCCAATTGGGTGTTCCTTTCCTTTCTCATCTAACTGTGTACAAATGCACTTATCCCAGTGTCAGAGGTATCTTTCTGCACAATAAAAGGATGCTTGTAGTCAGGGCCCCTCCCACCCCCAAGAACAGGGGCCTGTCACAGGGAGACATTTAAGCCTTGTAAGGCCTTTTCACAACCCTCAGAACAAGATACCTTCTGGGGCTTCTTTGGAGTAGTGAGAGCAGTCAGAGGGGCAGCTATGATCCCACAGTCTGCCATGAAATTTATGTAACCCAGTGATGCCCATACAGGCTCTCACAGGTTTGGGTAGTGGGGGTAGGCCAGTCTTGTACTGCTTGTACCTTACTGGGAAGAGGCTGAATCCTCCATCCACCAACCTCATGCCCAATGTAGACCAATGAGCCCTGACCAATTTGACACTTCCTGGCTTTTATGGTTGGGGGAGGGGCTTTTGAAGAGCCTGCAACACTATTCCTAGGTATCTCACATGATCTTTCCAGGTTGAACTAAAAACTGCAGTATCATCGAGATACGCCAAATTCATCCATCCCATTCAGAACATGATTAACTAGCCTTTGAAAAGTAGCAGGTGCGTTCTTTAACCCAAATAGCATTACCCTGAACTGGTAAAGCCCTTCAGGAGTTGAAAATGCTGTCTTCTCCTTGGCACGTTCTGCAAGGGCAATTTGCCAATACCCTGCAGTGAGATCCAAAGTGCAGAGGTACTTGGAAGCACCCAGCGTGTCCACAAACTCAGTTCTTGGCAGAGGGACAGCATTCCGAGCCCTATAATCCATGCAGAAGCTCAACTCAAGTACCTGCCTTTGGCACCAGAACCACATGACTGGACCATGCACTACTGGAGGTTCAATCACCCCTTGATCCAACATTTTGTTGACCTCACACTTGATGTAGGACGTACTTTATCAGACATCCTATAACCCATACTTTTGGTAGGTACACTATCTTCAGTGTCAATATCATGTTTGCACCAAGTGAGAACAAGGGGGAGAACTGTCTCAGCAAAGATTTTATTTCCTCTTGTTGCTTAGGAGTCCATTGAGGGGCCAACTGGACACCCTCAATGGAGCCATCTGAAGGGCTACCCTTGAATAAGTCGAGAAGAGGTTCCGATTCCTCCTCTTCTTTATCTGATGCCAAAGGTAGTGCGGTTATTACAACCCAAGGGATGAAAGTTTACCTCACCTAGTTGCTCCACAACTCTGTAAGGGTCCGACCATTTATCCTGGAGGGCTCTAGGCCTGATAGGATTCATGAGGACTTCTTGGCTTGGGGTAAAGTGAACAAGAGAAGCCTTCTGGTCATATCAATGTTGGACCAATGCTTGACCAGCCTTCAGCTGGCCTGAGCCATCAGGAGGACCATTCTCTTCCTTAAACCCAACACATAGTCCACTACATTGGTAGTGATAGGAGGAGTAGATTGTGCCCACCCTTCCTTGACTATGGGCAGTGGTCCCCTAACAGGGTGACCAAAAAGAAACTCAAAGGGGCTGAAACCAACACCCTCTTGAGGGACCTCTCTGTAAACAAAGAGTAAGCATGGTAACAGGAGATCCTACTTTCTCCTCTGAGGTTTTTCCAAGAGACCCAATCATGCTTTTGGGAATTCCATTACATCTATTAACTAAGCCATTTGACTGTGGATGATAAGCAGATGAAAACATATGTGACCTCCAGACTATTTCCACATGGCTTGGATATACTTGGACATGAAGTTGCTGCCTATATACAACAACTTCTTTACGGAGGCGAACCCTAGTAAAGATGTCAGGCAAAGTTTTAGCAACTGACTTGGCGGTCACTGTCTTCAATGGGATGGCCTCAGGATATCTGGTCGCATGGTCAACCAACACCAGTATAAACTGGTTGCCAGAGGATGTCTGAGGGTCAAGAAGACCAACAATGTCAATCTCTACCCTCTCAAAGGGCTTTCCCACCACAGGGAGTGGCACCAATGGAGCCTGGATTGTTGCACCACTTTCCCCAGAAATCTGGAAAGTGGCACAACTCCTACAATGACCTATCTGGACCCCCATCTTGGGCCAGTAGAAATGCAACCTCTCCTTTATCCCAAGATGACCTGCAAGAGGGACTTCATGTACCAATAGTAGGAGGAAGGGCCTTACTTGAAGGGGGACCACCAACCTCCTTTGGTCGCCTTCAGTAGACTTTGTGAGCTCACGATACAGGTGCCCACCTTCCCAATACATCTTATGTTTCCCAGGAGGTTCATCCTCAAGCTGGGCACAGGCCCGTCTCCTTGGGTCTTCTAAAGATGGACACCCACGTTGGTCCTTACTAAACGCATCTCTATCAGGACCATCTTCAACCAACAAACGTAGTTCAGGATGGTCATGGGGGTTGAGAATTTCAGGCAGTACCTCCTGATCAGGTCTAGGTGCTTGGCCAACTGCCTCCACCTCACTGGTAGGTGAATTAGGGGGAATATGGTATTTTCCTCTTCTGGTTTTCTTGACTCCCTTAGCCTTGGGTTTCCCCTTTGGCTAAGCTTTGGACTTGGCCAAGGCAGCCTTTGTTTGAGACCCTGTACATGGTCTTTCTGCTGTATCCCCCGCAAGACACAAGTCTCCGAGGTCATTCCACAGCAGCACTCTCCCTGGAACTTGTCTGCACACTCACATGTATCCTCACTATTCCACCATTCACAGTTAAGAGTCACAGGCATTACTGGGAAATTGAGAGGGGGCATCAGCTAATATGGTGGGCATCAAAGTAGCTCTGGCAAGCTCCTCTGGGTTTACCAATGTGGATTTCACTACAATTCTGCTTGCCCCACTATCCCCAAGGGCAGGGTGGATGTCAACCCCATTCACTAGTAAACAGTCTTTAAAGTAGTGCTCGGTATTGGCGGGTATGGAGGTGTGGGCCTCAGCAACCCTAGGTTCCCAGGATACCAGGCAAACAGACTACATCAGTTGCTATCCCACAGAGCAAGGAGTCTGAAGAGAAGGATGTCCCTATGAGCATTTATTCCTCCTCATGAGGGGATGCCAAATACACAGAGCGGAACCCCCAAGGTTCGAACCTTACACCTGGGGTCCTCCCTTCACATGGTGACTTGCTACGCAAGCCACACAAGAACCACCGGGTATTGGGACATAGGGAGGCTTGTCACCAGAGCTGTGCTTGGGTATATTAGTCCCACTACCCTGAACCTTTTCTTGGGACTTGCCCTTTTTTAAATGTTTGTGGCCCTTATGGCAGGAACATTTTTCAGTAATACCACCCTCTTTCTCTTTCTGCTCCCCCCCCCCTACTGCTTACCAGAAGTACACTGTGCGACAACCATAAATCAGCTGCAATGGCCAGCTTCTTTGGATCTATCTCCTTAGAACAAGCCAAGGGCTGCTCAAGCTCAGGGGAACAGGAAGCAGAAATATGTTCAAGCATGGCCAAATTAATCATACCCTCAAAAGGTGGTGACCTTGTGACCTTCCACGCCACCCAGTCAAGGAAGTCACCTAAGAAATTCAAGTATTAACTTCTTTCTTTTTGCATTCTCTAAACCTCTACAAGTATTGGGCAGGAGTCTTCCCAAACTTTTTCAATTTCACAAAATCTTTTCTGTCAGCCTTTGACATCTCCATAATGGCACTGCAGCCAGAATGGGATCGTCGACTGGGCAACCATGCAATCTTGTCAGCATCCACAACTTCTTGTACTTCACATGCATACTCAAATGGAGTTAGCCAGTCCATGATGTCATTCTTGTCATCATGCACACTGAGCAGATCATTGGGAAACCTTAGATGAGAGGAGGGGTCAGGCCCATTACCAGCCCTTTTAGAGGAGCCATTGGCAGACTGCAACCTAGCAAGCTCCAATTGGTGATACCCGTCCTTTTGTCCTTCTCCTTTCTCTAAATCCAGCTTAGCCATGTTGAATTCAAGCTCTCTCTGCTTAAACAGCAGTTCTCTTCTTTTGAATTGTAACATGGCCTCAGCCTCAGAGCCAGCAAAGGAGACTTGGGCCTCTACAACATCCTCATCTACACCATTCCCCTCCATAATAGCAGCAGCAGTTACTTCAGCACTGTTACTGGGAGCATCCCCAGCACCTTCTGCACTCTCATAGGAGGGTAACACTAGAATCCTGTTTTCCAGCCAATCATCAATCTATTCATTTAGAATTTGGTGCCAGAGGCAGACAGATCTCTTTCTGCACACATCTTTCTCAATGTCTCAGACTTTGAAGCACCCAAAGTAATGGCAGCAATTGTTTACATGATAAAAGTGTAGCAGGTAGCCTAAAATTACGAATTAGGATAAGGTCAATGTTATCTGGGTAAGTGTAACCCGGGTCCTTCGCCAGTGTGCAAAACTGGGTACCTCTGATCTTATCCCACCGCTGTACACCAATTTGTTAGAATGGATTTCTAAACTCTGGCCTGATGGACAGGAGTTTAGGAGGCCACCCTAGTTTAGTGAAACAGGGGAACCTTCTGGACAAGCCAGACCAATCACGGTAGCTTGGCAGGCGATCAAGTCTAAGTCTCAGGAGGTGGGAGAGCGATCAGAAGCTCACAATGAGCACACACAGTAAAGATACCACAGAAAACTCTTAGACAGGTGTATATCAAAAATACATATACATCTTTTTTTAGGCCTAATAAAACATAACCAAAATAATAATGCAACAGTTATCACACAACCATAATCACCATTTAACATATATACAACACTGTAGCCTAATGAAATAAAGGGAGTAAAACATCCCCAACCTGTAACAGAAGGTGGGGAGGGGGGGTGTTTACCAAAATTAGGCAGTCTTCAGGATGGAAACCCTATCTTATTTAGTCAAGACCTAAGAAGTGGAGAGCCTTGTGCTCAATGTACAGCAGTGCGTAAAAACACAGGATAGTGCGTAAAGTGAAGACAGTACCTTTTCAAAATGCTGGGACAGTTAGGGAGGGATCTGCCCTCGAGGACAGATGTTTCCAATGTTTGAAACAGGCTAGGCAACGCAGGCTATCCCACCCAAAGAGAGGATCCCAAGGAACTCTTGTGCGTAAATATAAAAAGGATGATCAAGGGGCCACTGGAAAGTTATGCAAGTACTCACCGTCCCTTGCTCGAATTCAGATTAAACTATGCCAGGATTTGTCGTGTTTGTCTGTGGTTACAAATCCTGCCTGTGTTTTCCGATCCGGCACTCAGGTGCTGTGGGACGGGTCGATGTCTGTGATGGGACAGTAGCCACATCTTTTCCCATGAACGGAAGAAGAAAGTTCCAGTACAGCAGGACTCTGAGCACTGCAGAGAAGGAGGGAAAGCCACCCACAGCGACCGTCGCCACAAAGCAGTGAGGCAGGGAAGGCAAAGGTTTGCAGCGTGACACACTCTCCTAGTTCGCGACCCAGAGGAGCTAGGCCTTTGTAATTGGTCAGGAGAGTGTTGAGAACCACAAGCTCGGGATTGCCAAAGCTTCAAGCCTCAACTCGAAATTGCAGCGCTCCTATGCGATGTCCCTGGACAGAGCTGGTCAGTTCACTGGATGGCCCAGGAACACTTCCAAGAAGGCTCTTCTTTTGGCAGGAAATCAAAAGACGCCGAGAGTAGTTGTTCCCACCACTCAAATTGGTCGAAGCACCCTCGCAGGCCTAGGGTCAAGAACGAAACAGGGTTCCTAAGGGACAACAGCAGGCTCAGGGTGCCAAACCTTCCAGCTCGTCTCCGGCAGGTCCACGGGTCTGCTTAAGTTTACAGGATACTTGGCACCTTCTGTAGTTTATGATGAACCACTGTAGATTGACCTGAAATGGATGCAGGATCCCTTCGCTTATCCAAAGTTCGATGCGTGATCGAATCTGGACAACCAATGGAAGATCTGCTCCCTTGAATGCACGCCAGTCGTGGTCCAATCACAGTCCACAGCAGTCCCCATGCATTCATACACACCAGACATCCTGGCACCAGTAGTGTGGATTGGGACCAGACAGTCCCAACCCTCTTCCTGGGCGCTTGCACACGTGGCATGTAGGACCCCACGAAAGATGTGTTTTTCACGGGAGACTGCATGCCCAAATAAGGAAGTCCCGGGTCAGCTTGACCAGGGGGTGGGGGGGGGCAAAGGGACAAGATGGCCAAAGGACAGAACAAAGACTACGTGGCATGGCGATTTTCGGCACTGGCCACAGTCATGCGCCATCTGCGGTAAATGCAATATGGCTCACTAAAGAGAAGTAAAAAAACTATTACAGTAAACTGCTGCCAGCAGTTTGTACTTGGCACACATGTACATTCACCAAACATTCCTTAGAGGGTGTCTAGGGTCATAAAACATAAGGGCACCAGTGCACGGTACAGTAATGTACTTTGCGCACTGATAGAAAGTTACCAAGAAATGGCAACAAAGTAAAAGACTAAGGGAAACATAGTTTCCCAGTACTACCAGCCTGAAGGACGTGTCAGTGTCCCCATAACAAATTAGCCAAAGCCCAGGGGAGCACAGCTGAAGGCTGTGCTCCAATGTAAAAAGTCAGGTCAGGCTAGCCAAACAAAAACAAAACGTTTTGGGGGTCCATGATATGGATGAAAAATTCCATTCTGAGAAATCTTTCCTAACGTCTAAATTAATCACCCACCTCTTGCTCGTTACCAAGATCTCCCTGGCCCGGAACTTGAAGTCCCCGGATGGCCCTGTCATAGCAATGTGGTGGGGAAAACTCTGGGAAATCCTACCTTCGACAATTACTGCATTGGAAGAGGGGAAATAAACCTCATACATTGCAACCTGGCTCCCCCTCATCAAATATTTACAGGCCTCTTAACATGGGGGATACAGACCGAGGCAGTATAAATATCTGGCTTTGGTGTAGGGAGTTTTTGGGGTTCCCCATTCTGGCCTGGGTTCTTATCACGCAAAGTGTAGAGTCTATGGAATATAGATGAAATGTGTACATATTGCCTGATTATGTCACGTACTTTTACGGTACGATGCTGTAACCTGTCGATATGGGCATTCTGTTGTCTACCATCAGTCTCGTTATAAGATAAAGATGTTTAAAAAGAAAAAAGCATAATAGGAGCACACCTGTCTATCTTGGAATGATAACCTATCCGAACATGTAAATTGCACAATTTCAAGAAGTGCCCATGTGCGCAGAGTTGTATTCAGTTTTTAATGTCTTCACCTTTGCAGAAACTATTGCATCAATGTAATTATTTTCCATGTTCACAAGAACTATTACATCAACTTGACTTTTACAATCAACAACCAATTTCTCACATAATAAACTGGATTCATATACCCTTCAATTTCTCCAAATGTATGTCCCAAAGCACCAACTTAATTTGCCATCAATTCATTTTTCGATACCTTTTACAAAAAGGCATAACATTGACTTAAATCATATCATAATTACAGTAACATTTTATTGCCTTAATACCATACATTCATTTGTTTGTACTTATACTGCCAGAACAGCATCCACATTATTGCAATCCATGTTTCTATTTGTATTCCTAGAACAGCCTACAATGCTGGAACCATCTACACCTTATTGCAGAATGTTTTTAATATATTTATACTCCTATAACAGCCTATACGTGTTTCACTCCTAGGTCCATAGAAGTCATAATGGGCCTAATGGTGAGCTTCTTCAGAGCTAGGTATACGGTCTTCCTTATATTTGCAATTTTTTAACCATAGTCGCATTCAATTATGTATATATCGATATAGGCAAAGACTACCCACAGCAGGGCGCATGATTCCAGTAAAATCTCTCTGGCCAATAATAGTCCAAACAGCAGGGTTCTCAACTGGTAGAGCTTCCAGCTTAACAAGAATCGCAGGAAGTTGGTGGCTTTTCCATATAGCTATGTAGAAATTTGCAAGTTGTAGATCTAAGGTGGACAGGAAATCCAACTCCTGGATTAAAAGAATCACCCGTTGGCGACCTTTCATCTTGAAAGGGCGAGTTATGAAAGAGAGGTTATGTTTTTTTAAGGTGTATCAAGAACTGGAACTTCACCCCAGTTTTAGGACCAGGAATACTTTTTAGTACATTAACGTGCCCCCACTTCTTCCAGAGAACAGGTGTAATTGCTCAATTCTTGAGAGGGTCCTGTATGTATTGCCATTATCTTCATCCTGTTTCTGGGTAGAAGGGTCCCGACAACACCAAATGGGTTTGGGCGCTCACTCAACCACCGGTTGGCCCATGTATCTGAGGACCGACAGAACCACATATGCCAACACCATTGTGGGTGCCCTTCAGGCCTAGTATTAGCACGTTTACTGCTTCTGAGGAGAGGACAGACACCTGTTCCTCAACACCCACCCCGGTCGGTCCTTGCCCTGCTTGCAAGCATACTTATCCTCCCGGGACAAAAAAAGGCCTTGCTGATCTTTCCAGCCAGGGGGACACCAAACAAGGTATGTCAAATGGCATCTACATAGCCATCATCTTTTGATGGGAGGCACTATGCCAATCTGTAATTTGGAGATAGCGACTGCCAGTAACTATGGAACCGATGGCCTTGGCATAGGCCTAGCTAAACCTGAAAGAAGGTCAGCTCCATCAGTCAGGGAGTTTACTGATGGAGCAGGATCGGTCCCCTCTTGTAGTGCCTGCGAAACAAAATGCAATCATCCAAATGCCGTTTCCACAGTATGTGAAGAATATGTCACTGCTCTCATGAAAAGATGTGCTCCTCTGCAAGCTTTTCACAAGGCCCCATCCGTTTTCCCGCCTGTGGCACCTTTAATAGCCAAATCTGGCGCCATGGAGTAATGGCCCATCAAACATGGAAGAATGGTATCAACCTGAATTGTCCGAGCAAGAACTTATCCCTGGAGAAAATGCAAACTCACCAGGAATCTGGGAACTGTGACCCCCGTCAGAGTCTCTCCATCCAGACCCGATCACCTTCTTGACTTCCTTCAATGGGGGTGGGAGGGAGAGATTAGTCTTGTCTTCAGTGGCTCTTTAAACTGAGAGGGGGGGACCCTGCGCCTGTGGCATCTGTAGGAGGGGGGTATGGCCGTGCAAACCCCATATATTGAGCCATCTGGATCAATACTGAGGTTAAGGATTCCATAACTAGGAATTACCCCTTATTTTCCCCCTGGGCACCATGGTTTCTGGGGACGATGGAGGGAGGAAGATTCCGGAGAGGGAGAAGTGGCTCTATGCTTCCCTGTTCTACCACCCTCTGCCTGAATGGCTCTTTAATAAAATCTGCAGTATCTCAAATCAAAACTAGAAATCGTCTTCCTGGATCTTTCAAGAGAAGCGGAGCTCGAAGAGGTAGGCTCCACATCTTTTTGTTTTTCTGCATGTTTCACAATGTTTAGGAATCAGGAGCATCACCACAGAAGAGCAAAAAGTAACTCCAATCAAATACAATGCTAGGAGCACGACATCAGCCTGGCTGAAGACATTTCCGGTAACCAGGGCAGCCAGCCAAAGCACCCAACTTGGGGTGTTACCCAATCAATGGATTCTGCAACATGCATGCCGCACCCAGAGTCCTCCCCCTGCTCCTTACCCATGCCCCGGTGCAAACAGGGCTCAGTCACAGTAGGGAAGCGAAGCACTTTGGGGGCTCCCATCATGGTGCTCCTGTACACGGGATGGCATCCCTAGCTCTTCTGAGCTGCTTCTCTGCCTCCAGAGCGACACGTCATCCTCCTGCAGCAGGGTGCCGCGCTGCCCAGAGCCCGGCCTCAGAACCCCTCAACAGGGATCCCCTTGCAAGCCAAATTGTTATGTTCTTGCTGGGGCGCTGCTGCCACTACGGCCGGTTTGGCTACGGAAGGTAGGTCCCTGCCCAAGGCAGGACATTTTTTAACTGTAGCCGGTCAGGCTGCAGGGGAGTTGTATCCCCAAGGGAGGGTCAGGACACAGGTAGAAAATAATAAACAGAGGATCCTGACAACCTTTTGATATGTAGAGGATGAGGAAAAGGGCCGTTAAGGTAATGAGAGCGGGTGTCTGGCTTTATACCTGGGCATGTTCCTTGAATGGTAGATTATTGGAAAGGGGATGGTGCATTACGCTCAGTTGTTAATGTTAAAAGGTATTTGTACTGCGCACCGTCACCAACAGAATTGGTCCCCAAGAGCTCAGGCGAATCTGTAAACAAGACAGCGGGAATGGGTTAGTCAGGCAAAGGGGGATTAGGAAAGTGAAAAAGTGGTGTGCTGTGGACAACTTCAGTTCGGTTTTCACCATGCGCTGAGCTATGGTGTGAATATCGGACCGATGCGAGATCTCGTGTGCTGTTGGTGCAGTTTATGTGTGTGTTTGTTGTTGAGGTACGGTGAAGTGCGTGCTGTTTGCTGAGCGAGAAGATAGTTCTGTGGATTTTCGTGTGAGGTAGGTATGCAGAGATTTGAGCATGGGGTTAACAAGTTATACGTCTCTTAGTCCTTTAAATTCTTGTTCCATGTATCCAGATGTCCTATAGTAGAATGTGGCACCCCCTTCCTTCCTGCATGCACCTGATATGAAGCCGCCTGCCATGGGCCTCCTAGCCCATAATCAAGAGGCAGAACCCGGGACGTGGCAGATGTAAAACCCCATCTCCACTAGCTACTTCTGGTTCACTGAGTGACACCCAGCACCTCTAGAAAAACAGGAGCCCCTAAATTCAGCACGAATGGATGAGGGGTCGGGCTGCCAAGCAAGTGACTTCATTGGTTTATGTGTGCACACATGTGCATCCTTACAACATCCTATTATGCAGCAACCTGGCATTATCTAGCAACACTCGTATGTACATTGTGAGCAACCTTGCGTGGACTGGGAGCACCCTCGCATATAACAGCAATTCTGATTGCATTTCATTTTCTGGTAATTCTATTTCACTAACAAGCAGATGACCAATTGTGTTTCTTATACCTTTTGGGACAGAATTTAACATGGGTGTAATATCTGTTGATACGATATTTAAAACAAGTTTAATTTATACTGGCACAAGGTGTATGATTGACGTTTTTCCTGTGTAGTTAAGGCACATAGCATCAGGCACTACTGCAGTAATGGGGCACAAATATATGTTTCTATTGACTATCCAGTTTTTCAGAGCCGTGAACAATTTTTTGATTGCCACATAAATGATTTAAAGAGGGAAAATACTCTGGTGTACTCTTGACAGACATGGCATCTGAAGTGCTATAATATCCCATACCTTCCCCAACATATATCTCCCTATAGATACTAAGGATTAAACCAAAAACATCTTCTAAAAATGAACTTGGTGAACCTTCATTTTTTCTTGAGAGAAGACCCCACTCAATCCCCTTTGGGCAGTCGTCTCGCTTGCTTAACTCGCTCGTTCATATTTGTGGCAGGTGTTTACCCTACCGGGTTTGAAGGTTAACCTGCCGCCAATTAACATAATAGTTTCCTCAAAACCTTATGTTACCCACAAGGGCCTCGAAAGTCTCACTGCCTAGAGGCCCCAGGGTATTTTAATCGGACTTTTACTCCTGTAAACTCATCAAACGGAAATGTTGTGTGACATCACTTCTTCCTGTGATGTTTTGGGTGTCAAAGTTCATGTAATGACAATTGTTAGAATATCCCTACTGAGCCAATAGGTATGCTATGTAAGTTATTCTACCCCAATGGCGTCGCTGAAGGGGCTGCACTGTGCAGGGACACCCGCCGAACCACATTTTCAAAGAGGCATGGGCCAGGGTTAAGGTGTTCTACGTGGCAATGCTTGACATTACCTTGAGCCGGGGTGACAGGTACTGAAGACTTGCAGGTCAGACGCTTGACTGCGTTTTCCCTAGCAGGCCTTATGGTAGACTCGTGATGGGTCAATGATTATAAAGTTAACATTTCTCCTATATTATGGTAGCAGTACTCTAGGTCATATCTGTTGCAATCCAGATATGTGCTGGAAGCCCTGCTGGTAGCCAGGGTACTGATCGGTGGCTGGGGAGGCTGCAAGCTTTAGTGCGGGATGGCGTGTAGGTTCGCGAGTCACGTACACGCTGCTTTTGTTGACACAAAGCCCCGATTATGATGTCATTGATCATCCACTGGTACCGCTGGGCTGCTGCCTGGTCCTGGGGATGACCAACGTGGTCGAAGTGTACACAAAGAAGTAGTGGGACCATGTTCCCTAGTGACCTGCCAGAGCTCTCCAAAAAGCACATTGCCACGCCCTCTCCCAAGAACAAAACAAACCCCCAAACACATGCATCTGCTGCTTCAGGGAACCTCCAGTGCAAGTGCAAGTTGCAACGGCTTCCTACACCTTTATTTTAAAACAAATCCATTACGGAACGGTTTTATTTTCAAATAAAATGATAGGAACAGTAAAACGTAATAAAAAGAAGTAGAGGAGCACCGCTCCTGCTCACGTCGATCACTGGGTTACGCTGCATGCTGTGGGGGGCAAATGACAAACTAATCGTGGTCATTTAAATGCATTTTCTTTCTCTGTGGTTTATTCAGTCTTAATAGTACTGTGGTTATACAAGGATTTGTGAGGTGAAATTGAGGAAAGGAAGGACCCAGTTATGGGGTTTGACAGGTAAGTATGGGGAGGGGCGACGTAGAGGGGAACTATTTTCCACTATATTTGTGTTACACTTCGACCTCTGCACAAAATACATCCTTCATAACCCAATATGCTCTTGACTAAATGACGTCTAAGCCACAATACCCTCTCTGGTGCAACCGTGCAATTCCGCGCCGTACCCTCTCTGGTGCAACCGTGCAATTCCGCGCCGGTCCACAATGTACCCCTCCCCTCACCGGAGCGGAGGTGGGCTACAAAGTCCCAGCCTTCCTTGTTCCATGCTGTCAGATCCGACTGCCGGCACTTTCTTGTGACCTCCAACGTACGACCTGGTTACGCTACGTGCCGTGATGACGTAAGATGCCGGGTGGCATGGTAGATTTTCTTTTTAACTAACATGACCTGTAAGATATAGAAATATCTCTAAACGTAAAGTACACGTTTTCAAAGATGTGACAGTCCTGCGGTCGCAGTTACAATTCAGAGAGACAGTATTGGGGCGGTATAATCTTTCGTTCTAACGTTAAAGCCAATCTAGCAACCCATTCTAAGATGGCCTCTTCCTTCACTCAACAATAAGGCTCCCATCAGGCTAACCAAATGACTGTCCAATGTTAGGTTCTTTATTAGAAGTCTGTGTGCCAAGGCTAACCAAATGACTGTCCAATGTTAGGTTTTTTATTAGAACTCTGTGTGCCAAAATAAGCCTTTGCCCTGTTTTGAAAGCCCTATTGTAAACCTGTACTCCAAGACGGCTAATTCCAAAAAGTAAACCCACATGTTTTTTAGTCAATGATTGTTAACATGTTTTTGTAATTTCATTTACAGTGTGTTATGGTTAAACAAAACAGTCTGTGGTGGCCTGAAGGAAGACAGGTGTAGAGATAAGTCTCGCGAGATCTCACGCGGAAAAGCGGAAGTGCGGCCCCTGCGCTTTGCGTGCGGCAGACGGAGCCGGAGAGAGGCAACATCGGCTCCTGTGTGCTCCTCCATATAACTGACCAGACACATATCCATAGCTCTCAACTCACACGCTTTTGGCGGGTGTCACCCGCCTTGTAAACAGCTGACTCACCCGCCAAGCCTCTTACACGCCCATTCATTTCAATGGGCCTCTCACCCGCCAAAAATAGAATCGGGTGTTTTCACCCGCCTTTGCGACACAAATGGTTGAGAGCTATGCATATCTTTAGAGACTAGAGACTCCCATATGGGGAGCAAAGTTGTAGGGCCTGTTGCATACATGCCAACATTCAGATGGACCAGGGAGGGAGATTTTGTCAGGGAAATCGGGAGATGTAAATTTCCCCATAGGAATACATTGGGGCTAGAATGATTACAGGTGGGAGAACGTGAAAAATAGCTACATTTTTCACTGAAAAGTCGGGAGTCTCCCGCCTAAATCAGGAGGGTTGGCATGTATGCTGTTGCCCTTTGTTATGAAGTTATGGTGCAGTTAAGAAGCTGATGTTAAGAATTCAATAAAGAAGCCTCATCAGCAACTCGGCAGCCTCCTGTGTGTGTTATTACAAATATTATACAACATAATTGGCAACGAGGATCACCACTGAAACCTACATGGTGCCATGCAAGGAGCAACACCACCACCGCCTTTCCTATAAACACCAGGTAGGCCTGCCATTCCGTGGCCACAATGGAAACCCTTATTCACCACGTATCTAGAGGCCTTGGGTGGTGCAGGCTACACTGCAGCGAGACGCAGAGCGATGTTACTGAATGCCCTGGGCGTTGAAGGCCAAAGAGTGTTTGAAAGTCTCACCCTGGAGCCAGAGGCCGGCGACAATGATGATGTATTTAAGGAAGCTGTTAGAAGAATAGTCAAAAGGTTCGCCAGCAAAGAGAATACAGTCCTACACAGGATAAGGTTTTACAGCCGCAAACAAGAAGCATCAGACCCAGTTGACGATTATGTGACCAAAGTGCGCAAACTGGCGGCGCTGTGCAACTTCAAAAACAACGCAGAAGGTTTGATCTGTGACATGCTGGTAGTTCATACCAACAGCAGAAAGGTGCAAGACAAGTTTATTCTAGAGAAGGAACTGCAGTTGGAGAAAGCCGTCGAGATAGCGAGAGCAGTGGAAGAGACTGCAGGTAGGAGGAAAGAATACGCAAGTGGGCACAGCCCGGCCGAAGTACAAGCCATAGCTTTCTACCCCAAGAAGGAAAGGCCGATCTTCAACACGAGAGAAGGGAAATGGGCCAGGAAAGAATCGTTAAAATGTCACAGGTGCACCAGCACGAAACACTTGGCCTTTGACAAAGAGTGCCCAGCAAGGGACAAAGAATGCTCAGTGTGCAAAAAGGTTGGACATTTCTCAATAAGTGTGCCGATGGCGAAACAAAAAAGTCACCAGTGTCAACGCTGAACACAACACAGAGAGGGAATCGTCCTCTGATGAAGAAGGGAGGCCTACTGTAATAATGGTAAACAGCCCACGGGCCAGGAGAGAAAAGCCCCATTGTGCCATCAAAATAAATGGACTGGAAACGAGAGTCATGGCTGACTCGGGCTCTGATCTAACTGTAATACCTCTGCGCACGTACAAGGAGATGATGGGCACACAGACTGTCAAAGTGTTCAGCACTCGACACAAGCACACAGTGTCCATAGACCTACTGGGCTACATCAAAGAAAAAGTGGAGTTCAAAGGGAGAGAGACCACCACAAAAGTTTATTTCAGTCATGAAGACCCGTCAGTATTAGGGTGGGATGATCAGGCAAAACTGAAAATTAAGCTGGACCCCAGCACAGAGGACCAGGTACTGTCAGTCAGTTCCAGAGGAGTGCCGTAGCGAGAGAAGATTATCCAAAATTATTTTCGGAAGGACCCAGACACATCAAAGGCTTCGTCCATAAAATACTACTCAAAGCCAACGCTGTCCCAGTCAAACACAGAGTAAGGCCAGTACCTGCGACTGCAAGAGACACACTCAGAAGCCAACTGGACAAAATGAGGAAAGAAGGCACCATCGAGGAGATCGAAGCATGAGAGTGGCTGAGCCTGGTTGTGCTTATAAAAAAACAGAATTCACAAGAGTTAAGGGTATGCATTGATCTCTGAAGTTTAAACCTGGAAGTAATCACAGACAGCTACCCCCTGGCGAGCATCAGTGAGTTAATCCTCATGATGAAGGAGGCCAGAGTGTTCTCAAAGTTGGACATGAGGAATGCGTACCACCAAATTCAATTACACAAAGAATCCAAACCGTTGACCGCATTCATCACTCCGTTTGCCACCTACCAGTTTACAAAGATGCCGTTTGGCCTATCATACGCATCCTTAGCGTTTCAACGCATGATGGACGTGCTACTACGGAATGTCAAGAACGTGTTCTACTTCCAAGATGATATCCTGCTATACGCTGCAGACGAACAGACACATGATGCCACGTTGAAGGCAGTCCTTAATAACCTCCAAGAAGCAGGAGTTAAACTGAGGTACGAAAAATGTGTATTCAAGGCACAAGAAGTCGAGTCCCTCTCACTGTGCTTAGAGAGGCATCAGCTTCACCTCACTGATGATCCCCAACAAGGGTGAAACACGTGTATGGGGTTGCTGGTGGTACTCTCGTTCAGATTGGAATTGCCATTGTATTTCGGTGCTGGACTGCCCCTGGGCAGGACAAAGACTGATATGCAAATGGATATTTCCCATCTGTGAAAGGCACAGTGAGTAAAAGCAGTGGCTGCGAACTCTCAAGTGGTTAATAACCACCGAACAGGTTATCATGTCTGTTCTTGCGAGAGAGGGGCGCCCGCTACCTTTGTTAAACAAGAAGTAGAGTATTTGGGGTACAAGATATCAGCACAAGGCATAAGCCCCAAGCAAAACCTGCTGCAAGCAATAATCAAAGCTCCCAAATCCCACCAACAAGGACGAAGTGAGGTCATTCCTAGGTCTGGCTGAATATTACGCCAAATGTATCCCCAAATTCTCAGAAACCTCAGCCCTCGCTTCGTGAGCTCCTGAAGAAAGGGTCAGAGTACATGTGGCAAGAAGCCCAGAAGAAAGCAGTGGAAAGCATCAAACGGTACATAGTGGAAGCACCGTGCTTGCAACCGTTCAACCCAGACTGGTGTACAGTCATTACCACCGACGCCAGCGCGTATGGACTAGGAGCCGTCTTGACCCAGAAAAAGGGCGACACGGAACATGTGGTTGCATTTAGTTTAGTTTATTATTTGTATGGCGCGCCATACCCTGGATTATCAGGGCGCAAACAGACAAGGATATGCTCAACTTAGTTACAGGTACATAGAAATCAGATGAAGGTACAGAGATGCGCTGAGCTTGGTTACAGATATGCTCGGCTAATTGCAAGTACAGGAAAAGGCAGGAAGTGTAGACATAGACATCAGCAATATTACAGCAAGCAGATATGAACAGGGAGAGATCAAGGACAGGGGAGCAAGGAGCATGCTCCTGCATGGTCCTGTTCACGTATTATATAGTTATATACAGTAATGTACAATGTGACAAGTGGACTAGTTAGATGTCATTGGCTCTCAGCCACCTAGTGAGGTTTTGTCTAAATTTTGCAAAAGGCTGAGGTTCTCTGACGTCATGGGGGAGGGAGTTCCATAACTGCGCAGCCTTAACCGGGAAGCTATTTCCTCCTATAGTGGCAAGTTTGAAACGCGGGACTTGGAGGCAGTTTGCGTTGGCTATTCTGGTAGGTCTGGAAGAAGTCCTTTTACGTAATCTATCCATGAGGTAAGGTGGAGCTTTGTTGTTGATACATTTGTGGGTGAGGGAAGCGATTTTGAGCTGAATTTTGTCTACGGTGAAGAGCCATTTGTATTCTCTTCTTGTAGAGGATATATGCTCGTTTCTATTAATCTTAAGTGCTGCTCTCAAAGCATTGTTCCGGAGCACTTGGATTTTGTGGATGGTCTGTTTATTAGCTCCAATGTAAAGTCCATTACAATAGTCTAATTTGGATAGTATCAAGGCTCTGGCAAGTGTAATGCAACTATCTGTGGAGAGGAATTGTTTACTCGCTCTGATAAGTTTGCATGTATATGCTGTGGCAGAAGCTAGAGAGTTAACTTGTTTGGTAAAGTTCATGGTGGCGTCTAGGTAAAATCCTAAGGTTTTTACTTCGTGAGCTACTTTTATGTTGTTCCCATCGATAATGAAGTTGTCATAATCAGGGCTGAGTTTGGATACATAGGTAGTGGTGCCCAGGATGATAAGCTCAGTTTTATCATCGTTCAGGCATAGGCCGTGTGTGGCCATCCATGCCTGAACGATGCTATAGATCCTGTTCACTAGGGCCATGTCCTTGGCCAGGTCCATTTGCCTCCAAGGCCCTATCACCAGCTGAACAAAATTATTCCACAGTCGAGAAAGAGATGCTGGCATGTGCATGGGCTGTGGAACACTTCAGGACGTATGTTTTGGGCACTAAGTTCAAGTTGCTCACTGCCCACAAGCCCCTCATCCATATGCTCAGCCCAGGAGGCACCAAAGTGTCGACACCAAGGTTAGCACGCATACCAGCCAAGCTGCAAGAATACACTTTTGTGGTATAAAACATCTCGGGGTGGAAGAACTCGCAGGCAGACTGCATGTCAAGGTTACCAGAAGGAAATGACAATGCCACCACTTTCTTGCAAGAAGAATGCATTGTAGCATCCATTACAGATCTCAAGGCCCCAGACTACCTAGAGATGAGTGAGAGACATTGGATGGAAGAAGACAGAAAAGACCCCACCATGGTGAGAATCAGGGAATGGATCAAACATGGATGGCCAGATGAAAGGACAGTGCCAGAAGGGTTGAGACCATATTGGAAAGTGGCAGATTAAATCTCAGATTCTGACGGCAGAATCATGAAAACCGACCAAGTGATCCCGCCCACAGGCATGAGGAAAACCATCCTGTGCAGAGCCCATGCAGGTCATTTAGGAAACACCATGACGCGACGCAGAGTGAGGGAAACCTACTGGTGGCCTTTCATGGATCAAGAAATTCGTACAATGGTTGAGAGGTGCCATGAGTGTCTCAATAGTGACAAACGCTTGAAGATCAGACAAGCGTCCATGATTCCCACGGAAATACCCAAAGCTGTGTGGTCAAAAGTAGGCCTGGACTTTATAGGACCACTAGAAGCAATGGTGCCAGAACATCGATACAGCATAGTGTTAGTAGATTACCTATCGAAGTGGGTCGAAGCAGAGTTCGTCCCCAATATCACGACTGCCACCGTGATAGAAGTCCTTACCGCCATCTTCCAGAGGGAAGAGCTCCCCAGCGAGTTAGTGACAGACAACGGGGTACAGCTAATATCTAGAGACATGGAGCTGTTCTTGAAGAAACACAACATTTACCAGAAGAAAGCAGTGTTATATCATCCCCAAGCCAATGGGCTTGTGGAGAGGGCCAACAGATTTATCAAAGGAGCCATCCAATTAGCGACCGCCTCTGGAATGGATCCCCTCAAGATGACCAAAGAGGCCATCACAGCCCACAGACTGACTCCCAACGGGATCACCTAAATCTGTCATGAGTAGCTGGATTCGACCCTTCTGGACTTCGTGGTCCATGATGCACCGCGGCATAAACACTGTAACTCATCCAAGATGGCCAACAAGTCAGAACCGTTGTGGTCTAGCCTTTGCGTGCAGTCGCCAGCTTCCTAGAAAACCAGCACGCCCCCGCGGCTCCGCACATCTCAACTCTACCCCTACGAGTTACTAGATGCTGTTCGAGGTCGCTCTCCGCGTTGTCGTGTATTTCTATCTTCCTTCTTGTTCCTGGAACCCTCTCCCTTCCAATCCTTACCCTCCGATACCTTCCTCCCTGGATTCATTGACATTGTTCATGGAAACCGAACGCTACCGGCTTGGCAGCCGGCTTCCACGCTGGAACCCGAGGACTTGCATTCCAGCCTGTATAAGTCACGGTCGGTGAAAAAGAAAGAAGCCTCATCCCGGAAGAACACAAGCAAGGAAAAAAAGGTGAGAAAGAAAGAGGCTTTTGACAGATTGAGATGCCAAGAACCTGATACGGAAACAGATATGGAAGCGGCAGTCCAAGACCTCATGCGAGGTATGCAAGAATTAACTACCGAGGTTCAAAATCTCGAAGCTGAAAATGCAGCTTTAAAACAGCTGGTCTTATCCCGGGATTCTGCAGTCCAGGAAAGCATTTTGGTAGGAGGTGTTGTGGACAAGTATGATGGATCCTCTAGGTCCCTGCGATCATTTCTAGATTCATGCTTAGTACACTTCACCTTCAAACCCTACTATTTTTCTACACCACGTGCAAAAGTTGGATTCATGATTTCTCACTTAACAGCAGTGCCTTAACCTGGGCAACTCCCTTAGTTAATTCAGGAGATCAGCTTTTGGATGACTACGAAGGATTTGTGGATGCCCTAAAGGCAATGTTCAATCGACCAGAGCTTGTCTACAGTACACAAGAAAGACTTCTTGAATTTAAACAAGGGAGTCAGGATATGCTCACTCGTGTGACTCGCTTCAAGCAGCTGGCTAAGGAGGCAGATTGGTCACCAGAAGCCAGTTTCACTCTCTTCAGAAGAGGATTAAATGATGAAGTAAAGGATGAGCTAGCCAGAGTAGCACGTCCCGGAACCTTTCAGGCCCTTATGGATCTTTCCTTGCAGATAGATTTTAGAATCCAGGAGAGAAAGGCTGAGAAAAGAAAGGTGAAAACATTCCCAAAGACAACTACTGAATACCCAAGTACCAAAGAGAGCGCTGCTCCACGAACCCCAGATCCTGAACCCATGCAAGAATCGATACGGGCCTCTGCATGTACTGTGCCTCTGACAAACATCTAGTTAGAGAATGTCCTATAGCACCACCCCGGAATTCGTGAAACGCCAGCTCCCGATCCTAAGCGGAGCACAGCTTCGGGAGAAAGATGCCTACTCCGCATCCATTCCTTCCTTGTATACTCCGGGACAAAATACCTTAGTGATTCTACAAACTGTCCTGACATCCACCGAGAATGAATCTTTTCCCATCCTGGCTCTCGTGGACCGCGGTGCCATGGGGATTTTCATTGATCACGAATGGGCTACCACTCATAACATCCCTACAGAGCTCAAAGAAGTGATACAACCAGTGGAAGGAATCGACGGTAGACTGTTGTCTTCAGGCCCTATTACTCACCAAACAAAAGAATTGCAACTATCTATAAACAACCACCAGGAAAGGATACGATTTGACATCATAAAAGCTGCCCACTATCCCATGGTTTTAGACATGCCCTGGTTACAGAAGCACAAACCATACATCAATTGGACAGCAGGTTCCTTGTTCCTTGGCTCAGAGTTTTGTATGTCTCACTGTCTATGTCAGAACGCGTCCCGGGTTCTTCCAGTAAACTCCCAGAACCACAAACCAACCTCCTTGAGCGTGTCCAACATTATCCATGTACCAGAATCGTACCAGACATATTCCGACATCTTTTCAACAGATATTGTTCAAGCTCTTCCACCCCACAGACCTGAGGACTGCGCCATAGAAACAGAGTCTTCCGCCGTAATTCCATTTGGGAGAATGTTCATTTTATCCCAACCTGAAAAGAAGGCTCTACGTGATTACCTGGATACCAACTTGGAAAAGTGAACTATCCGGCCTTCAAAGTCTCCCGCCGGTGCCTCCTTGTTTTTTGTTCCCAAGAAAAACACAAAAGAGCTACGACCCTGTTTGGACTACCGTGGTCTTAACCAATGTACCCTCAAGGACCGCTATCCATAACCACTCATTTCTGATATATTGAAAGCTGTGCGAAGAGCTGTTATTTTCACCAAGCTCGACCTCAGGGTTGCTTATCATCTCATTCGGATTAAGGAAGGTGATGAATGGAAGACTGTCTTTAGAACCCCTTTTGGCCACTTCGAATATCTGGTCATGCCCTTCGGTCTAGCCAATGCTCCTGCGGTATTTCAACGATTCATGGACAAGGTCTTCTCAGATATGTTGTTCCTTTTTGTTATCGTATACCTGGATGATATACTGATTTATTCTAAAGATCCCCAGATCCATGGAGAGCATGTTAAGGCAGTTCTGCAATGATTACGTGAAAACAAACTCCCGGCCAGGCCTGAAAAGTGTCTATTTCATGTTCAGACCGTTCATTACCTTGGATTTGTACTCAGCCCTAATGGAATAGGAATGGATCCGGGCAAGATAGAGTCCATACTTTCTTGGCCTGCGCCTACCACAGTAAAACAGATACAATCCTTCCTGGGACTTGCAAATATTTACAGAAAATTTATTCCGACATTTTCTGAAATTGTGCATCCCATCGTGGCACTTCTAAAGAAGGATACACCATTTATTTGGTCTACAGAACAAGAGAAGGCTTTTCAACAACTGAAAGGAAAATTCACTTAGGGTTCAATCCTGGATCAACTCGATACAGATCGAACCTTCCTGGTGGAAACAGATGCTTCTGACTATGCCATTGGGGCGGTCTTAAAACAATAATTTGAGGACAAGATGGAACATCCTATTGCCTACCTATCGTGCACCTTGACACCTAGTGAATGCCATTATTCAGTCCTGGAAAAAAAGTTACTGGCCATCCGACAAGCATTCACTGACTGGCGTCATCTACTCCTGGGAGCTAAATATCCAGTGCAAGTACGTACAGATCATCGAAACTTCCAAGTACTACAATCCCTGGAATGCAGAAACAGTCGCCAGGCCCGTTGGGCCTTCTTTTTCGCTCAGTACCAGTTTCAAATGAATCACCTTCCTGGAATCAATAACATTGTCGCAGATGCCTTATCCAGACGTCCTGACTACAAATCTGCCGAGGCCAGGGCCTTTCCCAAGATGTTTCCTAAAACCGTGTTTGTGGCACAAGCTAAATTTCTCCTGGAAGACATCCATGCTCATACCCCTTCCTCTGATCTCTGGGAAGATTACACCCAGAACAATCAATGGAACTTGAACACTAAGGATGGTTATCTCTTCAAGGACAAACAACTAGTCACCCCTACACAAGAATTGAGAAATAAAATCATGACTCTCTGTCATGACACCTTTCCTTCAGGACATCGAGGCATTACCCCTACCCTTCATCTCATACAGAGGCAAATCTGGTGGGCAAGAATGATTAGTGACATAAAAACCAACATCCAATCCTGTGCTGTGTGCAATCAAAACAAACATGACAATAGAAAACCTGCCGGTCTTCTGCATCAACCTACATTACCGACACGTCCTTGGGAGATCATCGCCACAGAGTTTATTGTGGAACTACCCCCATCACGGGGATATACGACTATAATGGTTACCATGGACTTGTTTACCCATACAGCACATTTCACACCACTGTTTAAATTACCCTCCTCACTTGAACTTGCTGGGATATTTATCAAACCCATATTTAGGCTCCATGGATTACCTTCCAACGTCATATGCGATAGAGGTCTCAGTATATTTCCTAGTTCTGGAAACAACTATGCCGAATACTAGGCATTCAGAGCGCATTGTCTTCAGGTTATCATCCCCAAACCAACGGGATCACCGAAAGAGCCAACCAGACTCTTGAACAGTATCTCCGCTGTTTTGCAAGCAAAGTCCAGGATGATTGGTCACTTTTGATTCCTGTGGCCGAATTCGCTTACAATAATTCAGACCATTCGGCCATCAAGACAAGTCCTTTCTTCTGCAGTCAAGGATTCCATCCTTCAGTTTAACCATCAGTTTTACCACATCCAACCCTTGTCCCTGCAGTTGATTCCTGGATCGAAACGTTGGTAAACGTTCACAGGGATGCCAAGGAACATCTGGAAAAGGCCAGGATAGCTGTTAAACGATATGCAGATGCCAAGCGGAGACTTAGCCCTTCTTATTCAATAGGGGATGAAGTCTGGCTATCCTCCAAACTCCTTCCTCGACATCTACGGCCCAATAAACTGGCTCCCAAGTACTATGGACCTTTCACCATCAAAGAAATCATTAACCCAGTGGCATATCGACTTCAGCTCCCAGAATCCTGGAAAATAATTCATCCGGTCTTTCACACCTCCTTATTGAAGCCATATATACAATCCAATCACACTATTCCTAGACCTAATCCTGTGCTCATCAATGATAAGGTTGAATTCAAAGTTTCCAGGATATGGGATTCCAGATATAGCCGAGGCCAACTGCAATATTTGGTGGAGTGGAAGGGTTACCCCCCCAGCGAGCGTACACGGGAACCAGCCTCTAACATTAATGCTCCTCATCTACTGCAGAGGTTTCATTGAATACACCCGAGCAAACCAGGTGGGTCCGGGCTCAGGAGGAGGTATACTGTCATGAGTAGCCAGATTCGACCCTTCTGGACTTTGTGGTCCATGATGCACCGCGGCATAATCGCTGTAACTCATCCAAGATGGCCGACAAGTCAGAACCATTGCGGTCTAGCCTTTGCGTGCAGTCGCCTGCTTCCTAGAAAACCAGCACGCCCCGCGGCTCTGCGCGTCTGAACTCTACCCCTACGAGTTACTAGATGCTGTTCGAGGTCGCTCTCCACGTTGTCGTGTATTTCTATCTTCCTTCTTGTTCCTGGAACCCTCTCCCTTCCAATCCTAACCCTCCGATACCTTCCTTCCTGGATTCATTGACATTGTTCCTGGAAATCGAACGCTACCGGATTGGCAGCTGGCTTCCACGGTGGAACCAGAGGACTCGCGTTCCAGCCTGTACAAGTCACGGTCGGTGAAAAAGAAAGAAGCCTCATCCCGGAAGAACACAAGCAAGGAAAAAAAGGTGAGAAAGAAAGAGGCTTTTGACAGATTGACACGGCAAGAACCTGATATCTCCCCTTTTCGCATGTTGAGAGGGAGGAGAGCGGCCTCCACACTAGTGCCACCATGGTTGGCCAGAGTAAGAGAAGACAAGGAAGTAGACATGTCAGAAGTTGTGTGGAGAATAGAGAACAGCAAAGCACGCTTGAAAAGTTGGAGCGACAGAAGAAGAAGGACAAAACAAGGGTGCGAGGTAAAAGAAGGAGATTGGATCAAAATACGCTTACCGACCAAAGATCAAATGACTGGCTCAAGGTTCAGCAGAACCATAAAAGTGATTCACAGAGGAACCAACTACGTCTGCACTGAGGGCGGCCGCACATGGAACATGGAGAGAGTAGCCATGTTTGAAAAGAGGCAAGAGAGAGAGAAGACCCATGAAGGACCCGAAACCTATGAAGTACCAGAAAATGAGGCAGAGAGAGAACGAGAACCGGAGACAGGCAGAAGAGAAGTCAAGGGAGAAGAAATTGAAGTAGATGCACCCACGGTGGAGCAAGAAGATGATCATAAATAGGACGCCAATGGCGAGAGGGATGACCGGCCGAGAAGGGAACAAAGAAGACCGGTGAGATACAATGCAGTAACCTGTTTTGCATTATCAAAGGGAGGTCTGTAGAGATATTGCGGACTCGCAAGTCTCGCGAGATCTCACGCGCGTGGCAGATGGAGCTGGAGAGAGGCACGGAGCAACATCGGCTCCCGTGTGCTCCTCCATATAACTGACCAGAGACATATCTTTAGAGACTAGAGACTCCCATATGGGGAGCAAAGTTGTAGGGCCCGTTGCCCTTTGTTATGAAGCAGAGTTATGGTGCAGTTAAGAAGCTGATGTTAAGAATTCAATAAAGAAGCCTCATCAGCAACTCAACAGCCTCCTCTGTGTGTTATTACAAATATTATACAACAACAGGACACAGGTAGTGCTGGACACAGTGTTTTTTTGGACACCATTGTGATGTCCACGTGACAAGGGTCATGTGGACAGGTCACGCGGACAAGTAAATAAATGGGAGGCGGGGTGCGCCAAGACGGCAGTTCCCGCTCCGGACCGTGACGGAGCAGTCTCTGTGTGTGTTTGCTTTGCGCTCAGCGCCAGCGGCCTCCAGCGTGGCCTTGCCCCACTGGGGCTCACATCACACTTGCAACGAGGCGGGATCCATGAGGTCCACGTGACCTGGCCCCCGCAACAAAGAACAGGCAGTCAGCGCTCCGCGCCCCCCAGGTTTCCCATGCCTGCTGAGTTACTCGTGCTGAGGGAACGGGAGCCTGGGGAGAGCAGCCGAGCAGAGAAAAAAAAACAAAGTCACGCGGCAACGCTGCAGACGACCAGAAGGTCGCAGCCACACACCTGCCAGTCAGCAGGCGTTACAGTAAGTGAGCCGCGCACAACAGCAGCAGCCACACACCCACAAGCCCACGCTCTCACCCAGTGTCACAAGGGCAGCAGTTAGGAGACACGTGTACATGCCCTGCAAGCACGTGCTCTGCAAGCACAGCAAAGACGCCATCCCCACAAGGCAACTCAATCCCTGGCACACCAGCCCAGGAAGGACTTTCCCGGGAAGAGGGCATAAGGCAAATCACCACCAACACACTTGTCACGCCAATAATATAACGCACCAACTCCAGCTTTGCAACCGAGATGGAGAAAATCATAAGCCGCCTACCACTGGATACAGAGCTGACAAGAACCGACACTGTGACAATCAACGCCCTGAGGCAACAGAGCCAACCCGCCACCCGGCCGAAGGACTGCATTTGGTGCAGAGAACGTAACGGCAGGAGCAACCCATGCCCAGCATATGACACCACGTGCCACAAATGTGGAAAACTCAATCACTACGCATCAGTGTGCCTGAGGTCCAGACAACCTAAAGACTACTCACCGCAAGAACGCCCCCCTGCTGCACCACAAAGGAGATGCAGGTTTCCGCAGACTGTCAGGCCGCCCTGAGTGACGCGATCACCAACACAAAGACACAAGACAGCGCAACGGCAGAAGTGGACAGGCCCGAGTCATTGACGGTGACAACACTGACAGTTTCAGCAGCGAAGAGGAGCAGTCCAGCAGCGAACAATCTCTGAGCCACACTGACAAGCACCGCAACCACAGAAGAGAGAAAGTACACATGATCTCGGCAGTCAAACCCGGAAGAGAGAATCGCCCAAGCGGGACCCGGTCACAACGGTGCACCATACTATTAGGGGAAGTCCCAGTAGCGATGATGATTGACACAGGGGCCAACGTGAACATCATGCCGTCATCCAAATTCAACAAACTTGACCCAAACCCCATGCGTTGACGGCGCTCAGTCCTGCTCTACGCCTACGGCTGCAAGAAGCCCCTCCCCATGGCAGGATACTTCAAGACAACCCTCTCCCACCAGGGGATCAGCTGCAGAACCCGCATCCACATAGTAGAGGCCGGCATAGAGAAACTGCTCAGCTGCACAACAGCAGAATGCCTAGAGGTCATCCAGCGAAACCTTGCAGTACAATCAGTGGACATAGTACACCTGTTGGAGAAGCACAAAAACCTCTTCACAGGAATCGGCTGTCTCAAAGGCACAACAGTCAAGCTTCATATTGACCCCACCATCAAGCTACGGGCGGTACATCACAGGAGAGTACCATTCCACATGAGAGCCGCAGTAGAAGCAGAACTCAAGAAACTAGAGGATCTGAGAATCATTGAAAAAACCTCAAGGCCCACCCCATGGGTCTCACCAATGGTGGTCACAGCCAAACCGAAGCAACCTAATGCCGTCCGCATATGCACTGACATGCGACTCCTCAAAGCCACAATAGGGCGAGAGAGACACATCACGCCAACTATAGATTAACTGTTGATCTAACGGGGGCAACCATCTTCAGCAAGCTCGAACTCCGATCGGGCTACCACCAGATCTGCCTGGCAAAAGACTCTCAGTACATTACCACGTTTTCCTCACACCTGGGTCTCTAACACTAAAACTACCTCAACTTCGGCATCTCATCGGCGGCAGAGGTCTTTCAACACGAAATACGGAAGGTCCTACAATACCTACCAGGAGTGACGAACGTCAGCGACGATATCCTAGTCTACGGCAGGACGGAAGCTGAACACACAAAATGACTGGCAGCCACCCCTCAACAACTAGAGGACTCAGGGCTCACACTCCACGAGGAGAAGTGCAAATTTGGGAAACGATCGCCGAGCTTCTTTGGCTACGTGTTCAACGAGCATGGAGTGTCACCCAACCCAAGCAAAGTCAGCGACATCAAGAATGCGCAAGCCCCAACCATGGCAACGGAAGTCCGCAGCTTTCTAGCCATGGCCACTTACTGCAGCCATTTCATCCCGGACCTAGCCACCTCCGCCGCCCCCCCCTGCGTGAACTTACGAAAGCCAAAGCCCCCTGGAAATGGGGCACGGAACAAGAACAAGCGTTCATGAAGATAAAGGACTCCCTCTCCGGGGGACACCACCATGGCATTCTTTGACATATCCCGCACAACAGAACTACTTGTCGACGCTAGTCCAGTGGGGTTAGGGGTAGTGTTAACACAGAAAGACAAAGGAGGAACAGTCTTCACCATTGCTTTTGCGAGCAGGGCGCTCACACCAACAGAAAGAAACTACGCCCACATTGAAAAAGAGGCTTTGGCGATCATCTGGGGATGCAAACACTTCCATGTGTACATCCTAGGGCACACAATGAAGGTGATGACAGACCACAAACCACTCATCCCTATCTTCGGAGGATCCGCACCACACCCCCCCCGCCAGGATCGAGCACTGGCTACTGCAACTACAACAATTTGATCTGGATGTCCAATACCGAGCAGGCGCTGACAATCCGGCAGACTACCTATCACAACACCCTCGCCCGGCCACCACCACCGAACATGAAGCCGGGAAAGTGACGGAACAACATGTGTGCCAAATTATCGCATGCGCCAGGCCCAGAATGATGAAGGTTGAAGAAATCCAGGCCGAAACAGACAAGGATCTGTGTCTACAACTTGCAAAGGCAGCAATCCTGTCAGGTGAATGGAAAACCTTCCTGACAGCGGTTACACGGAAAACAGCCCCTGCTCAAGAGCTCATACAGGCTCTTTTTGGGATACGCCATGAACTAGCCATCTCACTAGGTGGCCTAATTCTGAAAGGACATCGAATCGTGCTGCTTGCCTCCCTCCATGAGAGAGCCCTCAGACTAGCGCACGAGGGGCACCAGGGGATAGTGAAAACGCAAGAATTTCTCAAGTCCCGCATATGGCTTCCGCACATTCAATGCAAGGTAACAGCACTTGTAGAAGCATACACGGCTTGCTTGTCCACACGTCGGCCAGGGCCACCGGAATCCATGCAGTGCCCCCCCCGGAGCGACCGCAGGTGGGAAGCCATAAGTATCGACTTCTGCACGATTGCGAATGAAATGTACTTACTTGTAGCAATCAATGAACACACCCGGTACCCCGAAGTCGAAACTATCACCTCCACAGACGCCACATCTGTGACCACAGCTCTGAAAAAGATGTTTGCGACACATTGCATACCCTCATCGATCTGAAGCGACAATGGGCCACCTTTCACAAGCAAAGGGTCCAGAACTTTCATAGACAGTCTAGGAATACGCTATCACCACATCACCCCATGTTCCCAGTGCGATATTGTCCACGGCGCTGACTCGTAGGGTATGGACATCTTTCCTTTGTGGGTCCTGTTTTTCATCAGTACTGTGTCTCCTATCTGGAGCTCACTGGGTGTGGCCCTCCTGACTTCATCTTCCTTGGCGTTGTGTCTGTGTCTTCTGGTTTCTACCTCTTCCAGGTCTACTTGTGGAGGCTTCCAGGAGGGGTGTTGGGGCAAACTTCCTTGGATGGGTACCCCAAACATCATGGCTGCTGGGCTAGCATGGCTGGTTGAAGGAGGGGTCAGCCGGTAGGCCTATAGGAATCTGTAGAGCTCCGGGAACCGTGGCCGGCTTTTGTTCTTGGCAATTCTTACAGATTTGTTGATTTAGGCCATGAATCTCGGTGGGCAGCGCTTCGTTTGTCACCTTGAGATTTCATGGCTTCCTTATTTTTGTTTTTCTGCATGCGGAATACAATGTCTTGCATGTCTATGTCTTCGTCTCCTCTGACTTGGTACAGCCAAAGGGGTACCAGCGTGGATGCCACCCTCTCCCTCTCAACAGTTGGAAAGGAGAAACTCCGGTGATGGCGTTGGGCGTGATGCGGTGGGCTGCATCGGCTTCCTTTACTGTCTTGTTGGGGTATAGACCCGATGTGCATGCCAGTTGCAGTGCCCCTTTGATGAAGCGGTTTGCCCTTTCCACCAACCCATTTGCTTGCGGGTGCTACAGGCTTTCTCTCAATTGGCAGACATTATTCTTCCTTAGAAACCTTTCCATTTCTATGGACACCAACTGCACTCCATTGTCGGTCACGATTTCCTCAGGGAGACCTTCTCGCTGAAAAACAGAGGTGAGTGCCTCTATGACCATGCTTGTGGTGATGTCTGCCGCAAATTCAATCTCCACCCACTTGGAAAAGTAGTCAACCATGACTATTCCATACTTGTGGTCTCTGGACATGCCGTCTAGCTGGCCGATGAAGTCCAGGCCTATTTTGCTCCATACTCCTTTCGGGATTTCTGTAGGCATCATGGGGGCTTGTCTCATGGACAGGCGTTTATCGCTGTTAATGTATTTGTGGCCCCTTTCAATCATTGCCCTTATGTCTTGGTCCATGCTGGGCCACCAATAGGCATCACGTACTCTGCGTCTTGTTATGATGCTCCCTAAGTGGCCTGAATGTGCTCTGCACAGGATTACTTTGCGGATGCCTCTTGGGGGATTACGCGGTCACCTCTCAGAATGACACCATTCATTATGGTGATCTCGTCGCCCACTTTCCAGTAGGGGCACAGGCCCTCTGGGATTGCTCTCTCATTGGCCATCCCTCGCAGACCCACTCTGCCATGCAGCGTAAGGCGTTGTCTTGTTCGTATTCTTCTTGCCAATGACGCTCGCTTAGTTCCATGAATTTGCCGTTCCTCAGATCGATTATGGAAGCCACCACGCATTCATCTTCGAGGAACATGGTCCCTGGGGCATTTTGGTCGAGGAGCCTGGACATGCAGTCTGCCTGGGCGTTCTTCCAACCAGCGATGTGGGTGATTTCGTAGATGTACTCCTGAAGTTTTGCGGCAATCCTGGCCAGTCTGTTACAAAATACTTGATTCTTAGTCTAGGTTCAATGGATCTTTAAGAACCCCCGAATAAATAGGTCTGGAGGTCTTACCTGAGCAGACTGATATGTTCAACGGGAAGCAATTGCTGAACTCAAGAATCTCCCCGACATACGCGTCAACCTCTCAACCGGTAGGGAAACCCAGAGTGAGAGGTACGCGCCAGTCAGGGAAACCCTCTGGGGAAGAAAACCCTGGTCGAGCGCAGGATCCGAAGATTGGAGTGTGGTTCGCAGGCTGATGACGCCTATTCGATCGTGGTGAAGAGTATCGGAAGACTGCTTCTGGAGAGGGAAGAAATGAGAAGCGAAGTAATGAGTAGCAGAAGTATAGGAAGGGGAAAAAATAGGAAAGAGACTAATTCCCCTGACCTCTTAACCAGCCGGATTGTAAATACCAGGAGAGAAGCTGAGAATATGAGACACGGAGAGGGCGACTGGAACACAAGTCTGTCAGAAGGAAGGAAAGGTGAGTAAGCCCGTAAAGGCAAATCCTACAATACCTGAAGACAGATTCAGAAAGGGACTTGGATGGGAGTATTTAATATTACCCAGAATGTAGTGACTCGAGAACTCAAAGGCAGCGTTTCAGAATGAGACGCAAGATGAATCCGGGGGATTAGTGTCAACAAAGAATGCTGAAAGGAGAATCTGAAAAGTCAAGAGGAGAGGGGTTAGTAATGGTCAGCGGTAAGAGGTTTCTGCGGAAGATTTGAGATTGCCTAGTTGCGAACTCACGGAGCATCCACTAGTACAG
Source organism: Ambystoma mexicanum (assembly GCF_040938575.1). NCBI lineage: Eukaryota > Metazoa > Chordata > Amphibia > Caudata > Ambystomatidae > Ambystoma > Ambystoma mexicanum. The sequence continues at coordinate 1,388,675,589 of NC_090923.1, read as the reverse complement.
TAGCGACGCGAAGAGCTGGAAGTCTCCGTGTCCTATGAAGAGTCACGTGAGCGGTACGCCGTACCTCTGGCGAACGTGAGAGGACTGGAACGGTGATAGCAGAATCGTCCGTGCTGCGATCCACCATCTTGAAGGTACCTTTCCGAATGGAGCCAAAGAGCCGGCTTCTAGACCAAAGGGACCAGCGCTTCGTGAGTGTAACAGTATGCCCCCTTCTCCTGGGGGGCGACCCCGGCTTCCCAGGATGTAACCTAAAGAAACGTTGGATCAGACGTGGAGCATGAACACCTGAGGTAGGCTCCCAAGTCCTTTCTGCAGGGGAGTACCCCTTCCAGTCCACCAAGAACTGTAGTTTCCCCCTCCGATAACGGGAGTCACAGATACCGGCGACTTCATATTCTGGGCCAGCATTAGTAGAGATAGGAGGAGGAGGGGTACAGTCTGACCGGTGAAATCGGTCCGGTACTGTCAACCGAATCTGGGAGAGATGAAAAACAGGATGGATCCGGGACCATGACGAGGGCAAATCGAGCTTGACTGCCGCAGAACCGACCATCGATAGGATTCTGAAAGGACCGAAGAACCTAGGGGATAGCTTAGAAGGGACCAAATGCCGGGGAAGAAAGCGAGAAGCCAACCAAACAGTATCTCCCGGGCTTAATGGTGGGACGTCTTGGCGATGTTTATCAGAAGTCTGTTTGGCCCTATCTTGAGCCATTCGTAAAGAGACTTTGGCCAATTTATGTCCTTCTTGTATTTCGGAAATGAGGCCATCCACTCCTGGACAGTTAGAAGGGGATAAAGTGACAGAAGGAACAAAGGACGGATGAAACCCATAAGTACAATGGAAAGGGCTAGTATGAAGGGCTGTATAAAGGGCATTGTTGTATGCAAATTCGGCTAAGGGCAACAAGTCCAACCAATTGTCTTGGGCTGCTGATACGAAACACCGAAGATAGGTCTCCAAGGTTTGGTTAAGGCGTTCCGTCTGTCCGTTCGTCTGTGGGTGGTACCCCGAGCTGAGAGCCCGCTTGATTCCCAAGACATGGCAAACCTTTTCCCAAAACTTGGAGGTGTATTGAGGGCCTCTATCGGAGACCACTGTGTCCGGTAGACCATGTCTGGAGAAGATTTCCGAAAGAAAAATCTTAGACATCTCCCCAGCCCCTGGCAGCTTGTTCAAGGGAGTAAAATGTGCCAACTTCGTAAGATAATCTATGGTGACCATTATGGCGGTCTTGTTGTGTGAGGGAGGAAGATCTACTATAAAGTCGGTAGAAATCACTTGCCAAGGTTTCTCTGGAATTGGCATCCGGGTGAGCAGCCCCAAAGGTGGGGTCCTGGGATTCTTGGATTGGGAACAAACGATGCAGGCTGCTACATAATCCTGTACATCATTGCGGACTTCTGGCCACCAGAAATACCTTAGCACTAGGTCTAAAGTGCCTTGAACGCCTCGATGCCCAGCGGCCCGAGTGTCATGACACATTCGTAATACTTCATGCTGCAGCTCTGAAGTAGGGATAAAAACTTGTGATTTGTGAAAAAAGAAAGAATCGTTCTGGGTAAGATGATAAGTGCTGGCTGTCTTCTTGCAGGCGTCTAGGTTAGAGACCGATGCAGTCCTCAATTCACTTAAGAAGTCGGCGATGACAGCGATGAATCTTGCTTTGGGAAACAATTGTTCAGAGCTGAATTGGGAGACAGGAACGTCCTTACGAGAGAGAGCATCCGCCCTCTGGTTTTGTTTTCCTGGAAGTATGGTAAATTCAATCCGGAATGGAAGGAAGAAGTACGCCCAACGTGCTTGTCGACTGTTGGTTGTATGTGCATTCTGTAGGACCCTAAGATTTTGATGGTCTGTGCGTACCACTACAGGAAAGGGAGAACCAAGTAGTAAGTGTCTCCACTCTTCAAACGCCCTTTTTATAGCCAGCAATTCTTTTTCGAGCACCGAATAGTTAAGTTCCGAGGCACTGAAGGTTTTAGAAAGATATGCAACTGGTCTTTCATCTCCTTGGTCGGTTTGTTGAAGCAAGACCGCGCCTAGAGCATGATGAGATGCATCCGTTTCCACAAAAAACTGTTTATTCTGATCGGGGGTTATCAAACAGGATGCAGAGGTGAACAAGGATTTAAGAGTCTGAAATGTGAATTCGGTGGATTTATCCCATATAAATGGAATTCCCTTCTTTAACAGTCGAGTAAGAAGCAGAATAATATCCGAAAAGTTAGGGATGAATTTCCTGTAAAAATTAGCAAACCCTAAAAAACGTTGAATCTCCTTAACGTTAGAAGGTATAGGCCATTCAACCACTGCGGAGATCTTTTTTGGATCCATAGAAATGCCTTGGGCTGACATCACAAACCCGAGATAGGTTACCTGTCTTTGGTGAAATTCGCATTTAGATGCTTTACAGTAAAGCTGATTTGACTGCAATCGTTCGAGTACAGTTTTTACATGTGTCAGGTGTTCTTCTTGAGAGTGGGAGTATACTAGGATGTCATCTAGATAGATGATTACAAAATGGAATAGAATATCTGCGAATAGATGGTCCATAAAACGCTGGAACACGGCAGGTGCGTTCACCAATCCAAAGGGCATGACGTGATACTCAAAATGCCCAAATGGGTTCGAAATGCTGTCTTCCATTCGTCTCCAGGGGCAATACGGATGAGATGGTAAGCTCCGCGAAGGTCCAGCTTAGTATAAAAGGAAGCTCCTCGAACTGCCTCCAGGATGTCAGGGATTAACGGCATAGGATATTTGTCTGCCACTGTGATCTTGTTAAGACCCCTGTAGTCGATACAAGGCCGAAGTTCATCAGTCTCCTTCTTTGGGATGAAGAAGAGAAAGGCTCCCGCCGGGGAAACCGACTCAGTAATGAGTCCGTTCTTTAAATTGGTTTGGAGATATTCTTTAAGGACTACCTTTTCTTGTTGGGAAAGGACGTACATTCTCCCAAACGGGATGGGTTTGTCAGGAAGAAGTTCAATGTGACAGTCATCTCTTCTATGCGGTGGTAGAGTAGGGAACTGGAGATTGGAGAAGACAGACTGATACTTCGAATAACATTCCGGAACAATCTCCAAATTGTTTATTGAAGATACTGGTGTAGGGATCGAGTCTTCAGTAGGAATGTAGATGCCAACTGATTCCTTGGCTAAACAATGGCTGACACAGTATTCCGAGCCGAGGAAGAGAGTACCTGCTGTCCAATTTATAAAAGGGTTATGTCTCCTTAACCAGGGGAGACCCAATATAATGGGGAAATGGGCTGCCTTGATTAGATCGAAAGGTATGGCCTCTTTATGTGAGGCTATTTGACAGACAACAGGTTCTGTCTGTTCTCGGATAGGGCCGGAACTTAGTGGATGACCGTCAACTCCTTGGATAGGAGTGACCATCGCTTTGGGTATACAGGTAATTCCTTGTTTATTGGCCCATTGATCATCAACGAAATTCCCTGCAGCTCCGCAGTCTACCAGAGCAGGTACGTTCTGTACCATCTGATCGTGAAAAACAAGAGTAACCGAAATAATAACCATATTGTGAGTGGTTGCTACTGAGTCCAGATTTACGGGGATCTTCTTTGGGGAATCAGAATCTTGTACCCCTACCGTTGTTCCCCCTGCGGTAGGGCTTTGAAGTTTCCCGACCCCTTAGCTGGAGTGCGTCGGGGAGGAACTAAAGGACAATCTCGCAACTTATGAGATGAGGCTCCGCAATACATGCATAGTCCCAAACTCTTCCTTCTCTCTTTCTCTGCTGCCGATAAGGGTCCTCTCACAGTTCCAATTTGCATAGGCTCATCAGAGGCTATAGGTTTATTTGTTATGGAGGGATAATCGAGCTGGGATCGTATGCCTCTAGTCTTCTTCTTTTCGGACGAACGTTCATGTAAGCGGTAATCAATTTGCATGATGAGTGTTATCATATCTGCTAGATTTGCCGGACGCGGAACCTTAGCTACCTCATCCTTTAGTTCGTCTGACAGCCCTCGTCGGAATAAGGTGAGCAACCCATCGTCTGGCCATCCTAACTCAGAGGAAAGCTGTTTGAAGAGAGTGATATAGGTAAGTAGGTCTTTGTTACCTTGTCTAAGATCTAACAGTCTTTCTTGTGTAGACACTGAGATCTCTTGTCTACTGAACATTGATTTCAAACTGTTGGTGAAAGCAGAATAAGAGTCTAAGATCACATTATTAGAGGTCACCAATGGTGTAGCCCAGGCCAAAGCAGGTCCGGCCAAATGCGAAATCAAAAAGCCAACCTTATCTTTGTCCGTGGGAAAGAAGCGGGACTTAAATGTGAACTGCACAGTGCAGCTATCAAGAAACTCCTTAAGTTTGTGTGGATCTCCGTCAAACTTGCCAGAATTCAAACTTACTGGGGGAGAGTCTGAGAAGGCACGAGTAACCTGTTGTCGTAATTGAGCATTATCCTGTTTGAGGGCCTGCATCTCTAGGGACATTGATTGCATGGCGGCAATAAGTTGTTGCATTTGCTGTTCCATTGAATCTCAGTCTGCAGTAGCCTTATTGTTTTTATCTTTTGTAGGCGTCGCTAACTGTTACAAAATACTTGATTCTTAGTCTAGGTTCAATGGATCTTTAAGAACCCCCGAATTAATAGGTCTGGAGGTCTTACCTGAGCAGACTGATATGTTCAACGGGAAGCAATTGCTGAACTCAAGAATCTCCCCGACCAACGCGTCAACCTCTCAACCGGTAGGGAAACCCAGAGTGAGAGGTACGCGCCAGTCAGGGAAACCCTCTGGGGAAGAAAACCCTGGTCGAGCGCAGGATCCGAAGATTGGAGTGTGGTTCGCAGGCTGATGACGCCTATTCGATCGTGGTGAAGAGTATCGGAAGACTGCTTCTGGAAACGGAAAGAAATGAGAAGCGAAGTAATGAGTAGCAGAAGTATAGGAAGGGGAAAAAATAGGAAAGAGACTAATTCCCCTGACCTCTTAACCAGCCGGATTGTAAATACCAGGAGAGAAGCTGAGAATATGAGACACGGAGAGGGCGACTGGAACACAAGTCTGTCAGAAGGAAGGAAAGGTGAGTAAGCCCGTAAAGGCAAATCCTACAATACCTGAAGACAGATTCAGAAAGGGACTTGGATGGGAGTATTTAATATTACCCAGAATGTAGTGACTCGAGAACTCAAAGGCAGCGTTTCAGAATGAGACGCAAGATGAATCCGGGGGATTAGTGTCAACAAAGAATGCTGAAAGGAGAATCTGAAAAGTCAAGAGGAGAGGGGTTAGTAATGGTCAGCGGTAAGAGGTTTCTGCGGAAGATTTGAGATTGCCTAGTTGCGAACTCACAGAGCATCCACTAGTACAGTAGCGACGCGAAGAGCTGGAAGTCTCCGTGTCCTATGAAGAGTCACGTGAGCGGTACGCCGTACCTCTGGCGAACGTGAGAGGACTGGAACGGTGATAGCGGAATCGTCCGTGCTGCGATCCACCATCTTGAAGGTACCTTTCCGAATGGAGCCACAGAGCCGGCTTCTAGACCAAAGGGACCAGCGCTTCGTGAGTGTAACACAGTCTCGGAGTCGCGGTTTTGGTGCCGCCAGGGCTTAACATGTTTATGAGGGGTTTGTGGTCGGTAACCAACCGAAATTTGGTACCCCAGACGTAAGAGCTGAAATATTCGACGGCCCAGGCGCACGGCAGCATTTCCTTTCCCACCGTGGAGTAGTTTTTCTCTGATGCTTATAGGGCCTTTGACGCAAAGGCTACTATGTTCTCCGTGTCACCTCTTTTTTGGGTAAGAGTGGCGCCTAACCCATAAGTGCTGGCATCTGTCGTGATGCATGTTTCCCATTCGGGATTGAAATGTATGAGACAGGGCGCTTGTGGGATCCTTTTTTTGATCTCGACAAAGGCTTTGTCTTGTTGGGGCCCCCACGCGTAAGCCACGCCCTTCTTCAGGACCTCCCTCAGGGGGGACATTGTTTCGGAGAATCTGCGGATGAACTTTGCATAGTATTCCGCAAGGCCCAAGAAGGACCGGAGTTCATCCTTGGACATCAGGGCTGGGGCATCGGTTATCGCTTTGAGCAGATTTTTGTTGGGGCTCACCCCATCCTTCGAGATGCGATAGCCGAGGTACTCAACTTCTCCCACGCCGAACACACATTTCTCATGGCGTAGGTGGACGCCTGCCTCTTGTAGTCTGCTCAAAATTGCATTCAATGCTCTGTCGTGGGTATCTGTGTCCTTGGCATACACCAAGATGTCGTCCTGAAAGTAGGATACGTTGGCAATGCCGTGCAACAAGGTGCTCATCATCCTCTGGAAGGCCGAGATGGCTGAGGATAGGCTGAATGGCATGCACGTGTACTGGTACATGCTGAATGGGGTGATGAACGCCGTGAGCGGGCGGGAGGTCTTGTGCAAGCTTATCTGATGGTACGCGTCTTGCATATGGAGCTTCAAAAAAATGGTTGCTTCCTTCACCATGAGCACTATTTCGTTTCCTGTTTGCTCTTCAAAACAATAAAAAAAATGCAAACATTTTTTTTTAGGGGTAGCAATGGAGACCTCAGGGCTTGCAAGTGCGACCCCTGGTAACCCCTAAATGACATCCCTGGTGATGGCTTTCTTGCGAGCAAGGGGGTTAGAATAATAATTTACTTGCACAACATGCTCCTTCTGGCACAGGAGCAGGAGTTGCTCCAAACTCATCTCCGGTTGGTGGTTACTCTCCTTCAGGAGTTGGGGTACGTGATCAACATCGGCGTGTCTGTACTCGTGCCTAGACGATGCATTCAATTTCTTGGCTTTGTTATTCTTAGCTGTGCCAGCTCTTACTAACCTGGAAGAGAATGCAGGGCATTCCCAGTCAGATCAAATCTGTGTTAAAGAGGGGTTTTCTCTCCCTCTGGGTCTTGCCAAGAGCCATAGGAATGTTGTCAGCCTCTATTCAAGCCATTTTTTCGGGTTTGTTGCATTATCGAGCGCTTCAAAGATTGAAGAATAGTCATCTAAAAAAGGGAGCCCCACACTTGCAGGTAGTGAAGCTTTCTATGAAGCCAGTAGGGAGCTACAGTGGGGGCTTCAGCACATGGAAACCTGAAACGGAAGAGCCTTCTTTGGTTTTGTTTCCGATATGGTGTTGGAGTCAGACACTAGCCATTCAGGCTGTGTAGCAAGGAAACAGGAGATTTCTATGGGAGGAAGATGGTCTGTTTAAGAGAAGTCTCTTCATATAAACTGTCTTGAACTCCTGGCGGGTTTGTTTGCTGTGAAGAGCTTTGCCAAAGGCAGCATGAATTGTTTTATTCTCTTGAGAATGGACAATATCTCAGGGGTACGTTACATCAACAAACTGAGGGGAACGTGGTCCAAAGGTTTGGCAGATTTGGCTCTGAATATTTGGCATTTTTGTCTCAACCGTGGCATAATGTTGCATGCAGAGTATATCCCGGGGCTGGTCAACACAGTGGCGGATTGGAACTCCATGTTTCTCTGGGACGGAAGCGACTAGAAGCTGAACGCAAAGATGTTTCATTTCCTGTCTGGGGCTTGTGGTCCATTCCTCACCGATCTCTTTGCCTCTCGCCTCTATTGCCAAATTCCTCGGTTTTTCAGTCGGCGCGCTCATATGGATGCTTTGGCAGCGGATGCTTTTCTCCAGGACTGGAAACACCTCAAGGGTTTTGCTTTTCCCCCGTTCTCTCTCGTTCCCCGTGTTCTCCTCCAGGTGTGCAGACAGGAAGTGTCAGTGGTTCTTCTCACCCTTTTCTGGCCAACCCAAGTGTTGTTTCCGGCCCTGTTGGAGCTGTCAGTAGATGTTCCCCGTCTTCTACCGTCTTTCTCTCTTCTTCTCAAAGATCCCGGGGAGAGTTAAACGAGCTAATTCTGCAACGGCAAGTCTCTCTCATGGCATGAAGGATATCTGTGACTCCTGGGCATTGCTGGGCCTTTCAGGAGATGCTTATCATGTTCTCAGAGACTCATGGTCTCGATCCGCTCAGATTTCCTACTCTTCTGCATGGGCACGCTAAGTGGGCTGGTGTGCGGAAAGGGAAATCAATCCAATCTTCTGCCCCTCCTGTGGAGGCAGTGAATTTCCTGGTGATGTTGTTCAAGGAAGGAAAAGCTCATAGGATGATTAAGAACCTACGGTCGGCGATCCCTGCGGGACGTGGGCTGGTTAAGGGAGAATCAGCGGGAAAGCATTTCCTGGTCAAGAAGGCTTTGCGATCCATTCAGATTAAAGCTCCTCCTAAGGCTAAGTATTCTGCTTTTTGGAATGTCAATTTGGTTTTCCACTTGCTTCAGTCGTGGACAAATAATGGTAATTTGTCATGTCAACAGCTGTCTGGTGAATTAACTATGTTGTTGTGCCTGATTTCCATTGGAAGTGGTTCAAATTTTAAGGCATTGGATGTGGACAATAAAGAGTATTCCGCAGAGGGTGTAACGATTTTGTTCATTTACAGAACCAAGAATTTCACCACCTCAGTTTCTTATCCTTCTTTCCAAGAGGTTCAGAAATGAATTGTGGTTAATTGTTTACAATGTTATGAATGTATGACTACCGTTTGCCTGCCTCCTTCTACCTCCTAGCTGCTCATTTCCATCAGAAAACCTTTTGGAGCAGTTTCTTCTGGGTGTACTAGGTGATGAAAGAAGCTGGGGTGGATTTCTCCGTCTTTGGAGCCCATTCGGCCAGGGGGGGGCTATGGCTTCCAAGTCAGCGTTTCTGGGTGGTAGATTGGATGATATCCTTATAGCAGCTGATTAGTCCAGGCATGGGTATTGCTAGGTCTGGAAAAGATATCGGGCTACACTAATGTTGGGACTGGCGGGACTCGGGGGGCAGCTAGCCCTTTGGTTGTAGCCCCAGAGCTTCTATCCGGGGCTACAACCAAAAGACCCATGGCTATAGCCCCCTCAGCCCCTCCTACCCCCCAGCAACGCCTCTGAGTCCAGTGAGTCTACTTTTAAGACTGTTTATCATAAAAAGGTTCAACATATGGCCAATATGGGGTTGCAAGAGCTTTGAACTTGCATAATATGAAGCCTCCGGTCTCCCCCTAGAATGGCTAGCCCCCTTACACTATCGTGAGTGGGGCTTTACATTCTATTAAGAGACACACACATTCTATTAAGAGGGCCAGAGGTGAGTATCATCCTTCCCACCCACCCTCATGCTATGTTTACTCTCTTGCAATTCCCCTCTGAGGACATCTCCGGTGGGAGGAGTTCACAAGGTGTTCGAAGGAAGGACGGTGGCGTGGCGGTTGGAGTTCGCCTTCTGGGTGGATGTCATTGCTTGTCTGGAGTGTTATATCTGTTGCTACGCTTACCTCGCAGCTACAGAAGAGGACAAGGGACTACCTGCTGAGGACTTTATAGGGGAGCTCAGACCCTGATTGGTAAATGAAGGCAGGATTGCCATCTTGCACTGGGATCCTCTCCTAAGTTTCAGAGTTTTATTTATTCATGTTTTAAAATGTTATGATGTTTAAAACATGTTTATTTCTGTGCTGCTGTTTGAGGAGTAAAGAAGATTAATGCACAATACTCGTCTCTGTGTCCCTTCATAGAATCCAAATCCCCGCTAGGATATGACAGAGTGTGGGAGGGAGTAGGTTAACCATTATTGTTTCGAATTTTACAGTTATTTCCTTGTAGTGTGTGCGTTTCTTAGCAGTGCTGTAACTCAAATAAGTTCAATACATAACTGTTGTCGATCTCATTTGTTTCAAGAGACAGGCCACAGGACATGTTTAAACAGGATAGAAGAGATCTGTTTCCCCAGCCTGTGTATGAACAATTTGAAGAACACTCAAGACTTCAGGGGTACTTTGAGCTAAGTCTCCAGTACGCGTCTAACCAGGAGGTAGAGGGCTTGTTGCGTCAGTGGACTTGTGGTCGCTGAGGTGTAACTCCTGCGCGCCCATTGTGTACAAAGAATAACAAAAGCCACTCAGTCATCAGGTGTTCGGTTCACAGTGCAAGAAACGAATCACCCGAGATATGTCGCAGAGCGAAATTCCTGCGTCTGTCACGGCTGGCAGCCAGTCAGAGCTTCACCCCCGACCAACCGACGCCTGCCTGGGACTCTCCCTGTCTAGCTCCGTCCTGAGACCGGCGAGCGACACCAGTTCGGGGCTGAGCCGGTGCCCCTCTACACCGAGCCCGAGGAAGAAGAACACACCCGTCTGAAAGATGCAAAGACGCGGTTGGAGGGAGTATTCCGACGATGCAGGTCCCAACCATGTGAGTCACTCTGTTTCTGTTAGATTGTGTTTTGCAAAGGGGTGAGGGGGTGGGGGGCTAACAAGAAAGCGAGTGTATTTTGCCCACTTATTAATGCTTGTGCAGACAGGTTTTAGATTTTCAACATACAAATAAAGAGCGTGTTTTTTTCCCTCAAATGCTGCTGCTGTAGGGAATTACAGAATGGACCGAACCGAATTTTGCCCATATCATATTTCGCATTGGAATAGTTGAGCAAAGATAGATTTCTCTGTTTCTTGTAACACCAGCAACAAAAACAGTACACACTATATCATTTTTTCGTGTGTGCAGAATTTAGAAGTATTATGCCTATTGTTTTCAAACAGCACTGGAGCACAGGCCCTACTCTATAATTATTTTGTGCTGCACAGCGAAGTTCAAATGCATTTATATACATTCTGGAAAATAAGAGTTCAGAGTAGCTTAACAGCATTTGTGCTGGATAGAGAAAGGCTGGTTTCGACCGTGCTGCAAATGTTCAATTCAGTTATGTTTTCGAAATTCCATGCATGGAATTCTTAGACAGGTGTCCGATATTTAAATATGTAAAGTGTGGCATCGAGCATAAATGGCTTTCGTGTTTAGGGGAATGTTTCAGTCTCAATTGAGTGTGCCCAGTAAGAGTATTATGCATGTAGCAGTAGCAGCTTTTGGTAATTGTAATTGGTTATTTATAACGTGCTTAATACCCAGAGGTTCTAAGCGCGGATGGGGGTTGAGGGGTGAGGGGGAGCGGAGAGGGGGGAGGGGGGTAAGGGTGCGGCGAACCTGCTTTGCTCCGTGTCATTTTGCTTCCAAGGCGAGCATGTTGCCCCTGAGCTATCCTCCCTGATGCCAGGGAGTCGGAGGGGCACTGGCATTGTAAATGATTCAAGACCAGTGGCGGCAGATACATATTTTTAGTGCAGGGGCAATAACGCACGGAGACGAACATTTAAAACATCTAGTCCTCTTCTGTAGTAATTTGAGAGAACAACGTGAGAAATGTTTAAGGAAGGAGATGGGTAAGCATCAGACCTACTGTGACGAAGAATGGTGGTGTCAACTGCATAACTGCGAGAGCAAACCGCTGATGATAGCAATAACGAAATTTCTTGAACAACTACAGTTGATGCTCGAGCTGGTGCCACCAAATGTGAACAGTGATTGAGAACTGATGGTCAGAGTACAAGTCTCCATAACTAATGTTCTCCTACACAATGCAGAGACTTTTTCCTTTTGTTTGTTATTTTTTGTTTTTTTCTCTTCTTTTCATGAGTTTATGATAAAAATGTTCTTTAGTGTAGGAATTGTGTGAGTACTGTGTTAACCTTTGTATTTCAAAAGTTTGTATAAACTGCATGAAATAAAAAGAAAATTAAAAAAATAACACAATCCACACATTTCTCTTGCAAGCTTTTTAAAAATAATCAGTGCATTTGACAGCATATTTATTTAGAAAACTGTCTTAAAAGTTTATACAATGTACAATTGGTCCTCTAGGGTAATGCATTAAAAAATATAGTAAATGCCATTTCGTCAATAGTACACAGGAGCATTTCACAATGTGCATACGTAAGGGAAAATGTGTACGATTTGTTCACGGGTCTGAAGATATATCTTTAGAATGGTTCTGGTACTGCATTTTAAAAGCCGATGAAATGTCATTATCTATTGCTTTAATTAAATGTGTAAAAAATGTTTTATGAGAATGCACTTTGTTAATGCACTTTGTTAATGCTGTTTTTATTTGTCTTTTTGCGTGTAAAGTTTGTTTTAAACTGTCAAACAATAAATAAATAAATACATTTCACAACATTTTCATGATGCCTGAGTTCATAACATATGCCAGAACTTCCGTATTTATGCAACTGCGCACGCAGCATATATCAGCATTGTCGGTGCAAATCATTTCATGAGGCTGAGTCCATAATGCATGTCAGAACTCTTAGTGTAAAGTACTTGGATTTTGTGGCCAAAATCTACGCCATTATGGTCATTGTAAATGATGTTTATGAAGCTGCAAACACAGTTTAGGCTTGTGTAGTCAATGTAAAGCATGTTGATGAAACTGCAGCCTCAATATATTCTAATAGAGAAAATTGGATGCTGTGCACAGACTCTATAAACCAGCATTGCCACTATCAATAAGTTCCATCATGCATGGGTGCATTGTGCACACCCACACATCACCCCCACGCACCCCCACACATAAACCTCACTCACACAATATTTCACAAGCAGGAATCAAGGACATGCGCAGCCTTGAACTCTGCCGGTGCAGGAAGGAAATGACCAAAAGACAGGCCTTCACTGCCTGTGTCCTCAGACTCTGGGACCTTCTCCCTATTACCACCAGACACCCGCTCTCGCTTTTACGTTTCAGGACAGAGCTCAAGGCTCTGCTCTTCCAGGAAGGGCTTCTCCCTTACACCTAGGTCCACACACCCTCCACTCTACACCTAGTCTGAAAATGGGCAATTTGCTCCTGCCTTGTTTTCTTGTAGATCCCTTGGTGCCAGATTGCTTGCTCCCTACCTCCCCTGTTAGCTCCCCGCTTCTTGTTTTCATCCCTTGCAATCTTTTTCCCTCACTGTCCCCTTCCCCCTATGACTTGTAAATTGCTCCGTTGCTTCCCAAAGTCACGTCCACACTCAATAAATACCCTAATGATATTATTGTTATTAACAATAATAATACAAGTCATGCATGTTTTGTGTTCATTAGCATGATCTCGGTGGTCTTGTTTGCATCCAGTATGCATATTCTAAATGCTTTCATCTGGCTCAGTTTGTAAAGAAATTGCTATTTATAAATAAAGTATTCTCTCACTCTGTATAATGATGAATCAGGGGTATTCGTCCCCTCTCCCCAATGGGAGACATTCCTTTGAGACTAGGGGTCTGAGCAAGTGGGACCTCACTGACCTCACTCCTCCGCGCGTGGCCACTTTGACTTCTGACCCGTCTCTTTTCACTTTGTAGCTTTTTTCCGGCACCTTTCCCTCTGGTGTCCTTTCCACTTGCTCTTGTTTCTCTTTTGCCTTTCTTTCCACTTTTCTGTGCACAGTTGCAGCTCCTTTTCCCTTTATTGTGCCTCTTACACACTCCTCTTGCTTTTCAGTGCCCCTGGAACACCCTTCTCACTTGACTGTGCACCCTTGCACTTTCCTTTTCTACTTTGAGGTCGCTCATACCCTCTTTCCTATTTCGGGTCGCTCGCACCCTCTTTCCTGCTCTCGGGTTGCTGACACCCTCTCTTGCTTTCCACTCTGTTTTCGGGTCGCTCGCACCATTGTTCCTGCTTTCGGGTTGCTTGCACCCTCTTCCTGCTTTTGGGTCGCTTGCACCCTCTCTTTGCTTTCCACTTTCTCTATTCTATTTTCGGGTTGCTGCGCCCTCTTTCCTGATTTCAGGTCGCTCGCACCCTGTTCCTGTTTTCGGGTCACTTTATATTCACTCTTTCTGTCTTTCTATGTCTTTGCGCTACCAGCGCACTGTTTCTCTGGTTTTCCTCACTTTCTTTCTGCTTTCCGATTAACGCAGTGCTTGTATCTTTCATCACTTTTGCTCCCACTCCAGTCACCGCACGCTACCAAGCTTCTCTCTCTCTTTCTTTGCGAAACTCACCTGGTTGCGCAGCGCTGGCGAGCAGGTCCTCGCGATGTGTCGGTTGAGGTTAGGGTTTTACCACCTGCCCCTCAGATACCCCTGGCACCGGCACTGGTCTGTACACAGCCAGAAGCTGGCAGCACGCCTCACTCTGGCTCCCTGAAGACACAGCTCGCTCGCCACGCTGCAACTCCTCTGACACACCATGTCAGCATCTTGGTATCCCAGCATCTCATCCGGATCTTCCAGGAATCTCTTGTTGCAGCCTCCTGCTTCCTGGCTTCCATGTTCCAACCAGCAATCGCAGCTTGCTCATCTCCTTTGGCAGAACAACACCTTTTATACCATAACTGAGAGTCAAGTGGAGTCAGGTGTGCATGGTTAAGGTGAAGTGCCTGCCCTTGCCTGACTCTATAAGTGGGACAGTCTAGTGGTGAAATACAGTAGGCCTCTCCCTTTATCCCAATGTTGTTCCTATGCATAGTATGTATTACTGGTGTTGCCTCTTCCTCGTCCCAGTACTTGTTGGAAATGGGGAGGTGGAGATGGGATGGGATTAAAAATACTGTCTGTGGGCCGAATAAACATAGGGTCATGACAATAAAAGAATAGGGAATCTCTTGGCCTTGGTTTTTTTGTTACTGGGGTGATTCTCCCTTTTAAAAGTCAGTCCCGGCCACTGGTTTTCTGTTATGAGGGTACTGGTTTTGACAGCACACCCTATGATCTGAAATAGGAGGAGTTGGATATATTTTAAGGTTGAGGCTAGACATTTGTTCCATCTGATCGTTCTTACAGCCATCTTTTGTTCTGGGACAATCCTCCCGCCTCCCTCTTGGGTCAGGGACACAGAGGAACCTGCATATCTCATGAAGGCTTCAGAGACTTCTTTCTCCTTGACTATCGTCCCGTTGGGATACTGCGTCACACCCATGAAGGTTGAGGGAGAGTAGGGTGATCATCCTCTTCCCTCTCCCCACGGACCCCATACTCAGGTGATCTTCCCTTGCTTGTCCGCCCCCAGGGTCAGGATCCAAGTATAATGGCCCTTCCATGGCCACTTGAGAAAAGGACCCAGAGGGAGAAAATGTGAGGATGCCTTCAGGTTTCTCACACTATACATCATTACCGTTCTTTCTCACAATGACTGATAACTAATTACAATTAAACACATGCATCCAAATTACCACATTTTCGGCCCCCTAATCTCAAGTGTTATTCTCCCATTCACTTGTAGTGTCCATTGCCTTGTCCTCCTTTTTCCTTCTCCTCACCCCCACAACCAATTTTTCCTATCCGCAGGCCAATGTCTGGCAGCACTGTGGCATAGTCAAAATACGCCAATTCGCGGGAAATATTCAGGTGCCATAAAACCACTACATTGGTGATGGACACAGTATAAATACTGGATAACATACATAACATCGACATATTAAGGATACAGAGATGCTTATGTTACTACTGATTCATTATAGCTAATGAGCCAATGACAATAATGAGCCAATGAACCTGAGCCACTGATAATGCTGCGACATTGATGACACTGAGTCACGCATAATATTGAGCCTGTGCTACTGGGCCTTGATGATACTGGCCCATTGCTAGCACTGGGGCTCTGACAGTAGTAAGCTAATGATAAGACTCAGCCACTAATGTAGCAGCTATGGCTTGTAAAGTGGTATATTCATACATTAAAGGCCTGAAGTTAAGGAAGTATCTCCTGCCATTAATGGTTTGTATAGCTGCCAAGAGCACCGCTGGTCCGGAATGGGTAAGTAACCGAAAGAAAAAGAAACAGGAGATGTAGCAAACCTTTGTAGTCATTGAGAATACAAAGCAGTAATCCGTAGATATTGCCTTTATTTTTATTTTTTGCCACTTGAGTAGTGGAACTGCACCTCTCCGGTGCTAATGAAATCGATCCACTTATGATACTGCACCACTGATGTTACTTAAGCAATAAGCCCCGAAACGGGGGGGCATTACCGTGTCAGTTGATGCCCCGGGGCCCATAGTTACAGGCATGAACGAAGGCCCAAGGGGCATTACCTGATGCGGTAATGCCCCCCCATCTCAAGGCTTATTGCTATTAGTAGCCTGGCCCATTGGACCGGGCTACTAATAGTTAGTTTTTTTGCTTGCAAAACGCTCCGGCTGCCACGAATCGGGAAACCAAGTCCATTCTCCTTTTTCATAGTGGCCATTTACAAAAGTTAAAAAAGTAAACAAAGAAGATGGTTGCCAGGGAACGGGAGAAAGGACTACAAGTAGTCCCTGCTCCCTTTCCACTGTGGCCATTTAAAAGATTGAAAAAAGTAAACAACAAAAATGGCTGCCATGGAACAGAAGGGACTACACGTAGTCCCTTCTCCGATTCCATGGCTGAGTGTCACAGATCGGGAGTGGATGTGCCGGGGACAGAAGTGTTCCTGGCGCGTCCGCTCCCGGTAAGGACCAGACTTAGAAGGTAAGTGCGGTGGGGGGAGGAACATCTGGGTAGGGTCTAGACGGAGGGGGGGCATTACCTTGTTCCCAGGCGAGGGAGATGGCGGGCTCCAGCCATGAGGAGGCTCAGAGCGGCAGGATTACCGCATGGTAATGCCCTTGTTCTGAACCTTTCAAGCCTCCCCATTGGGTGGGATGCCAAAGCCAAAATCCCGCCGGGGACTCATATGCAATAGATGCCGCTGAGTCACTGATGAGATTTACCCATGGATAAGACTGGTTCCTTAGTAGTACTGATTACATTAAAAAGTGACAATATTGAGGTGCAGATAATTCCAAGCCAATACCAAGCCACCTATAGTACCCACCCACTGGTGGCACTGATTATATTGATCCATTGATGGTACTGGAATGCTGATAATACACTGCTATTGGTTGTTGCAGTTAGTGTGGAACCTCTGTGTTGATTTTGAAAATATTGATTGCTTCTGGGTAGTTCAGTCTGTAGAAATATAAATGCAACTATGCCGTCTGATTATGTATTGGCCTAAGCGCACTCGTATCACTTTCACATCATGAAACAATGTTCCAACATGTGAACCTGAAACCATTGCTCGAGAAGCCATTTTGTGTAAGGAGGCCATGTTGAGTTTTTGTTCTGCTCTCTGCTCATTGCATATATATATTCTGGTTTTAAGCTTGAGCACAGTAAACGACCACTGCTTGAACTTTGAGTTGCTTACATAGCTTGGAATGCCAGGCTGCCACATGAATTGTTTTGCCTTACAATGAGAGAACCATGAAGCTGTACATAAGCACGAGTAATCAGCAAACCCAGGTGCCGTCCTGTCTAGTTAGGCCATTATAGCAGGCAGCTAGAAAGAATTATACATGGCTGTATGTGCTCCTCCACGGGAGTTGTTATTCATTTCTGCTTCAGAACTGTCTGACCTTAGCACTGTAAGATAACATTAGCTGGTAGAGCAAGGAATGCCATCTCGCTATGGGGAACATGATATGTTTTTCTCCGACCAGATGCACCCGGTTCTCAGATAGTAAATTGTCTTGGCACTGGCGGCAAGAATGTATGATGTCTTATTGTAATGAATTACGCAGTAACCCCTTGAACCGCAGCCTGATGATGTCTGAACAAAGGAGGCCGGGCAATACCTTCTAATGCTGTGAAGTTCGCTATATATGTGTGTGTTGTACTAGTTCTCGCTCTGTCTCACCTCACGGTCTCCGCCTTACACATCGTGGGGCGCTGAGATCCATTTGATCAAGTGCTGTTCGTTGAATAAATGTATTTGACTTTGAATCTTCGTGGCTTGCGAGTCATTAGTACATGGTTGGATGCCTTAATTCCAGTTCTTGATCCATCAAGATGGTGCCCGAATAGGGACCCTCCCACTGATGCCCCATTGCGGAGTCGAGCGTGGACGAGGTGACCGGACCAAGATCGATTGTGTGCATTAGGGGCGTCCCTATGCAAAGTGAGAAGTGATTCTTCCGCAGATCTGCGCACAGCCCTTCTCTGGCTGGCAGACCGCGTCTTGCGAGCACGGCTGCGAGGGCTCTGGAATTGAGGCTCTTTAAGCCTGACTCACCAGACACGAAGACTGCGTCTTTCAGGACGATTGTGGAAATCAGGTGGGTCATGCCCCAATACCCGATATCCCTAATATTTGTTGTTGAGAGTTTCCTTGCAAGAGCAAACGCCCAGGTAAAGAAAGTATGGGTTGTAACTATGCCTGGGAAATTGACATCCTGCTTTTCCAGATTTTTGCATTGCGGAAGTCGACACCTGAAGGGTCACCGGCATATGAAATGTACGTAAAGTATGGACTGGGAGCAATAGTTTTTAATTCGATTTGGCACAGACAAACTAGGTATGAACCCAAACTTCAATTGCCTGGATTACGGCAGTTTTGAGCTAGCCCACATAGCACACTTAGAAACTGTATCGTTATGCAAAAAGGCTAGGCCCATTGCATTTGACACTATCAGGGACTGGAGGAAGGAAGCGACACAGCGAAGTAGAGAGAAACATGCACGCAAACACAAGACTAATGCTGAGAAAGTACTAGAACATGACCAAAGACACAGGAAGATAAAATTAGGGGTTTGGACAGGGCATTTCAGCTAGAGGTACAGAAGATATACCCCTCTCAGGATATGCATGCATCAGATGAGTTGATAAACAAAATGAATGAGCGAAGGTCTGACCCAGTTGATGATTCCACTGCACCGCCTCCCTGTGTACCGCTTCCATCTGCTCCTCCGCTTGCACCCCCTCCTGTATTGGCACCCGTGCCAACTGTTGCGATTGCTACTCCCTCCCTCCCATCTGCGCCACCAGCGTCATTTCCTCCGCTGCCTAGCAAGGCCGATTTGCATGCTGAGTCTCGCCCGGGTGGTTCTGCTTCTTTGTCTGAGGTTTATAATGATTATAGGGAAACCTGTAGTACAGTAAGCAAAGAAAGGAAGATGGAATTGCACCGGTGGGCTGAAACATATGTTGAAGCGGGCGATGAATGTGCCACTTTGTCCTCTTTATCCGATCATGGGGATTTCACCGTCCAAAAGGTACTGACTGAAAGAATGGCTTCATATTTGGTTGAGATATGGGGTGATTTAACGGATGAAGTTGCGCCGCAAGATTTGCGTGATCAGGTGGTCCTTGAGTGGACTTGTAGTAATGGTGCAAAGATGTGAGAATATCTGAGTAGAATATTTGTATTCAAGAGAGAACTTGACCGTTTGCACAAATTACATGTAGATAAGCATAAGACGCAAGCATCGTATGTCCAGAAGCAGTATTTCCCTCCTTCGAAACCGGTTAGTGAAGCGATATGTATTTGCATAAGAGCTGCCCTTAGGTGGATTTCAGATGCCACTATTTCCCTGATTGAAATTCATGATACTTTTTGCCAATACATAGCTGCGATGCAGAGAAAGGTGTTGCAGGTAATGGTTGAGTATTTACAGGAAGATTGTATGAAACGAAACGCATGTTTTCCGGCTGATTTATTGTTGATTTACAAAAGAGCTTTTTCACCAGAAACTGCATTGACCGCATTGTCTCTTGATTTTGCCCTATTGTTGAATAGACGTTTAGATCTTCCCCTGATTGACCCGCCCACTATGCAGTTACCGATGAGAGAGGTTCCGCCAACATATGTCCCCAAGGTAGAAGTCCCAGCCGTTGATGGAGGTGCTGCACGCTCAATTGAAGCGCATTACATTTCCCAGTTTGCCCATGTCCCATTTTCCTGCCAAGAAGTAAATACGCTTAAACAATCGATTCCAGATATTACAAAGAATCCTTCTGGATTCTATAAGGAAATTGAATCTGTCCTACATTCATCGGTGTTTACATTGGGTGATATTGATTTGTTATTTCCTGTGATTCTGCCTGCTGATATATGGAAACAGATTAGGTCCGTGGATGACGGGCCAAGATTAGGCGACACATGGGCTAACATGACAGTAGCAGACAGGGATATGAAGGCCGGTGAGCGACCCCCGCAGATTATCTTAACATTGCCTATGAACATTGTCACAAAATTGAAAACAATTGTCCCAGACAAAAGGATTGCTTAGGACAAACTCACTGCTTGCATGCAAAACAAGTCAGAAGGTGCTACAGAATATTTTAATAGGTTTGAGGAAGTGTTTTCTGATTTTAGTGGACAAGATCTGAGTACGGAACCAGGTAAAATATTGTTTGTCGAAAAGTTTGTGCAAGGTTTGTTGCCCGAAATACAGACACTGATTATGACGTATGAAAGCGACTTGTAAGCAAACTCGTAATCTTAGGTTCTACACATGGCTCAGTATTATGAGAATAGAGTGAATGCAGAGAAAGATAAGGTGGAGAAAAAGAAAGGTGAATTGAAAACAAGGGTTTTGCTTCAGCAAGTGGCAAGGGGCGCTAGAGGTGGTAACACACAGTTTAGAGGACAATACACACCACAGAGCCAGGCCCAATTGGGTCCCCCATCCATTAACCAATGTGCATACTGTAGAGAAGAAGGCCATTGGCGCGCACAATGCCCACTTCTCCAGCAGAGACCGAATGGTACCCTATCTAGACGATCGAGGGGACGTCCAGGTCTAGGAGGCCCTGGGAGGAATAATTATGCAAATAATTCACAATCACAGCTGCAAACACAGCCCCAAGAAGGCCAAGGGAACCAACAACAGAATAGAGGTGGCAGGAACATATTTGATAATCCCTCCAATGCATATTACACTGAAGACTTTACATCTGATGATGTACTTTTCCCATAGGACAGCCCAAAACAGGGTCTGGAACCAGTACCTATTCCCATTAACCAAAAAGGACCCTACTTAGAGATGAGAATTGGGAATAGGGAGCATGTATTCTTAGTAGACACAGGTGCGCAGAAATGTTCAATCGACCATCAGCGGGTTCCAGATGTAGCACTGTCAGGGCAAAGCAATGTCTCCGTAGGGTTCTCAGGTACACCAGTAATTTGCCCGGTTTCAAAGCCAGTGCCCATTACATTGGGTCCTTTCACTGAGCAGTGTCCATTCCTACTGACCAAAAATTGTGGTGAGAATTTGTTTGGATTAAATTTGTTGAAGAAATTGAATGCTGTAATTAACTGTTCTCCGGATGGAGTGTATTTGACAATTTCGCCGCAACAAAATCCTGTTTTGCAGTTTGTATCCATGCCATTGCCAACTGAATTAAGTGCAGTCCCAGCATGTCTATGGGCCGTGAATGATAATGATGTAGGTGTTTTGCAAGTAGAGCCAGTCCACATTACCTTGAAACCAGGTGTTGCCTTGCCACGTATTCCGCAATATAGAAGCTTGGTTGACGGGGAGCAGGCCTTGAAAAGCATTGTCTCTGATTTGGTGCAGAGAGGAGTAATTGAAGAAATTGCAGGTAGTGTGTGTAATAGTCCGATTCATCCGGTGTACAAGAAAGGGGATAATGTGATCCCGTTCTGTTTTATTATTGATTTGCGTGCGATTAACAAGATTGTTGCTCCACATTTCCCGATTGTCCCAGATGTTACTACGATTCTAACTATGATCCCGGCTACCGCCACTCATTTTAGCGTGATTGATTTGAAGAATGCTTTCTTTAGCATTTCAGTGCATTCTGATAGTAGATATTTGTTCTCTTTCACATTAGGTGGGCGCTCCTTCACCTTTACACAAGTACCACAAGGTTATACAGAAAGTCAGAGCATCTACAGCAGGGCCTTAAAAGAACAATTGGACATATTAGAACTACCCTCTTCCTGCACACTATTATAATACATTGATGACCTACTGATAGCAGCAGATTCAGAGGACGCATGCAGGGAGGGCACTGTATTGTTATTGACACACTTAGCAGAGCATGGCCATAAAGCATCACTTACGAAATTCCAATATTGTCGCCAGGAGGGGGCCTATTTGGGTTACCTCCTGTCGAAAGAGGGCAGATGCTTGAAGCCAGAATGAATTCGGAGCATATCTGATATGTCTGTCCCAAATACACAGAAAGAGGACAGAGCTTTAATTGGCATGGCCTCATATTGTAGACAGCGGATCCCAAACTTTTATTTAATGATTAAGCCTATGTTGGCATTGACGAAGAAGGATATTCCTTCTCCCTTGCCATGGAACATGGACTGCCAGACAGCATTCAATTCGCTCAAAGCTGCATTGTGTTCAGCTCCAGTTTTGGGCACACTGAATTATGAAAAATGTTTTGTCCTGTATGTACATGAAAGGGATGGTTGCGCTTTGGCTGTATTGACACAAGACCATGGGGGGAAGAATAGACCATGTGGTTATTTTTTTTCCACACTGGATCCTGTTGCATGCGCTTTGCTGTGTTGTCTGAGAGCTGCTGCTGCTGCCGCTGTGTAGTAAAGCAAAGTGAGGGGATGGTTCTGGGTCACTCTTTAATCGTCATGGTACCTCACTCAGTAGACTTTCTGTTGAATAGAGCACAGACACAACATCTCACGTCGGCTCAGCTAACAAGGTACGAGCTGATTCTCTTTGCTCCCCATATCCAAATTAAGAGATGTTGAGCTTTGAATCCAGCTGAATTGCTACCTTCTCCACAGGAGACAGGAAA